>NC_051164.1:113057214-113420573 GCF_013339745.2 Dermacentor silvarum | reverse complement strand
ATTTGGTACGGGCCGTCAAGAGTCATGGGCACACCAAAGCAACTAAAACATTAAAAAAAAAATGTACTGCACAGAGGTTCTGCGAGAAAAACTGGGCGTCCCGCGCTCGCTAGCAGACGACGCGCTTGACAACGACAGCAAAATTGAAGACGTCACGTTGTATAATCCATGCCTCAAATATATATGTTTGGCAAAATGGTGTAAACATAAATTTGCAGTTGAAATAAAGCACTGTTTTAAGAGCGTACTATGCGCAATCGGCCTCGGCGCCCGCAGCGAAAGTACGTTGAATATGCAGCGGAGCGCGCCTCCGCTCCAATCCAGTTCGCTCGCAGCGCCCTTGCACTATTTTTCCACACGCGGCGCCTCAGCGGCAGAGCGCCGTTCGGCCCACTCGACCATTGTCTAGTACACTCTATTCTGGACATACTCTATGATTCTGGACATTCCGCCATTTTCTTCAAGGCGTGACGTAGGTACGGTGGCTAGATGGGTGGCTAGATGGGTAGGGGTATAGTGCCTAGAATATACGTAAGTATATTCTAGGCACTATACATGGCTTGCACGTGACGTCACGTCCGCCCGCGCCGCTGCGTCCGCGCCATGCCGGAGCACCGCGCGCGCCGCCTTCGCATCTGATCGCGTGCGCTTATGCGGTCTCACTGTGTTTTAAGCGGATTTCACCCGCTCCTCGCGAGAAATGCCACCCGTTTACAGTAGGCCTGCGTTTAACGAGGCATTTTACGCAGGACTGATCGGTTCGGCGCGTGCACGATATCAAGAAAAAGTGAAACTGTGCGACGATGTGGACCCGTACACGTTGCGACTGAGTGCGGATACGACGATGGACGTTAGCGCTTTCCCCGAGGTCTCGCACGGATGCATTGTAAACTGCCTAGTTTACAATGCATCCGTGCTTCGCGACACTGGAGGAAATGAAGGCTTATAAATCGCTTGAATCCCACTACTACTTCACAAGCGGTTGGGTGAAAACACTGTCGGCGAAGCGGCTGCAAGGAGAAAAGGTGCTCCTACTATAGATGTAGGCTGCAGCCCCCGTTTTCCATGCCGCATTTTGTTTATAACATTCAGAGGCATTCCCTGGTTAGTCAGTGGTGCGTGCAGGAGACACGCAAGATTGGAGCTTGGTGCAGAGAAGAAACGAACTGATACTGTCCATTTAAATTATGTGCTAGGGTCTGAAAATTTTCAAACAGGATATGCAGCTTGCGCGAGTGTTTTGTGGCTGGGAGAATGATGTGCGTACTTTCCATGCTTTATATGGATCGATATTTCTGCATTGTTTACATGTATGTTTTGATTTCAACAGTTTTCAGCGGGCTGTCTGTGTATGTGCGGTCGTCGTCACCGTCGTCGTAGCGGTTTTCGGGTGGCGTTGCGCCGACTCCAAAAGCTCTTGCCGGTGCAGCGGTCACCGCGTCGACCTCGGGAGTCGTTCGTTTAAACCATCGCCTTGCAGCATGCTCGTAGCGCGCAGTGCCTTCATTATTTGCTTTGTAGCCTAGCAAAAGCGTTGGCGCCCAGTCCGAGTTCGTTTCTTCACAGAGCTTGGACGGTCTTCCTAAAAATGCAAACAAATGTGATTCTAGTGCAGCGTTAAGTGCGCATTATGTAATATGGCGCAGGCTTAGCTGTTACGAAGTGGGCGCCGCACACTCGAAGGTTTGGGAGATCGCCCTTGAGATCAGCACGCTTGATACGCGCAAGCCACAGGCTGCGCCGCTTCGAGCTAAGTGCTTTCGTTCGGTCATCTTGCCATTCCACAACCTTCGGAAGCCGAAAAAGGTTCGTGTTCGCCGACTCCTTCCTCGAGCTGCTTTTACTGCGGTTGCAACACCCAACAACTGCGCAAATAGCCATTGCAAAACAGTGCCATTCGCATACGACTAACAGCGTGATGCCATATGGTGGTGCTCCGGGTGCTCCGGTATGGCGGAAACCTAACCCAGCATTGGCGGAAGTGACGTCAGTGCAAGCCATGTATAGTAGGGGTGTATTCTAGGCACTATAGTAGGGGTGCCAGCCGCCGGGCACGAAGAGTAGTTCAGCGCTTCTCCGCATCATGACGAAATTGGCGCTGCGGTCGGGGTCTGTCGCAGGCGGCGCGCCTCGTCTGCTGCTGCGGCCACGTTACATTGCAACTGCGGCGTATTTACCATCGTATTTAAACTGAAAACCACATTCCCAGTGACATTATAGACAGTTACAAATTTCTGAACGCAGCAGAGCTCTGTCACTTGCGAAGGTAACGTACTTGCCTTTTCCGTCACCTGTTTGTTTCTCCGTTTGACGTTCAAGAATCGTAAACGTTGAACGAATCGTTCAAGAATCGGTAAACACGGAGAAGCACAAATTTTGCATGGACGAAATAGCCCTTCATCAGTTCTTCTGAAGCGAGAAAGGCGAAGTTTGCTTTGCAGAATAGATGTAGTATGTAGGGGCTGTACACGAACGTGCAGGGCGTATTCGTATACCACGGCATGTGCAAAAGAAATGCTTTGGCTTGAAGGGATGTAAAACACAATGGAATAAATGTTGATATTCCTAAAATCCTTTGATTCTAAATATTGAAACTAAAATCCTTTGATTCGATTTCCTTGACTGCAGTCAAGGAAATTTAACCAAAGGATTTTAGTATTGGGGCTAATATAAATTTATAAAATATCATAGAGTTTCTCACTATAAAACCTAGAGGGCAATGTGGCGCCACCGTCTATGCGAGTTTCTTAAAGGGCTGCCGTGCCCTCATGGGAATGACGGGATATGTGTCTGCGAGGCTTGTGTTGGCTGGTGTTGTACGAGGCTTCGTCTAAAACGTGGATATGGCTACACAAATAACGCGTTTTTAAAATAAAATCTACATAAAAGACTTTCATTCACCCATATTACATCTCTCAATAAAGTTTACTCACCTACAATGCAGCACCAAGCGAAGAAAAGCAAGAACAGACGACAAGTTGTTCCAAAGCGAGCGAGAATCTTGTCTGCCCTCCAACTTTAGCGGCCAGCTGATACTTTTTACGTTTCATATAATTGTGCATCCAATAGTATGTCCTCAAAATTAAACAAAACATGTTTTTGTGTAATAATAAAGCTAAAGCAGTTTTTTACGTGCTGTTTTAGCAGGAAATGAATGATTGTGACAGACGGAACGGTGCTAGCCAGGCGCGTCTTCAAGGCGTTCGGGCTCTCCAAGAACGATGCCAATCCGAATCCACAATATACCGGCATTCCCTTGCATACCACGGCGCAGCAGCGCCACATTTCCCTCTAGGTTTTATAGTGTGAAACTCTATGTAAAATATATTATAAACTTGTTGGTGATAAAAAAAAGTTCTTACATCATGCGATTATGTAGGATGAAAGCAGTAGCTTGTAGCATGAAAAAATTGTCGCAGTTTCACCTTAAAAGCGAAGCATCAATTGCGATAGCAAATTTGTAGAGAGCTATACGGAGTAATGATTGTAGCTTTATCAGCTGTATAAACTTGAACATGCAGCAGCACCGCCAACACGCAGAACTGTTGTCGACGCCGTCGGCGTTTTGCCCGCGTTCGCAAAAATGAGTGCGGCGTTGGTGACTGTTGCCGGAGCCTCTGATATAAATAGGCACTTGGTGCCGCAGCTAAACGTCGCCTCCCTTCCCTCCCCTCCCCCCAACGGCCTTTCGCGCGTCGGAAGAAGGCGCGTTTGCTCGACATATATGGTGATTGTAAAGGAGGAAAGAGACGCCTACTTCTGTAGCCCATAAGGGAGCACAGCGCAGAACGCGCGTTTGTTCTCCGCCGTGGGTTCACTCCCCGTGAAAGCGCGCGTCCCTCGCGCCCTTTCACTAGTACATACAGCGTTCGGCGGCGCGCGGCAACGATTTCATCACCATTGACGTCATACGGAACCTCACGGCGACGGCGACGACGACGGCAGAAATCTGCTTCGGAGTGTCCATATAATTGCTATCGCAATAAAATCATAGTTTGGACTCGTGAAGATCGTATGAATACAATAATAATTTAGGTAATTCTTCGGTCACGCACGCAAACCATGCAGCAAAACCAAGCTTTTATTGCAACTATAGATTTAAATGAAACACTTCACTGCATCACAGCGCTCAAAATGCACGTAGAGTAGCCGCAGCGTAAGGTGCTTTGTATTTTCTGGAGTAGGCTCAGGAGCCAAGTTTTGGTCGTCACAAGGAATGCAGGCGAGCAATGTATTAGCTTGATGATGCTGTTCGTAATTTCGATTTTATGCTGCTCACAACCCATGACTCCTGAACGCTTCAGCTGGCGAAAGGAAAAGAAAAGATGCCAGCGGCAGGGCATATCTGCCAGTCGTTGCATTGTAAACCGCGGCCGCTGCACTTGAAGCTGAATCTTTTGCACACACAAACATTTCGTCGGCCGTCTTTGAGTAGGTTAATTTCTTCACTTGTCTACAAATACTCATTCTTCACCTGTAGAACACGCGATATTTGCATTCGCATCCTATTTGCTTGGAGCGTGTGTAAGTTTGGCCAATGTCTCCAGAGGAGTTGCTCGCTGTCTCTTCCGGATTATTTCAACGGCCGACGTGCCGTTGGAGTCTCGCCTTGTTGTTTTTCTAGAAATGTTCAATATGTAAGGCGCATCGTCGCCTAGCACCGAAGGAACAGCGTCACTCTAACCGCACATACGTCATCGGAATCTGCACAATCTTCCTGCCGGTCATACGCTCGATGACATGCTCCTTGAAGTGGCGCTGGCACATGACTAATGCGGTTGAAACATTTTTTTTTCAGCACGACGAAGGGCAAGCTGACGTCTCTCTGAAAGTTCTGGGTCTCAGCGCCTCGAAACCAATGATTCTTTAGCGCGTGGTTTGCATGTTTGTAGCCGAACTTACAATTCGGCGCAATGCAAGTGGTGCTCTTCCGGATTGTTTTCTTCTGTGCAGGAACACTTTCACTCTGTCCCGGAGTGTCACGAGCTTGGTATTCACGAATATCACCCACAGTCTTCACTTCGCTCCTTAAACGTCCAAGGAAACTACAAGAATTCGGAGAACTATCGTGACTGCGAGCGCAGCGCTCCGTGCCCTGAGCGTGTTAACAGACCATATAAATGACCGATTTTCAAAATTACTCATTGCAACAAGAAACATCACACTGTTAATCACTCTCTCAACATAATTTAACCATTTACTTTCAAGTTTTACTGTAAAAACTTATTATCTTAAATATTACAAGTGCGCAATAACAACACTCTCAGTAGCAGACGACGCGCGCTTCATGGCAAACCTCTGACCGCAGCGCCACTCCTGCTGTCATGATGCGGAGAAGAAGTGAACTACGCCGGTCGGCACACCTACCAATCTAGCCACCGTAACGTAGGTACAGTGTACTAGAAGGGGGCAGTGGGCTTACTCTCTGGCGGAGGCTATGCGATGCGGCGGCTCCACGAATGTCGCAAATATGAGCTTCTCCGATAGCCCGAGCGGCGGCGCTGGCGTCGGTTTCAATTGTTGTTGAATGGTGTTTCAAATGTCACCATTGTTGTTCACGTTTTACGTCAAGGGCATAGAAAGACGACTGGAAAACAGCGAATTAGGTTTTGATTTATCCTACATGCGTAATGGACAAATGGTGCAACAGAAGGTCCCTGGACTGATGTACGCAGACGACATTGTGCTACTAGCGGACAATAAAAAAGATTTACAGATACTTGCGAATATCTGTGGGAACGCAGCGACAAATCTAGGCCTTAAGTTTAGCACAGAGAAATCAGGGATTATGATCTTTAATGAACACACGAGTAACTTCGTGGTGTCAATTCAACAGCAAGTAATACCCATAGTGAAGCAATATAGGTACCTCGGCGTACACATAAACGAAGGAAAGAATTACTCAAGCAACCACCAAGATAATCTGAAAATAAAGGGGAAGCGGAATGCAGCATTAATGAAACACAGATCACTGTGGGGCCACAATAAGTATGAGGTGGTGCGTGGAATCTGGAAAGGAGTAATGGTGCCAGCGCTAACATTCGCAAATGCCATTATATGCTTAAAATCGGATATATTGGCGGGTTTGGAAGTTAACCAAAGATCAGTAGGCCGGTTGGCTTTGGGAGCACACGGTAATACGACAAATGAGGCAGTGCATGGAGACATGGATTGGGCCTCTTTTGAAGTCAGAGAAGCACAAAGCAAAATTAGTTTTGAAGAAAGGCTCAGGAACATGGATGAAAATAAATGGGCGGCTAAAGTGCACAAGTATCTCTACATGAAAAGCGTGGACACAGAATGGAGGAAGAGGTCAAGGAAGTTGGCAACCAAGTACAGGATAATCGAAACTGTAAATAGACAACCAGGGGTCATCAGAAAGAAAGTGAGAGAAATAGAGACCGTGAATTGGATGCAAAGAATGGAAACGAAAAGGACAATGGAGATTTACAAGAATGAGAAGAAAGAAATTAGAAGGGAAAATCTGTACGATAACACAAAGGGCAGTGCCTTGCTATTTGAGGCTCGAGCCGGTTGCCTAAGGACGAAAACATATCGGAACAAATATTCGGAACTAGATGAGACATGTGTATGCTGCAGTAAAGATCCAGAGACCACTCAGCACATCCTAATGGAATGCGACGGGATCCACCCAGCGAGAACCGTAGGTAACGTGCAACTCCCAGAAGCGCTTGGGTTTAAAGTGGAAGGAAACATAAACAGATCAGTCGTAGAGATCAGCAAGAGACGATTAGAGTACTGGTGGAAAAAAAGCAGGGAAAAGATGGATACGACCTGATCTCTTAAAATCATAGGCAGCAGTACAAGGTAAATGTTTGAAAAAGAAAAATAATGAGAGGTATGCAAAAATGCTAGATAAAGAACATGTATAGTATACCTGATTAAATCAAGCAGGCTAGGTGACTATTTGTCGCCGCCCCGTTTCAAAGGGGATGCCAATAAATCATCATCATTATCATCATCATCATCATCATCATCATCATCATGGAACGTGGGTGCAACGGCGCAGCCTACTAGTGCCCGCCCAGTGCCCGAGGGCCGATCATATTAGTTGGAGTTTCTGAGCTGCGTTGTTGTTTTTTTTTTTTTTTGTGTGTGTGTGGACGTCGTCGCGTGCGGCTTTTTTTTTTTCCTTCAGTGTTTTTTTCGCACATAACCTGCACGAGATTAGTATGCCTTGCAGTAACTGAGCCATGCCGCGGCATCGACAAAACCACTGTTATGCGCCTGGGTGCCAAACAGGCTATGTTTATGTGAAGGATGGGCCGAAGTTGTCCTTGTTTGGTGTCCCGAAGGTTAAAAATAGGCGGAAAGAGTGGGGAAAAAAACCTCCATAGAACTTCCCCTGGACGACACGAGTGCAGTATGCGAGCTCCATTTCGAGCCACTTTTTGTGCTCAACTCCAACGTAGTTCCTGATCACTTTGAATTGTTTTTCTTTTTATGGTCTAGTTAGGTCAGTTAGCGAAGGAAACTGCGAGGAAGGTACACTGGCCTCCTTTTTTAAGGTACACTGGCCTCCTTACTGGAAGTTGACTCTCTCGAAGCATCAGGTGACAGAAATGAGTGCAGTCAAACTGCTGCTAGCGCTACTGCCACAGAGGCCACACAAACGTGGTACCCCAGCATTGCACAGGCCTGCGGGTTTCAAACGACCATAACCAGCACATGGCCAGAAGCGACTCGAGGCTCACTTACCACATTGCGGGCTATGTTGCGCGGAAGTGTATTGTTATTTCCAGCACAAAATGCCAAGAATGCATAAAGCTGCTCACTATGACACCACCAGGCGAAAGTTTTCAACTTGCCCGGCTAACAAACTTCTGTGACCGAGGAGGCCTCCTTTATCCCTCCAGTCAGCTGTACGGCTTTGCGAAAATTCTATAGGATCTTTTCACAGAATGAGCTGTCAGAGTGAGCTACACTCTGACAGCGTTATGGATATGCTGGAAGCTGTTAAGAGTAAGCTTTCCCTCGAAGATGGCTGCAATGTGCACGCTCTTAGCCTCACAGCTAAAATAATTAGTTTTACATTGTCACACGTCTGCATTCTTATGTGAAAGGAATTAACTGTGACAAGGCAGGAAAGCGGCAGAGGGCCAAGCAGCTGAAGTTGAACCATTGCACATGAGTTGAAAGGCATGAAACAATGGCTTGCTGTACTTCTTGCAAATAAAAGCTTTGTGTCAGCAACAGCCCTGTTAACTTCATTTTGCTTACCCTTATATAACTGTACATGAGCATAGGCCGGAGCCTTTGTCAAGTGAACTAGTTTTCACTTTTTGTTCAGGCCTCCCTCCATTTCTTTATGGAAAAAAGAAACCTGATTTGATTTAACAAATGTGTGCCGGCCGGCGTAATGTTGGTTAATAATAAACGCAGAAGGCTACTGTGAAGCATGGAACCACTAAAGTGGAACAATGAAATATTTAAGCCATATATACATATTCATTTTGGCTAGGCAAAGGCACAAACCTGGTTAGCATGCCCGATTTTTTTTTTTTTTGAGCCAGGCTGGGAAGTATGCACGCCCTGTTTTCTGTCTGACAAAATTTTACATCAGGTCGACACGGCATGAAACCGTTTTCAATTTTTTTTTACGATTGTCCGATAATTCGGAAAATTCGAAGGCCCCTTTCGCATAAGCAACATCCGTCAGCGACGAGCTCTTTGCACAAAAGGTCTAAGAGTTAGGATAGGCAGCAAATTGCCCAAGAGTTGCCGTCTTCCTTTTCCACAAGGTTCTAATATGGCAAATATCATGTGGCCTAAACAAATATAGTGCTTGCTAAAGATATGTAAAGACTGTCAAGTATGCCAAAACTAAAAACAAATAAGAGTGAACTGCTTCGAACTGAACCGACAGAAACGCAAGGAAAATCAAAGCTTCTGCACGCAAAGCTTCCATTGAAGTTGCCAGTGGCGCCACCTCTTGGATGCGACGCTGACTGCGTCAGAGGAGCGGCTGAGTAAGCCCACTGCCCCCTTCTAGTACACTGTACCCCCCATATATAAAAAGTAGCGCCATTCTTAGATCTTGCCGCCACCGCGCTCACCCCGGCGTTTCCTCCTTGCCGCCGCCTGTCGCCCCAGCCTCCTCCGCTCCCCCATTGGCCAATCCGTGTCAGGTGGAAGCACGCGTTGCGCTTTTGTATATTTTTGTAGCGTTAGCTACACTGGCCTAGCCAAGGCCGTTTCGCGCGGCACATCAAGAGCCGTGCTGCGCATGCGCAAGGATCAGTGATGTCACACGGCTTGCGCACCGGAGCCGGCACCTCTCGCGCACTCCGCCGCCGCCGCGCGCGACTCACCGCCGCCGGTCTGCGCATTCCAGAGGAGTGACGTCGTAGCCGTGGTAGACGCACTGGCGCCGGCGCGCGCTCGCTGTGCAGTCGCCGTCTGACACTGCGCTGGAGCCGCTGCGCTTCTGACTGGCGTTTGCCAGTGTGGTATAGCCATGGAGAAGGAGAGCGCAAATGCTGCTCAACAGCGCAGAAGAACGGAGAAGCTTGACTCATAAGAATAAGCTTATCTTAAGAATAATCTTAAGAATAAGCTAAGAATAATCAGCTGAACCTTTGCTAACGCTACGTATATCCTGGCATAGCCGAGCTAAGCCACTGCAACAGATTTTTTCTTTCCAGCGCGCTCCGACTGCCATTCTCGGGCCTGTGCGACGAAAGTGCTGTACCCACGAACGGCTCAAACGTGTTAGGGACAAGAACTTCGTTGTGATGGCATGCTGCTGCGCCTTAAGTTGCCGCAACCGACAAGGCGAGGGCAAAAGGCTTTTTTTTTGTTTACCATCCGGCTTGCTCAAACGCTTGCTGCACACTTGATATTTGCGCCGTCTCGCATCGTCGCGTTGCTCCTCCCAAAACGGCATAGACCAGTTACTGACGAAGCAAAATCGCGCCTCAAAAACTTCTCCGCAGGGCGCGATCGAAGTTTTCCTCGGATTTCCTCTGGTAGCGCTAGAGGTCACTCTAGTAGCGCGTTAGCTGTCGTCTGCCACGGCAGGCCCGACGCAGGCGGCGCCACTGTCGATATCGCGCCTCGATAGCGCTGGTCGCGCCGAGCGCGATAGTGGAACGGAGGAGGAGGGAAGTGGATGGCGCTACTTTTTATATATAGGGGTTTTACGAGAGGAAACTTCAAGGCGCCGTCTTGCGTACATTTCTTTTTATAAATTAAAAAGTCACTGTTGTCATAGCCTTTGATGACGCGAAAAGTAATTAATATTGATTACAATACAAACGCAATAGTGAAAAGTGCAAAATGTCGCAGAAAGTTTGCTAGTTTCAACCAATATTATTTCAAATAAACGGGTTTTTAATAAAAATGATGGTGCAAAACACAAATGCCAACACCACCCGAGAGCGATGCAAATGCTATGAGCACGCGTTGTGAAAAAAATATTTTTATGGCCCGAAATGACAGGGAAAATGCGGCGATACGCATCCCTCTCGACTGTCATTGCATATGGCCGCTCATTACCATAATTCGCGCGGCTCGTCGCACCACAAATTATGGCGGAAAATCTCTGCAATGGCGGCCCAGCGCAACGTCACGCAACGTCAAATTTACCTTTACGAAACGGCCCTTCCCGTGACGCTCTTCATGGCATATTCCTTCAGCCAATCAACAAGCTGACATGCCGGCTATCATGGAACGCCACCACATATTCGCGAAATTGCAGATGCATTGCACGGGCTTCTGCACGCTACCGTCTACTTTCTTTTTAAAGCGCTAAAGTCGCAATATAGGTGCCAAGGAACACAAAAAAGTATTAGTCGATAAAACTTGCAGCTTCACGTCACGTTTCGTCATTCTGACGAAAACGCAAAATTGCATTTTGCAAAACTTCCGTTTCCCAGCACAAATTTCAAAACACGTCACCTCTGGACAGCCAATGAGACAGCCAAGATGGCGGATAATGGTGGCCGTGCAGCCGCCATGCGTGTCCAGAATAGAGCCCCAAAATGTGGTGAGCATTAGAGTTACTGTATATGCTACCAAAGGTAGCACCGTAGGGAGCATATACAGTAACTAGTAAGCATCATAAGGTGGCGTCCCCTGGATTTAAACGGTGGGTCCTAAAAGCTATGCTTTTGATGGTTGAAGGCGCCGTAGGCGATTTCGAGAGCCGAAAACACATCATTAGACGTCGGGTTCAGGGCACCACCTATTTCTGGGCCTCCGAAAGAAAAAAAAAAAATATATATATATATATATATATATATATATATTAGGAACAGTATGTTTATGGCTTGCTCACCGCATTAAAAAAAAGCCAGTAAGTGATTACAAGCATTATATTTTTATTAAGCGGTGTCTGACTCCATAACAAAGCGACGAAGGTTTGCACAAGGTGTTGCATGGCCCTCGAGATTGCGATTCCGTGGACGCAAAAGCACGGCACACTCCAATCTTGGAGCCTATGCTTTTGGCGTATTGCGATGTCACCACCTGCCCTCAGACACGACAAACGCTCTACGCTAGAGCAGAAAAAGCCACCTTTGTTTCGTTAACTTAGATTTAGATCATCAAATGCGTGTATAGTCATTTGAAAACTCGGAAACACTTGGTATCAGCTTACCGGCACCCACTACGGTAGCAATGGTGACTATGGGACATAATCGCTCTTCAAGGTGGTTTTTATTGTCTACTGATGTTATGAACTTGAAACGCAATTTTAAAAATTTCAATACCACCGATAGATGCAAGAAGCTGCGTCTCCGTGCATGTGGTATCTCCACGATCTTTCATCTTTGCTATTGTAAAAAAACTTGGCTGTGGCTTAACTCCTGGGTGTGCGTAGCGAGAGGTACGGTGAATCTTATTGTTTAGCTTGGATCTCTCTACGGTTACATATTTATCGTTTAGCTTCGTACGTCTGAGTGTTTAGGTTTGGTTGTTACCTCTCGTTAAGTTATGGTTACATTAAAGACGACATTTTTAAAATGTAACGCATTTATTTTGAAAGTCTTCATCTTGTTTTTTCTCAATTGCCACAAAGACCGACCGATGGTCGGTGAGGCGGGAGGATAAGGGGTTGTCGTCCAGTGACTTGAACACGCTCCGGGTGCTATCCTCATCTGAATCCACTCGACTGGCCGCTTCGTACTTACGACGTTTCTCGAGGCGTGCGGCTCGTTCTTCCTCCGTCTCCTCGGCTCGCTGCCTCTTCTTGGTTTCGTTCCGACGACGAAGCCTGGCTTCTTTCAGTCTATCCGACTCAATTTCCAGATCTGCCGAGGAATCCCAACGAGCCGCCCCTTTTATATATACGATGTAACGCCGGCTCCTCCTCTGTTGTTGCAACGTGGTTTCCCCGGCTCCTCCTCTGACGTTACTCCAGATGGCGCGGCGAGTGGCGCTGCCATAGGGTGCCTCGATGCCAGCTGCGGCGGTTGCTAGGCAATGGCCAATGTATATGGCCAATGTAGCTCTCGCTACAAAAGTGCATTTCATTGCTGAAACGCAAAGATGAAGATGGAACTACGTGTAGTACATTGCCATGTTGCTGTCGCGTCCGGTATTTTCACACGATGTCAGTGATTTTGAAACACCCCAATGTTGCTTTTGGCCGTCTGGGACGGCACAGAGGTCTAGATCAATTCAGTGTCAAATTTCTCGAAAGCGGATGACAAGAATATGAGTAAACCACTTTTTTACAGTTACACATGCACTGCACTCCATGCCCAGATTGAATATTTTGCGTAATCACTTTTGAGTGAATTTTTTTAAAGTTGAAGGCAATGTGCAATATATTGTAGAAGGGGTCTTAGGATGTTAAGGTGGAGTTGGGGGTGTTGAAGAGAATGGCTGAAGCAAATAAATGCTGAAGGAATAGTGTACGTATATATATATATATATATATATATATATATATATATATATATATATATAGTGTAAGCTTTGGCGCGAGACATAATGACGCCAGCAGCGTCATATGAGAAGCGATGCGCACGATTGCAGAGCTGTTGTTCTTTATATGATTGTTTTAAACATTCTGCTGGGCTGCTTATGATAAACAGAAGCATCGGGGGGAACAGCGATTACAAATGACGAGTGAGTGAACTAACTGTACAGGTGCTCCCAAAATAATTCGGAACGCCGGACACGCAGCTGCTCGTCGGCGGAGCATGCCGGCGGATAAGCACAGACAAGATATGCGCATGCGCGGTCTCTAGCGAGCAAGTTTCGCTCCCTAGTGCATCCAGAATGGCGTTGTCTTGCTTCAAAAGGGCAGCGCTAGGTGCCCTTTAGCATTGTGCAATGGGGGATGGGCGGATGAACGTCTGTAGCACAGTATGCACCGTAATCTATAAATAAAGGCTTGTGAACTCCTTGCAGCGTATTCTCGCCATGATCTGCATCCAGTCTGGGAGAAAGCAATGCTTTGCGTGATTACGTGCGAGTGAGGCGGCTTGGCTACAACGGCATCGCTGCCTTATTTTCAACCATGTTAGCCTGTCCTGCGAAGTATTCGTTTTTGTAAAATTATCTCCCGATCCATGTTACTACTAGCTTCGTAATACGAGGACAATTTCGACTATTACACAGACCTCTCCCTTAACAGCTGTGTCTGCGATAGTGGCAATAAAACAGTTTACAAAATGAAATTAGGCGGCACGTTCATGAAGGCCAATTTCACGCACAGGAAGTAACTTCATGCAAAGGGACTCTAATAAACTCTTCACGACTCCAGTATTTATTTGCGCACCATGTTACGTGGTTGGCATATATTGTGCGCCAATCAATCACGGAATCTGGAATCTGAGCAATGATAAATAAATAAATCGGAATCTGAGCAAATGATAAATACGGACCGCATAAAAAATGAAATAAAAAAAAAACAGGCGCCCAAGCAGAACGAACATGCACACGAGCGCTTATGCTCCAACGCGCGTGCATGCACAGACCCACCGGCCAGCCCCCCTTGACAAAGAACCGCAGCGATGGCCTAGCGGTAGAGCATCCGCCTCGTATGCGGGAGGCACCGAGTTCAAATCCCGGTGCCCACGGGAACCCACCGGTTTTTCTGATGGGTAGAGCCTGGTGCTCGGCTGTCGTGTGGGTTCACATCTCGAAAGAGGGCCCAATAGAGATTTCAGGACTTGTCTCTGGGCGCCACTTGTCCAACCACAGACGGCCTTGTGGACGAGCATCCGCCGCGGCTGTGGGAGGCAAGTACTGCCGCCGGGCACCTACCGGTAAAAATAGGTACAAGCGCGCGCTCCCGGCCTGGTGCTCAGCCATTATGGGACCTCAACGCTTGGAAAGGGGTGTTTGACCTCAACCCGAAGGCGCCCCCACCTCAATAGGTGCTTGGGGCGCCGCATGGGAAATGACCGCCATGGGAGCGGCCCAGACATCACTTTTTTTTTTCCGTGCTCACGTTGGTTTCGACGGGAATTCAGGGGGAAGGCTCCTTTCCCAAACGCATCACACCCCTGAAGAAAGCCGAACGCCAGGCCGGGGCACGCTTGTACCCATTTGAACCAGTGGGTGCCCGGCGGCGGTGGGAATCGAACCCATAGCCTCCCGCAGCCGAGGCGGGCGCTCTACCACTAGGCCACGGCTGTGTTAAGGGGCACCGAGGGCTACCGTTTTGGAGCAATGCAAGGCAAACTAGATGCACTAGGGAGCTACGCTTGCTTGCTAGGGAAACCGCGCAGGCCATGGTACTACTTTTCCCACGGGCGCGCTCCGCGCAGGCGAGCGGCCGCGCGTGTGGCGTTACGAATTATTCTGGGAGCACCTGTACGCGTTCTCAGAGTTTGCAATGTCAAGCGGCACAATTTATAGAACGCTTACAAAATGTGACATGTCACACTGCGGGCATATTGTCTATGATCTACGTCAAATTGGGTTAAGTTTCGGCCGCCGAACTGAAGAGCGACTGCAGCAGACGCGTCCGAAAGACGCCTACCTCTTGCCAGCGCTCAAACCTATGTAGCGTAAGCTCTCGCACAACAAGGATACTGAGGCATCGGAAAGACAGTATCGATACGTTACGCCCAACATAGATCAAGGGACACGGTTTCTCACTACCGTCTCTAAAGCGACAAAGCTTTAGGAAGAACGCTGCCTGTCGGTTCGCGCTTCTGCATAGGTATTAGTAAGTGGACAACACAAAGGCCGGCAAGAACGTAAACGGAGATGAGGGGTGACTTCCAACATGTATTACTAGAGGCAGCGAATTTATGCAGTATGCTGGCAATAAAAAATAGGATAAACATTTCACTTACAAAGTTGAATCACCAACTAGCCCAATCATCCATCCTGCATAGGTCCTCGGCGGCCCGGATGGCGGGAACCAGGGCAGCAGCTCCCGCGAAGGGTCATCGCAGCGATTTCGTGCCAACTGACAACGTGCACTACACGTATGCAACTGAAACATAGCTATGCAACTGAAAAGCACGGCGCGTTACAGCGCATGCTCGCGTCACTCCATGTTCACCCAGATAACGGACTTGGTAGCAAAGTGGCTATCATGGTTTCTCGCGATGACATAAGTTGCAGTACAAGAAATAAACGCTTTTGATTGCGCACAGCTTCGTTGGTTTCTCACCAAGCTCGGTCCGATGGCGATAGCCCCGCTTTCCACAACAAAGATAAGACTGGCAGCCCACCGCACAGAAGTGACTTGTCATTTCCTGATCATCTTGCGAGGACGCGACCGACGCAGGGGTACAAGGGCGCCGAGATTTGGAAGAATTATATGGGCTGCTGAAAGCGAACCGCGCGTTTTTCAATTTATATTTTATGCTTGATCGTTCGAAGGCTGGGTCAACGATAGATACGATATGTATTAGTCTTGCAATATAGTCGTTTGTCATGTCGTGTTCACCTTCGGTGGGCGTATGGAAAGGGAAGACAGGTGCAGATTCCATGCCGTATTGATGGCGATGATAGATGGTGATGATTTCATAACTTCCAAAAAGGAAGAGGTACTTACAAGAGCAATAACACACAGGCGCAGATAAACAACTTTCACGAATGAGGGCACGGTACCAGTGGCATGCTGTGCCGACGATTTGAAACCACAAATCAGTTATTCTGACGTATTGATGACTAAACTGTCCTTTCCATATGGTCTGATGACGTCGACATCAGACCACATGTCTTCATACGTTACATTCGGCGTAGGGCAAAGAATAACAAAATTTTACCTACCACATGGGATTCGAACTGATGTCCATGCAACAATGCGCCGTTGGGAGCTAGATACGCAATATCTAGCTCCCAACGGCGCATTGTTGCATGGACATCAGTTCGAATCCCATGTGGTAGGTAAAATTTTGTTATTCTTTGCCCTACGCCGAATGTAACGTATGAAGACATGTGGTCTTATGTCGACGTCATCAGACCATATGCAAAGGACAGATACGCTAATTGCGTATCTACACTATTGCGTCCACCATTGACGTTTCGTAATGTGTGCGGGGTTTTGCTCGCCACATTGACTATGAGAGTGGTGGCGTCTGTTCATCTTGGAGACTAAACCATTTATTTGGGCCTGCCGCGCATGCGCTCAGCCGCGCGTGCGCCGTAGCACCCGGGACCGCACGGCGAGACGACAACCCTAGCGCGCCTCGAATGTCCTATAATTGTCGCAATAAACTCAGTTAATTCAATTTCGTTGAAAGCTAATACTGGTGCTGAAATTGTGCTGGAACACGGCGTGCGCACGGCTAAACTATAGTGCCGCTGAAGAAAAGTATTGCGTGCCTGATAGAGATGTTTGCAGTGCATTTCAATAGAGAGTTTGAGATTAGGTGGACGCAAGCGTTGGGGCCCCCTAGCTCTTGAGGCCGCGGTACTGCGCATGTGCAGACGCCTCTGCACATGCGCATTACCGTTACACAAGAACCACCACCGCAAGCGATGTATGTCACGTGCGCATACAGTACATTATTGTTTGCGAGCGCTAGCGACGTATGCTAAGTGCAGCATACATACTCATTCTTCTAGGCCATCCGCCAAGCGCAAGTGCCTTATTGAACTAAATTAACGTTTAAAAGTAAACTGCACCAGAAAATGCGTAAAGTGTGATTTACACACAAGCTGCAGACATGATAGCTGATGATTGTTATTCGAATATACGAGAAAACATAAATCTGTTACGCGGAAACTAAAAGACAATGTATTTTTCCAACTGCCGTTTGAGGTCTGTCTGAGTGGCCGCGTCCGCTGGGTGGCGATACCGTTAGCATAGCATACATTCTCATTCTTGTAGACCCTCCGCCTAGCGCAATTGCGTTATTGAAGTGATTGAATTTCTGAAAGTAAAATGCGTAAGAAAATTCGTAACGTACGACTTACGCACTACCTGCAGACAAGATAGCATCGGATTGTAATTCGAATATACGAGAAAACATAATTCTGTTGGGCGGCAACTCAAACACAGACCCCTTTTCCAGCTGCTGTTTTTTTTTTTTTTTTTTTTTTTTTTGGGTGAGCACGCCATGAAAAATCCCTATCAACTAGAGGCTAACAGCTTCGCTGTAAAAGAAAAGAAAAAAAAAAACGAAAAAAAAAAAACCGGGCACTTAGCATCTGGTTGAGATTCTTGCTTGCAGCGGCACCTCGTGTACAAATGACAAAGGCAGAGAGAGAGAGAGAGAGAGAAACAACTTTATTTGTCCCATCTTAAAGGGAAAGGGGCTGCGGGAAAAAGGCGAGGGAAATTGTCCTACTCACGGTAGGCCGCCTCTACTACATCAGCCCACCTCAGGATAGCTTCCTGAAGTTCGGGGTTGTAGCTGCGCATGGCAGCCTCCCACAGCTCCCGACTACTTAAAACTCTACAAAGGTTAGGGGGTGGGGAGTTGTTCTTGCATTGCCACATAATGTGGTTTAGGTCCGCTCTGCTAGCAGGACAAAACTTGCAGGCTGAGGTATATAGGGTATATTCCAGGGTGAATTTTGTGGCGTAAGGCAGAGGATAAAAAAGTGCGAGTCTGTAGTTTACGCCATAGCACCTCGTGTATGCGTGACGACCGACGCATTAAAGGTGGGAGAGTTCGGCGACCTATAGGCGGTAATGATCGCAAATGTCGTGGTATGTAAGCAATCTGTCTTTGGAGATAAATGCTGGAGGGTCCAGGAGGGAGATTACTGGCCTCTGAACCGTCCCCTAGTCTAGCCTGCACTCGGTTCGTGAAAGCTCGAGCACTTGCGTGGGCCGCTTGATTGCCCATTAGGCCTGCGTGAGCAGGTGTCCAGATTAAACTCAGAAGTTGGGATGGCGGATTATGGGATAGGATGGCTAGGGCTGTCCTGCAACCCTTACCCGCTCCAAAGTTGTATATGGCCGTTTTTGAGTCACTTACTATGACAGAGTAATTGGGTATTGTGGCGGCGAGTGCCACCCCCGCCTCGTCCATCTCCTCCTCCGAAGAGGCTAGAATGGATGCTGCCGTCACAACACTGCCAGTACAGTCAACAACTGAAATTGCGAATTTGTGTCCACATGGATACTCTGCGGCATCGACATAGACCACGTCTTTGTAGTTAGATAACTTTTCTATAGGGCTTTACCTCGTTGTGGCCTTCTATATGTTCGTGATGAACAGGGTGCATATTCTTAGGGAGAGGAGGGATATGAAAGTACTCATGAATCGGGGGGGGGGGGGGATATTAAATTTCTCATTGGTCATGTGTGCTGGGGTAATATTTAGGGAGTTTAGGATGTGCCTACTAGTGTGGGTGTTCCATAATCGCTGGTATTGAGCTGTCAGTTGGGCTTCTGCGAGCTCACTAAATGTATTCAAGGTACCTGTCTCTCAGTGGAGGCTCTACTTGGCACTCCAAGGACAATTTTGTAGAGTCTGCGTATCAGTGAGTTATCTTCCTCGGCCCTAGTTAAGTGGAGATAAGGAAGGGTCCGAAGGGATAATGTGATTTTACTAACGGAAAGCGCCTGTACAAGGGCAGAACTCTCATGTGCAAGAGTTTATGCGGCACGACTGCTGGGTGCCTCTTCAGTTGCGCCTAAGATGGTGTCACCGTAAAAGTTTCCCGGTGACCTGGTATAGGACGCAGTCATCCGCATAAAGACGGACTTCTGATTTAATATTGCTGGGAAGGTCATTTATTAAAATTAAAAATACCAAGGGTCTCAGAAAAGAGCCCTGCGGAACACTTGATGTTACATTTGCAGTCGAGGACGAAGTGGAATTAAATGAAATGAATTTAGAGCGAGAGTTAAGAAAGCTAGCTATCCAGTCGATTAGTCAAAGATTATTTAAAATTACGTTTACTTAGTAGCTTGTTGTGTATAACGGTGTCGAAGGCTTTAGAAAAGTCTACAAATAACGCATCAACTTGCAAAACTTGTACTTAGGTAGGGAATGTGGTGGTTTAAATGCTTTTGAGTGCCTGATAAGTGTGCGTTTTGCAGCAACGATTATTCATTTTATGTGATGCATTTACCATAATAATTTACAGACCTCGGCCGGCCCACTGGTTTAATGATAGAAGCCAGTAAGGTGCCGTCCACTTTGGAAATACTTTATGATCACTTGGGCTGAGCACTCGAGTCAACCGCAACGTCCGTGCGTGGTGTGGAGGGAGCATTGCGAAAGCTCTTTTTCTTGACAGTGATGATTGTCATGAGGCAGAAAATATCATTCGTTGAGAGGTAATAGCATGACGTTAGAGAATAAAGTGATAACAAGTTTGATTGAGTAGAGGCATATATAATTGGCCAATTGTGTCTGTTTTCGATTTCACCACCTCCGTTGCGTGTAGGCCGCCTGGAAGACCTCACATATTTAGACAGGAGGGGACGAACTTCCTGCGCGTCATTTTGTCCCGCTTCATTTGAAGGGCGTCTTGGGCATTGCGAAAAGACAACCGCGGTGCGTAGATCACGCGCTGATGATTGCGTCTGCCAAGTATGAAACCACTCGATGCCGCGATAAACAGCTCAAACTTGAAAATTAAAGCCCGTGCGCCCTTCTCACTGTGGCCTTTCTTCGCGAGGGAGCCCCGCTTAACCTGGCGGAGAATCAAGGTCACAGTGCGTAAGACGCACTGGCTGCAACGTCACCGATTATAACCCGTGACGTTGGCAAATCATCCAATGCAGAAAGCGCAAAATGATGATGGTGATGATGATTTCCATTGGCATACCCTTGGAAACTGGGCGGTGACAAATATTCATCTAGCCTGCTTGAGCTAATCAGATTTTACTACCTCTATTGCATTTTAGGAATTTTCCTATATCTCCTTGTTTTACTCTCTTTTCACTAAAGCCTCAATCTCTACATTATACAGTTTACCTATGCCTGTAATGACTCCGGCTCTATCCTGCTTTTTTCCACCCATAATTGTGATTTAGTGGTGTGCGAATATTCGAATATTCAATTCAAATCGGTTAGTATTCTATTTGATTCGAAAGACACATTTACTATTCGAAATATTCGAATCCCCTCAAAATGCTGTTGTCGGTTGCTAAGTCAGCTTCGCCACTTTACAGCCATGTTATGCCGTGAAGCATACAAAATGTATTGCGGTGAATCATATTTGCTGTGCAATGAAGCATATCAAAAGTAGGAAAGGAGCACTGTCCCGGGGTCCCTGCTTGTGCTTATGGCGACCCGACACTATCAGCTCAAGTACCCACACTGTGCTGCCTCTTCATGCATCTGGACAACACTAGCCGCCAGGTGGAAACTTCTTTGTATGCTACTAATCTGTCTAAGTGTCTAAAGATACGGTTTCCAAACTACAAATTTGACCAAGTAGCAAGATTGGCAATATTGTTAGACCCTCGTCCTAAAGTTGCTGAGTACCACCAGGTTGCTTCATTGACAAACTGGATTAGATACCTGGCTTTAGAAGAAGCAAGGAAAATTTCGACACCAAGGAACCCAAATATGTCCGCAACAACAAAAGCTTTTGAAGAAGCTCATTCCACGTCAGCACTGTGGAAAGGCGTCGATAAGCTAAACAACCAGCAGCAATCTTCACTGCCACAAGCACAGGTTGAAAGATATGTGCATGATGAAATTTTGGGCCAAAAAGAATATCCATGTGAGTGGTGATGTCAGCATGGTTCCCACTGTTGGCTCGGCTTGCGAAGAGATACCAGTCGATAACGGACACTAGTGTGTCCAGTGAGCCAGCGGACATGTCCAGTGTTTGATGTCTGAAGGAAGTGTGACATGCAGGAGGGTGTTGCTGCTCCCCGAACATGTCGAACAGCTATCCTTCGTTCTTGACAACACTAAAGAACTGCAGTTATGATACTCTCAAGGCAAAAGAGTTGTACTAGAGAATTTTGCTGGCCACAAAGCATAGTTTTCCTGTACATTACTTGCTGTACTGCTTTTTTTTTCTTTAACGCGAAAGTGTGTTATGCCGGGGTCCACCATCAACTTCCTTTAACGGATGTGGCGTCGGCACGAACGCGTGAAATATGCTCTCTCTTGACAGAGATGGCGCCGCCTACTAGAAGCGGTGAAGCGAAGTACTGAATGATGATGATGATGATGATGATGATGATTTATTGGCATCCCCTTTGAAACGGGGCGGTGACAAATAGTCACCTCGCCTGCTTGATTAAATCAGGTGTACTATACATGTTCTTTATCTAACATTTTTGTATACCTCTCATTATTTTTCTTTTTCAAAAATTTACCTTGTACCGCTGCTTATGATTTTTAGAGATCAGGTCGTATCCATCTTTTCCCTGCTTTTTTTCCACCAGTACTCTAATCGTCTCTTGCTGATCTCCACGGCTGATCTGTTGATGTTTCCTTCCACTTTAAACCAAAGCGCTTCTGGGAGTTGCACGTTACCTACGGTTCTCTCTGGGTGGATCCCGTCGCATTCCATTAGGATGTGCAGAGTGGTCTCTGGATCTTTACTGCAGCATACACATGTCTCATCTAGTTCTGAATATTTGTTCCGGTATGTTTTGGTCCTTAGGCAACCGGCTCGAGCCTCAAATAGCTAGGAACTGCCCTGCACTGCATCATGACACTATTGACACGTATACATGTTTATCTTTCACCGGTGACCGCTTTCCTTTCGCACGACATTCGTGAAGGTCCTCACGAAGTCCTCACGAAATAGGTCCCACGTCACCAGGGTGGTCTCTCTGTTCTCAAACCAGGTCCGAGCAGCGTCATCCAATGAAAAATAAACATGGCGCAGCTTGTCGTCGTCGCTCCATTTGTTGAACGTCGCGGTCCTCTCATAAGTCTCCAGCCAGGTTTCAGGGTCTTCAGCCGATGATCCACGAAAGGTCGGTGGCTCCCGAGGTTGTTGCAGCAGGATGGGGGACGCTGGTGCTGCCATTCTTGTCGTTGACTTGGCCTTGATTGCTGTGGCCTTTTCGGGAAGAAGTTCGTACTCCGGCAGAAGTCCTTGCTGCCTACGGCTAGCTCGCTGGTCCTTGGCGACGTTGGCGTTGTCCTCTGGCTTCGGGCTTGGATCGCGGCTTTGCAGGGGCGTTCGGTGCATGAACGAACTAGCACCTCCACCAGATGTCACGTAGTAGTGACAAGCGCGATCGAGGCGCGATATCGACAGTGGCGCCGCCTGCGTTGGGCCTGCCGTGGCAGACGACAGCTAACGCGCTACCAGAGGAAATCCGAGGAAAACTTCGATCGCGCCCTGCGGAGACGTTTTTGAGGCGCGATTTTGCTTCGTCAGTCAGTAACTGGTCCTAATAATGCCGTTTTGGAAGTAGCAACGCGACGATGCGAGACGGCGCAAATATCAAGTGTGCAGCAAGCGTTTGCGCACGCCGGATGGTAAACAAAAAAAGCCTTTTGCCCTCGCCTTATCGGTTGCGGCAGCTTAAGGCGCAGCAGCATGCCATCACAACGAAGTTCTTGTCCCTAACACGTTTGATCCGTTTGTGCGTACAGCACTTTCGTCCCACAGGCCCGAGAATGGCAGTCGGAGCGCGCTGGAAAGAAAAAAATACACAAAAGCGCGACGCGAACTTCCACGTGACACGGATTGGCCAATGGGGGAGCGGAGGAAGCTGGGGCGACTAAAACCCCTATATTTATAAAAGTAGCGCCATCCACTTCCCTCCTCCTCCGTTCCACTATCGCGCTCGGCGCGACCAGCGCGATCGAGGCGCGATATCGACAGTGGCGCCGCCTGCGTCGGGCCTGCCGTGGCAGACGACAGCTAACGCGCTACCAGAGGAAATCCGAGGAAAACTTCGATCGCGCCCTGCGGAGACGTTTTTGAGGCGCGATTTTGCTTCGTCAGTCAGTAACTGGTCTTAATAATGCCGTTTTGGAAGTAGCAACGCTACGATGCGATACGGCGCAAATATCAAGTGTGCAGCGAGCGTTTGCGCACGCCGGATGGTAAACAAAAAAAGCCTTTTGCCCTCGCCTTGTCGGTTGCGGCAACTTAAGACGCAGCAGCATGCCATCACGACGAAGTTCTTGTCCCTAACACGTTTGATCCGTTTGTGCGTACAGCACTTTCGTCGCACAGGCCCGAGAATGGCAGTCGGAGCGCGCTGGAAAGAAAAAAATATACAAAAGCACGACGCGAACTTCCACGTGACACGGATTGGCCAATGGGGGAGCGGAGGAGGCTGGGGCGACAGGAGGCGGCTAAGAGAGGGCGAGGAGGAAGCGCCCGGGTGAGCGCGGTGGCGGCAAGATCTAAGAATGGCGCTACTTTTATAAATATAGGGGCTTTAGGGGCGACAGGAGGCGGCTAAGAGAGGGCGAGGAGGAAGCGCCGGGGTGAGCGCGGTGGCGGCAAGATCTAAGAATGGCGCTACTTTTATAAATATAGGGGCTTTAACGCTGAAGTAAACAGTCGTAAAACTGTGTATGACGAAACTGGTTGTTTATTGGGCGAACCTGTGCCCACAAAAGCAAGCTACACTCAAAGCACAATGATAGCGGCGAACACAGTCGGCGATCGTCGAAAATCTGATCAGCGGCGCGACGCGTCGGCTTTTATACCTGAGTCATCGAAGGTTCCAGATTAATCCCTGATGCCCGCGTGTCTTCCAGAAAGTTCTAGACAATTCGCGTCGGTCACACAATCAGATTACATAAGCGTCGGTGAAAACAAGCAACGAAAAGAAGCATCGATAACGTTCTAGAAACTTCCGATACAGGCGCGTCCTGCGCCGAGCGATAACGTTTAACATTTGTTAGCCGGTGGAAAGCGGCCACCGGTGAAAGATAAACATGTATACGTGTCAATACCCTCCCCTTTAAAAGCATCGTCCCGATGCTACAAACACGAAAGCGAAAACAAAACCACGCGTACAGAAAGGGACAAAAAATGACAAAGCAACAAAGGACCTAAGTTCCTCAGCGGGCGTAGAAAGGCTTAAGACGCACCACGTGGATGACTTCAGGTCGTGCGCGGCGCCGCTGTGATTGCGAAATACCGTCCGGCACGACCTCATAGTCCAGTGCGCCAATACGTCGGATTGACACGTATACATGTTTATCTTTCACCGGTGGCCGCTTTCCACCGGCTAACAAATGTTAAACGTTATCGCTCGGCGCAGGACGCGCCTGTATCGGAAGTTTCTAGAACGTTATCGATGCTTCTTTTCGTTGCTTGTTTTCACCGACGCTTATGTTATCTGATTGTGTGACCGACGCGAATTGTCTAGAACTTTCTGGAAGACACGCGGGCATCAGGAATTAATCTGGAACCTTCGATGACTCAGGTATAAAAGCCGACGCGTCGCGCCGCTGATCAGATTTTCGACGATCGCTGACTGTGTTCGCCGCTATCGTTGTGCTTTGAGTGTAGCTTGCTTTTGTGGGCACAGGTTCGCCCAATAAACAACCAGTTTCGTCATACACAGTTTTACGACTGTTTACTTCAGCGTCACTACTACGTGACACTATATAACAAGCGCTGACAGTGACGCTTCGGTACTCTCAGCGCAGTGGAGGCTCCAACGCGGTGTATACCCTGGTGTAGGCGGTGTAAGCTTTCTGCTGAGGTGACGACGCAGTTTCCGCTCACGGTTTGCCCTTTCCGTCCGCCTTTCACACCTCGTCACCTACGGAGTGCAGCTTCAGCATACATCAGACCTGCACGCCGCCTACTGCTTCGCTTGCGATGGCACAAACTAAGAAAACTGCTGCGCTAAGCGGCGCAGAAAGGCAACTACGTCGACGGGCGAACCTCTCTTTGGTCCGGCAAAAGACATGCCAGCGTGAAGCAGAACGCCTTCGCGCATTCACGGTACACGCTGCAAACTCTGCCACTCGCATTTCTGAAGCCGAGCGCGTCACAACTCAACTGGCTGCCCAAGACACTATACGGAGTCGGACCAAAATGCTCGTACCATCGCAGAAGCGACTCGGCAGCAGCATGCCGCGTGCCAACAGGAAGCCGTGCGCCAAGCAAACCTGCAACACGGTCGCCGACCCGCAGATCGTGCGCTTTTCGCTACAGCGGACCATGAATTCACGAAGCAAGCATGCAACAGCTTCTGTTAAGACACGTTTCACTTTCGTGTTATACCAATTCCTATGAAAGAGGAATCAAACATCTCTTTTTTACAGCGAAGCGGTATATGGCTAGGGTCTGGCGGATCGCGTCCGCGGACAAAACGACGCCTACAACAACAATTAGAAAACAAGTGGGCCGATCCTGGTGATAGTGCAGAAAGGGTCCAAGCTCAATGACACGTACCCCTGTGGGCTCGGGGACCTCTGACGCGTCCTTGAGCGACCATTGTCACACGTGGGACCCAAAGAAACAAAAACAATGCGCCAGAGCGATGAACGTTGTTGCCCAAACGTTAGTCTATGACGATGCGTGTCGAAACGTCAGTGATAAAACGTAATAGTCTACCAACCAATAGCTGTGTCTCATTCTCTCTTGACATAGCCATTTCCCTAGCGACGTCATCATTTGCCCCTTGGACTCGGTATGGGTAAGACCCACGTCGCTCGCTCCGAAGAGGAAGAACGCGCCTTCAAGGCGCGCCGGCGCGCTCAACAGCGCGAATGGATGCGAAAGCGACGAGAAGCCGAACGCGCAGCGGCCCAACGTGCTGTGGCCGATGGTGCAAGGTGGTGTGAATCTAGTCGCTTTCACTCGCACATACAGCATACGGCGCGCGGCGACGCAACGAAGTTATGTGTTCAACAAAGCCAACAGCTTCGCTGGTCTTCCATCTTCAAATAGTGGAAGGGCTCTGAATTTTTTCATAGCTCTAGTTGGCGCAAGAATTTGCATTTTTGCAAAACCAACAGTATTCGCATTCGAAAAATATTCGATTCGGTTCGCACTTGGTTTTCATTATTCGAATTCACTTCGAAATTGAAAATTTGTCATTCGCACACATCTAATAATATAAATGTATTTAGCTTATTCCGACCGCTGACAAGTTAACGCTTCCACTGGCTTTGAACCCCAGCACATCTGGAATGTTACGTTGGAGGGGGCGGGGCTCGCGACACGTACGTGACGTGTTCCTCGGCTCCGGTCACGGTGTAAGAAAAATAAGTGGCTCCGGTAGGTGAGAAAGAAAGCGGGGAATGAGTGCCCATTTTTCAATGTTGGCAGTGCTGCTCGCCTCCTGACAGCGTGGCAACGTGACATGTTCTTATCTCCTCTAATAAATAACCACATTGAAAAATTCCTGCGGCAAAACGTTCTAACCAAAATTTCCAATGGTGTCCGGTGACCTTCAAGCTTTGCATCCAACGTTGTTCTTGTCCTTGTGCAGTGGTGCTGCGACACTGATTTTCCCATGTTGGCCTCACTTTGCTACAAACTAGGAATAGACTGAATCACTGTTTGTCAGGATCCGTACAGGGCTTATGATTTCAAAATTTAGTCGTAGAAAGCACTGACACAAGAGGAACCCGCCGCGGTATAGACTATACTGAATATGGCGTTGCATTACTGAGCTCCAGGTCGCGGGTTTGGCCGCATTTCGATGGGGTCGAAGTGCAAGGACACTCGTGTACTTAAATTTAGGTGTATGCTATACGGGTGTCACACAGCGCAATTTCGATTGCGATCAAGCCCGATCCGGATCGAACTTCTCGGTGTTGACTGGCTCATTTGCACAAGCTGCGCGAGGGAGCCAATCCCAGTGGAGAATTTTTATCCGGGTCGGGCTTGATCACAAATTGTGCCGTGTGACGCTGGTATTGAAGAACCCCAGGGGATCAAATTTATTCCGCATTCTCCCACTACAGCGTGCCTCATAATCAGATCGGCGTTTTGTCCTGTAAATCTCCCCCTCCAGACAACCTCCTGAATATTTACCAACTCGATTCTGTCGTTATAATTTCCCGTACAGGCGGTATGCGTAAAAAGTGAGTAGGTGGAACAAGCTCAGTAGCCTACCGTAATGTTGGCAACACTATTTCCCGAAGATTAAACTACAGCCCGCAATACGATCCACCAACTGCGCAATTGTATAGGACGCCTTTCTTGTTATACAGACAGAATTTATTTTTTCCTTCCACGTCAGTTCATTTTGTCGTCGTTTTGCTCGTCTTCGTTTTACGCCCGTCCTTCGTCTGCTTCTGCGCTGTTAAAACAACATGGATTACCAACTAGTCCGTTCCCACATTTTAGTTCATTCAGAGCGGGATTAATGATTGGTACGATAGCGGCGGAAGACTCTGGGAAGCAGCCACGCTGAGACGTTCACGTGATAACCTTGAACAAGGAAAACACGGTACGTGCTGTTTCAGCACACGCACTGCACAGATACTTAGACACTGCAAGATTTACATGCATAGTGATCGATTGTATTGGTTGTTTTGTTTGATATATGTGGTTTAGCATCCCGAAGCAACACGAGGTTATCATATACAAACGCAGTAGCGGAGGGCTTCTGATTATTTCTGATATGGCAGACCGCGCTTCCACCTGCGCACTCCGATTGGTTCACCTTCAGTACGTCGCCAGGCGAGCTGCCTATATGTACACTTGTGTGCGCGATGAACAGGGGGAAGAGGGGCCAACCGGGCAAAAAAAAAAAAAAAAAAAGAAAAGCTGCTGTGTACCAGGACGCTTGCTAAACCCCCTCTCCCCCCTCCCCCAGCCCGAAAGAAATTTCTCGCTAAGCCCCTGGCGATGAACCCTGTGCGTTTTCATACAGTAGAGCTGTCATTCTGTCAGCCGCTACAATGGCAAAAAGCATGGACTTGCAACGGCCCTAGGCGTCTCAGACCATGGCTGCTATTAAAAATTAAATGCTCGCGTTTGAGATACCAAAACCACGTTCTGATTATGAAACGCGCTGTAGTGGGGGATCCCGCATTATTTTGATCAACTGAGGATAAACGCGCACCTAAATCTCGAACGGGATGTTAGGGAATACACGAACGTTTTTGCATTCCACCCCCATCAGAATGCAGCCGCCGCGAACGGGATCACTTCTCTTCTGTCGTCGTAATGGGGTGGCCGCGTTTACGGGGGTATGAGCTAGCCATTCATTGTCTTACGTAAAGGACACACTTAATTTTGAAGCAGTTTAATTTCGAAGAATCGCAAACGGCAATGGCGGGCGAATGCTGCTAACCCCGCCGCCGAGCAAGCTCGAGACATCGAACGCAAGCGACAACGGCGGAGTGCGGGCATACCGTCAGTGACGTCATTCTCTCCATCGCAGCCGAACGCATGTGTAACCTCATTAAGAAACCCAATGACGTAATAAATAATTGAGAAATACTTTAATGAGCCGTCGGGATTAACCCAGTGATAAACACCGGGGCCACACGTTTCAGCTCCGCTGATTAACCATCTGTACGGAGTGCTTGGGCGGTGATTTTTTTTTTTTTTTTACCCACTTCAGTTACCACGCGGCATAACGTCAGTATGAAACTAAATATAAGCATGCAGGCCCTTTTTTATATAGGGATACTGCAATACTGACTTACAAAATGTGTTGCCCATAATCCATTTTTCACAGTCTTCTGCAGGGTCACTGTTAAAATAGGACCCATAGTGCCATGTCGCAGCTGGATAGAAATGAGGCATCGGTGTTCAGCGTGAGTTGCTTAGGTAGCTCGCGACAGGGCAATTACGATCGCGCAAGGAAAATTTGTATCACAAGGCAAGGGAATTTTTTCTTAACTGGCTAGTGTTGACATAACTGGCACAAGTGTATCGCGATTGTACCGGACGCATCACCTTACAGCGCCGCTGTCTGACACAGCAAATGAAATGCCCATCGCTTTCGGCTGTCGACGCTGACATCTTTCAAGGACATTTCTCAGCTGCAGAAGCAAGTGCTTCTCTGTTGGGCTTACCTGTTGGGCCGACAGTTGGTGGCAGCACCGTACGGTGCGGGTAATGATATCAGCAGGAACAGAAGTGAGCCCTACTTTAAGGGCCATCTGAAAGTAGCGCGTTCTGCAGTTGGAGTGTCACATCGAACTAAGGTCCGAATCCGACCTAGTTCATAAGGTGACATCAAGCCTGTGGTATGTGGCGTGTTTCGCGTCCAAGCCTTGGGATGTCACCACCATCTAAACTAGGGCGCCTCGATGCCAGCGCCGCTCTAATCGAAACGACGACAGCGCTCCGCCGGTGGCGGTAATCGAACCGCCAGCTAAGCCTTTATATTGTAAATTTTATTTGTAACGCTTCAAACCGATAGGTACACAAAGTCATTTATCTTTTAAAGTGAAAACTGTTTGAAGCAAATTCCGCTAATACGATGAAAAGTTTTACAACGTAACAGCTGCTCGAATGGGTAACCATGGTAACGGCAAGAGAGTAGGCAGTCTGGACTAGAAGACGAACAGTCGCGACAGAATTCGCCTGAGTGAAAGCTACGTGTTTGTGCTCAAATCGAGCTGAAATTTGTTGAATATTGTGAACGAAGTGGTGTGACATCTTCAGCTACAAAAGTGGAGGAACTTTAGCAACATACCAGCCTGCGACGGCTCTATGAGGTCGGATGTATTTCATCATTCAGTGGCGGTCAGCTTGTGTTCAGCAGAAATGTTTGGTGAGACTATACGTAGTATCTTCTTGCTATTCACGTGCCTTTTATTTACTGAAACATCAATGCTGTTATAATAAAGTTCTTTATTTGCGGCAAGTTGGTGTGATTGGCGTTGTGATTTCGTTCGGCCTATGCAGCAGTGCCAACCTTTAAAGATTCGCGCTGCTGCATAGGCCAAACTAATTCTGAGTGCCAAATAATAAGAAAAATATATATTATGTGAGCGAGATAAAACTAGGATATACCTGGCCAAAGCAAGCAGGCAGCGCAGCAGCAATAGCAGAAGCAGACGACACCGGCGTCGGTCGTCTGCTGTGCGGCGCACACGAGTACGCCGGCGTCGTATGCTGTGCGGCACTCCCCACAAGCGTCCTTGCGCTTTCAATATACGTTTAACTTTCTAAGCAACTAAAATTATTCAGACGTCGCCTGCCGTTTTTAAATTTAGATTAAAAGTGGATAATATTCAAAACAACACCTAGTATTAGTAAGTAAACATTTTTCTGGTATCAGTGCAACTACCGTTATAATCCAGGCGGCGCTAGCGTCGCCTGCAAAAATTGGCCCCATTGGCTCTATGGCAATGTCACGGGCTTGGCGACATTTTTGAAAGGAACATCGCGAAAGACGAATCAAGACGAATGTGTGTCTGTGTGTGCTTGCCACTCGTCTTGTCACGTATTTTGCGCTGTTCCGTTCAAAGATGTAAAACGTTATTTAATAAATGTTAAGTCATTTTAGATAATAGTGGAAATATAGACAACATAACTTCAGGAGATCACAAGTTTTCAATTCCTTTTCAAGTATCTTCGTGCAATTTTCCCCTAATATAGGGTCTGCGCTCTTGTATTATTTTATGTGAGCCTTAATGTTCTGTACATACGCATTACAATATCTACAGTACTGCTAATTGAAGTTTAATCAATAACTATTGTACCATGCTACGCTTTCAACTACGCTTAATTTAGTAATGATGTTATCATATCTTTTGTGCATTTCGTGTTTTGTTGTTATTTTTCTTTTTGCAAGTAATGGCCGCCACTGCTTTGCTGCCCTTGTACAATAGACCGATCCCACCGGCCAGTTTCAGGACGCCACCGCTGCCGCGGTGCATGCTGGTACTTGTAGTCATCCGGCCGCTCCAGCCGCCCGGAGTGCCTGTGCGCCCTGTTTCCGAACGCTTTTTGGCAATTTTTATGGTTCGTACTTGAGCCATCGTGCGATGGGAGAATTGACCTGTACGTTCCTGGGTGCTACAACAACCACACAAGGGACAAAGGCTTCGGATTCTATGTGTTTTCTAAAGAGCGAAAGCTTCGAGAGACGTGGATCCAACGGATTAATAGGTGGTACTGGTAATACACAGCGCGAGAAAAAACACGGGGACGAATAGCGGCCGCATTTCGATGGGGCAAAATGCTAAAACATCCGTGTACTTAGATTTCCCGGAATTTATAGATTTGTCGATTATCGATTAGCTATTGATTGGCTATCGATTACCTATCGCAAGTTATTGGCCACGTATTTGGGCTAGACTAAGCATTACCAAGCCATCCCCAGCATTTCTCGAAATTTATTGATTATTGATCGATTATCGATTAGCTATTGATTGCTTATCGCAAGGTATTGGCCACGTATGTGGCTAATCTAAACACTACCAAGTCATCCCCAGCATTTCCGGAATTTATTGATTATTGATCGATTATCAATTAGCTATTGATTGGCTATCGCAAGGTATTGTCCGCGTATTTGGGCTAGGCAAGCACCACCAAGTCATCCCCAGCATCCCCTGAAATTTATTGATTATTAATCGATTAGCTATTGATTGCTTATCGCAAGGTATTGGTCACGTATTTGGGCTAGGCTAAGAACTACCAAGTCATCCCCTGTATTTTCCGGAATTTATTGATTATTAATCGATTATCGATTAGCTATTGATTGGCTATCGCAAGGTATTGGCTACATATTTGGGCTAGGCTAAGCACTACCATGTAATCCCCAGAATTTTCCAGAATTTATGATTATTGATCAATTATTGATTAACAATTGATTGGATATTGATGACTTCGCGATCATTGGCTATTGGCATTTTTATGTTAAAAACGCCGCCTAGCTTACCCAAGAGCTTCTAGATATCGCTGTTACCGAAGTCTGCAAGTCGTGCGCGAAACCCCTGTAGGTAAGCATCATTAGGGCACGAAGGTTTCGGCGCCGCATTTCAAACCTGTCTCCAACAGGTATACAAATCCTATTATGTCCGTCGCTAAGCAAACATAACGTTGCAGTCACCAAGATGTACGTGTGCAAAAATAGTAACGCAAAACGACCGCCTACAACAAACAGCATATACTACACACAAAGCTTGAACAAATACGATACTCAACACGTAATTAATCAGCGGGTAACAACCGAAATGAAAGAGCAGCAGGCACTTTTCAACGTTCGCCTCGCATGCTACAATGAACAGCCGATGTCATTTCCTAAAATACATGAATTTGCTCGGAGTCGCAGAGATGTCTGCGAAGCTCGTGCGCTGTACTCAACGAGCGCGGACAGCGGTTACAGTGGCTGTACCGCGGTGGTGTGGGTGACCAGTTGACTACAACCAAGATGGTGACAGTGCTACTTCCGGAAAACCGGCGCATGCGCAGATCGGTTGGTGGGATCGGTCTATTGGTGACAGTTAGTCGAGCTGAATTTTGATTCACTTTCCATAGGGCGGCTTAATGAACCGTCGGTGAGGGCATTCATGAAGCTGGCGCATGTGGGCCAGGATAACATGGGTCAATCTTTCAGAGCTGTGTACAATGTAATTAGCCTAAAGGGTTTGTGCAATGTTGTCTCCACCCTTACTTTTGCAACAGACTCCAGCTATCCGTTACGGACGGCTTTTTTACAGCTGAGATTGTGCCTAGGAAAGTCCGTGCTACAATTTTGCCTTTCGTGCACGAATCCCGTCCGTCACCAACGAAGACTGCCCGTTCTGGTGGCCGCGCTTGCATGGCGAGTTAGGCAAACTTGCACCCGACGCGTTCTGTACATACAGGCTCAACCTGTTTGCAAAAACTGTCATACTAGTTGATATACAAAAGTTGCATGACGGATCGACGCTATAACCACTCGTTCGTCGACTCAGCAATGCATATTAGCGAGACTTTGGATGAACCTCTCTCGCTTTGGCTTGTTGTACGGTTGTCAGATAACGGACTACAGTTCTCGAGCCAGCGGTTTACATTGCGAGAGTATAACAGTTCACCGCTTGACCATCAATCTGATTGCCTTACGGCACTCACTCGTTATAAAAGATGGACTTACAAAGATGTCTTCGAGTGAAACTAAATATCCTTTCTCCCTCTCTCTTCGAGTGATGACCTCCAGAAGAAACCAGCACAATTATGCTTTGATTATAGACGTACACGCTTAGTGCGTGGCAAATAAAAAATGTTGAGTACTAAGTACGTTCACACTTTTCACAAGCTTTCTAACACAATTTTGAAGCCCTCGAGGTTCCTCCTATAGGTTCAGAGTTCTACGGAGTATACTGTAAGTGTCGTCATTTACCTCACGCGATACCGTATCACCTCCATAAGGTCCCACTTGACACCACGCAGACTTAATTCGCCGTCGGGCACCCGAGTCATCCGCAGTGACGCTTCAAGACGTCCACAGGGAGATGGACACTTAAAGTGATCAACAGTGGGCCCCAATGTAAAACGTAAATTATTCTGTAAACGTAATTTTATCCAAAATCCGCGATTAGACCTCCGTGATAGGTCAAAATTGCCCAGGCCAGATTGGAATAGTCTTACGCTACCACGATCCAAGTCCCCTTGTCAAAACACAAAGGATCCGGTTTGAGGATTCTCTTGCGGCCCAAATGTTGATCAATGTGTTTGTACTCTGCCTTCATAGGGGCGGGATCGCTGCTGGAGCGTGTACAAACTTGTCCATACCCTTAGGAAATGATACTGCGCAAACCAAACGAAGGCGAGAAAGGAGGGGCACGTACTAGCGCGAACGTTCAACTAATTTGATTTCAGTCAGATGTCAATTTACGTGTGTTACCACACGTGCGCAACAAGGCAGCACACATTCCTATATAAAAAACTAATAATGAGTGCGTCACTGCAACATGCCAGGCGAGAACCTCTGAAGTATCGCTCACGCGTAGAGGCGGCATAAAACGCATCAGCTGTGGAAGTCGAATCTTTGCTTCTTCCCAGAATATTGATCTCCCGAAGTCTGTCCGAAACTGAAAATCCGTCTGTATTGCGCAGTATCCTTTCGTAAGCATTATGAACTAACTAACCCAGCATAATTTTTTATTGTCCATACTCGTGGCGGAGGGTGACATAGTCGTGAGTTAGACGGAATACCATCTGGTCAGATAAAATTATTGTTAAGAATGAAGCAAGTCGCAATAACCACGCACAGTCAAAACAAAATGACATTTTGGATCCCTTGTTCATATTTTAGATTAACAAGGGATCCGTACAGTTCTCGAGACGTTATTTTGTTTGGCTATGGTCAGTGACCAGCTTAATTTTTTACATTACACTCACGCTCGACTTTTACAAGGGAGCGATGACGTTGAGGGAACCGCGGGTTCAAGGAAGACGAGGCCAAGGCAGGTTTCTTCCATTTGTTTTTATTAAGACAGTGTGATCATAATGCTAATTCTAGGAACTCACCCGGAAAGCCAACATCCATCGGGTGTACAGGGGAGGTTTAGTAATGTGGAGGGGGCAAGGTCAAAATGCGTGCTCGGCAGAAAAAATCGGGATTGGCCGACGACCTGCGCATGCGTTCCACGCACACCGCAAGACATTTCGTAACTTTTTTGAAATTGTTTTTAGCACTTTCTTTTAGTCAGTCGGAGAAGACTAGTTCACATACAACGGAAACTTGCAAAGTATTAATAACAAAGGGTGGAGAGGCATTGCTGTTGTTAGTACATGTGACATACTAACACACACTAAAAGATGATTAGCAAAAGGCAATAAAAACCTGAATGGGACTGTGAAGAAGGGCTGGTTGTAACCGAGCAACATGGCGTCCATTATTCTGCCGAAAACGGGAGCGCACGACGCACCCTTAACAGTGCGGCGCTGAAGGGTGTAATGTTTACAGTTTTGACACTTTGGGGAGAGTTTTCAGGGTCGTTTTCCATTTAGTGCTATTTCATTGAAATGAAATGTCTCCTGAGTGAAATGTCTCCCTTCGGGAGCATTCAGGAAAGGCGAGATGCGAGCATGGAGGAAGAAAAATATAGGAGGGAGCATTACGTCACGCAGCCAGCCTTGGCAAGCGAACGCTTCGTGTAGCCAGCAGTGGTGGCCCAACACGTGACATCTTGCGTCGAGATTAGGGAGAATCCGAGATTTGCCGAGATGTTTGGTTACTGGTAGTTTTTATTCGGTGCGCGCTTGGCCGACAGCTGCACACATGCAGGAAGCGACAAGATTTTCCCTTGTTTTGTTTTTTTTTCTTTGTTTTTGTGTTTGTTTATTTCAAGAGTTTCTGATGGTTTCGAATGGGTAACGAAAAAAAAAAAGAAACCACCGGGAGTACTAAAACCTACCGCGCGCTCTGACGTTTCCTCCGTGCTGTGATGTTTTCATCACGTGTTGGGCCACCACAGTCGGCGACAATCGCGTTGCGGTATGCTCCCTCCTATATTTTCCTTCCTCCATGGATGCGAGAGTATATTTGGTGTTCGGACAATCACACCACCATTTTAACCTTCAGGTATGCACACTATCTGTTACCCGTTCAATGTCGTAGCCAAACGTAGCAATGAGTTGTAGCGCCTGTGACATGTTGCGAAGCTGAGCACGACCAAATAACACTTCGAAATTGCCACTGCGGCATGCAACAGTTCCACGCTGACATCCTGGCAAAAATGTCCTCAGCTACGTTGTTCCTTAACAACGTAATGCCGAGTAACAGCTGCGCTTTGTAATGGCGAATATCACAGGATGTCAGCGATAGCGATGCGACACCCGACTACGCCGTGGAACGTAGGTAATAGGCAACGATGTCGCATGCACGTTATGCCAGAGTTGACTGTATTAGAGAATAAGTGAAGATCCCTTCCAAAGCTCCGATACAAGTTGCCGAAAAAGTAGCCGGATCGCAGACTGTACAGTATGACGAACTTCCTCTCATCGGCGCGAAATATTGCACCCTTCAGCGCATGTCGCTCCGCGTTGGCATTAACATACACCATTTACGATAATACCTTGTAATATCTGCAACAGCGAAATTCGTAATGCCGAGTTTCGTTTTTTTTTCTACTTTCATTCACGGTGCAGAAATTGCTGAGACGACACGGGAGATCTAAACAAGGGTTTTCCTCAATGACTAACGCGTGCTTCTGCATGTGTCTTCACATTTGAACTCGAAGCCCGAAACAGACGTCTTGTATCGGGAAAAAAAAAGACAAAAGAGAGTAAAACATAAGCGTCAAACACAACTCTTAGCTTATTTCTGTTTACTAACGGGCATCGTGATGCTCTCCTATACAACAATGTGCACATGGATCCTGAGGCTCCAACTCATAGCCTTGCCTTTAACACTCAGCAAAAAAAGGTAACAAACAAAGCAGCTTCCCTACGATTCCTAAAGAAGAGTCTAACCACAACCTTTAGGAGGAAAGTGCATAATTGCATACACTCTCGTACTTTTTTTTTCTCCACACCCGCCTCCTTCTATGAACCTTGTTTAGTTTTTGCAGTGCAGAGCACTTATACACACGTATAACGATACCGGTTATGATGACGGAGTAGTCGGTTAATTCGTCAAGTTAATAAAGACGTCCCACCGCGAACGCTTTCTGTAAGAGAGCGTCGGCGACGAAACGAAAACAGTAAAAGCCATTCCAGGTAATGAATTCAGCCCCGGTTACAACGAGTAAAATTTCCCCACCCACTTGTCAACAGTTTTGTTTTTTCTTCTATATATATAAGTGATCTGCAACGCGTCGTTTTCTACATCTCTCGCACAAGACTTGTCCACACGCTCTCCGCACATAACAAGCAAAGAGGAGATAGCGTGTATCTATGGAGTGAAAACTTCACACAACGAGTGTTCCACGAGTCTGGGTGGGGCGAGTTGGTTTGCTGGAAAGAATGAAATATGTCACTATCATTTTCCCCTCATTTTTCTTTCCTTCCTCCGTTCTAACGCGTCGTCGTACTTACACACTATCTCTGCCTCATCACACTCTCTCCAAAAATGCATCATTTCAACAACCCAGTGTCCTTTCGTATGAGTGTGTGTCCGTATAACCCTTCTATAACTAGAAGTCAGAAGCGAGTGTCCCGTCTGTCTTGCCGCTTATGCGCACGTACAATGTATTGCTCGCACTCGTCGAGGTTAAATACAGCGGCGGCGGTGACGTACAACGACACACACACACAAACACGCGCGTCACCTCTTGTCGTCCGCGACATGGGGCGGAGTCCGCGTATGTATATGTGTTTATCTTTTTCAGCTGCCTTGGTTTCTAAGAGCAGCCGCGAGTATTAAGTATATGTAACCGCTGAACGACCCGACTACCGACCTCGCCTCCCTACCGTTCTCCCCCGCTGCAGGGATAGAGTGAAAGATGAGACACAACGTTCCACGGTCGAGTCCCGGAGCTCGTGTGTGCATCCTTACGTGTGTGTGTTCGTGCGACATAGGTCCGCACTCAGTTCATCACCGCGTCCACGTCACGGCGGCTCCACGCGTTGCGGACACTGCATCACGACAACTGCCGAGAGCCACCGTGCGGGGCGAATAAAAACTCGGCTAGTCGAAAGAGCGTCGCCGTGTCCTCTTTTCTGCATGTCCGTCATACTGTTGGTGGGGCTTTCATACACACACACACACACATACACACACAAAAGTAAGGTGTCGTGTTCACAGTGGGCGCGGCATAGACAACGTGTGCGATGCCAAGTCCAGGGGGCGCTGTTGTTGCTGTTTGTTGACTAGATGCACTGCTTTTCGCATGCTCGCGATAGGGGGCGCTCACACGAACGGCAATTCGCGTGTGCGGAGGAAGAAGAGAATAGAAGCGAGCACAAGGAGAAGCTAGAAGATCAGGCGCTGTTTGACAAGACGAGGGCTTCAAATCCATCGCCGGAAAGAGAGAAAGCCAGAGGGGACAAAAAAAGCATGTTCGGACGGCAACGGCGGCACACTTGGCTTGTATACAGATGCTCACGCCTTAAGGTCCCACCCGCCTTGTATTTGGTTCGCATGGTACACTGAGATCCAGCGTTCGTGCTTGCTTGCTCATCAAAGGTGCACGGAACAGTGAAATGCGAGCGGGCAACAGACCTGACGGCACAGAGCGACAGCTGCAGCGTCCGAGACGGTGCACACAAGAACCACGTTGCGGCGCGGTTCCGTAAGTCACGGCTTCAGCAGGGCTCTGTTTGCCACGGCAGCGACGCACCACACACACGGCTCGGTACACACACAGTCACACAAACACGCCGCTCTCGAAGTCGTCGCCTCCGAGGAGAGCACTGCGTACTTATATGCGTACGACGACTCCGAGTAACGGGGACCCCCGGTGGGGGGGATGGCGAGAACGTGCGAAAGGGCGGGGAGGCGGCGGACTTTTTTTTCTGTCCCTTTCTAAGAGTCAGGGCCGCAGTTAAGCAGCAGAGATGAGGTGGCGAGGTCGCGGTCCGACGCGACGCCCTCGGTCGAAGTCCTGCGCCTTCGGGCGCCGCCGCACCAGCGACTCAATAAGTTAAGGGTGGCGACGCAGCAGGCCCGGAACCGGCCTAGCAAGCTCGCTGCGGCTCGCCCTGCTGCCGACGCATTCTTCGTCGTAGCCGTCGGCTTCGTCGCCGTCATTGGCGACGGAGACGTCGGCTGTGGCGGAAGCGGGGGGCGATCCAGTAGAAGTCCAGAGCACGCCGTCGTGCGGGCGTCTTGAGGTGCAGGAGTCGCCGGCTGCTAGCCGTCCGACGACGTGGGACTCTCCTCGCGGATGCAGTTGTCGTCGTCCTCGGGCTCCTCGATGGTGATCTGGAACTTGATCTTGTCCGCGGAACCGCCCTTGGCATCGTCGTCGGCGGCACCTTCTTCGTCACCGCCGCTGCCGTCGCCGGGTGCGATATCGGGCACGCTGGACGTCGGGCTGATGGGGATCATGTTCTGGTACCAGTCGCGGTTCTCCTCCAGCCGGTCCAGGATCTCCTGGGCATCCGGGTGCACCAGGTCGGCCCAGGTCTCCCAGAGCGGGTGCGCGATGTAGTCGATGAAGCCCACCTGCGAGAAGGATGCAAATCGAGTAAGAAAAACGTACCATGCAGTATTCCCTGCTTTTGGTGAAACCCCGTGCCACCAACAATAGAAGCCAAGCACGCCCGGCTAATTTAGAATTCTGCAACAGCACCAACACCAGCGGCAGCGTGAGAAAAACTGTCAAGAGTAACTGAACTCCCGGACGCGTACGCGTATTAGTGGTAGAGGAATGCTTCGAACTACCTTTGTCATACTGCACACGCCTCAATTTCGAGGCTTCTCCTCCAGGTTTAAAATGTGTTTAACATCGCATTCTGGCTGCTGTTACAAGAAATATTAGGAAACAGCATACGCGAGACGGGAGAAGAGAGAGAGGAAGACTAGTCAAGCTGAGCTGTCTCATTTTTCAACCAGCCTGCAGGTGCCTCAAGCAAACTTATCGGGCACAATTTTTATTAGGTACCCGGGTGTCCAAACGATTCAGCTGCTATTACACATACCTATTCGGTGAACTTAGCACCGCATACGTGGCCGAGTGCGCACCTGTGTTTTCTCGATGGTGGCCGTATGCCGGTCGCACATGGGACTGATGTCGAGGTTCTCGGCGCGCTCCTTGTCACCTTGCATGAAGAACTCGGACATGACCAAGTCCACCCACGTCCTGTACAGCTCAAGCGGCTTGGTCGGGTTGCTCAGGTCGGCGCAGTGAATCATGTTCTGCAACACCTGGACGGCACACACAGTAGGCATTTTAGGGCTTCAGTTGGTGGCACACCCGTGTCCAGAGACATACAGTGCAGCGCAATGTCTAAAGCAACGCTCACGCAGCGGTTTTCTCGGGTCGCGTAAGCACCGCTCTGACAATGTGGCACTCTCTTTCATCGAAACCACGCACTGACTGACTATTCCGCAGAAATTTCCGCAGCAACTTGCACTCTTTGTCGATTCTGCAATGTTGGCGAAGTTGGCAATCAGTGGGTACGAACGCACCTTAATAACCATGTCATGCACGCGTAAACAGCGCAACCAAAGAGTGGAACGTCATTCTCAGAAATTGAGTCCTGACAGCAAAAAATATCCGACGACACCTAAGCACTTCTTATGAGTTGTGAATGCAAAAGCATCAATATCCAATTGAACGCCGCTGAGCGGTCCGCGATTTACGCTGTCAGTAATGTATCATAGCGGTACTTGCTGCCCGAGCCAGCAAGCAGCAGCAGCCTGCGGCGCCAACGGTGCCGCGTGCCACCGACATCTTGCGCTTCGGTGACATGCGTGGAAGCAGCAGGGGCCACCAAGGCCGGCAGCAGCTAAGCCCAGTGGAGGTGAAAGAGAGGTACGAAGCGTGCGCCGGCTTCCGAGAGCGAGGGCGGCGTTGCGTCGCGGCGGTGCCCTCTGATCTCACGCAACATTTGGCACGCTGTCACGACAGCAGGTGCACCCTTTTGCCCGCACTGCTTCATCGAGGCGCACTCGTGACGTGGCGCCACAGCCAATGGGAATTTACGTGCCGTTTCGCTGCTACAGACGACAGACGCCGGCCTTTTCGCTCAATGGGGCGTATGACGCTTCCGCATCAATAACATCTTCAATGTACAAATATACTGGAGAAGTAATGTTGCTAATGACTCTTTAATCCCAGGAGTGCGTGCGCACAATTGAGCAGTCATAGATGGCACGCACAGCAACGGCCGATTTTACATTTAGCCTAGATGAAGTACACTTTACATCACACCGTTATGAATCACGAGGCATGGGAACAGTGAAAAGGTGAACCGGGCACTCTTTTTTTTTTTTTCGGAAATGAAGTTGACTGCGAGGTACAAGAGATGGCTGGATGGGTTCTTCACCTGTATCCTTTCGGTGTAGTTATCGAGAAGGAGAACCCCAGAGCCGGCGACCTTCTTGGTCTCAACCATGGTCTTGAGATCGGCGAGCAGGCTCATGTGTTTGGACATGTCTGTGGCGAGGACCATGTCGATGACCATCTTCCGCAGCGTGAGCCGTTGTTTTTTCGTGAGGTTCTCGAAGATGTTGCACGTCTCGTCCTGGAGCAGCTTGAACGAGACGGCCAGAGAGTGGTTCTCCAGCACCGACTCGTCGTTGTACATAATGGCAAGCTCAGAACCTGGTGTTCAAAGGGAGGGGAAAAAACGCAAACAAATTTTCGTGAGCATCATCAAAACAATTAGAAGTCCAGTCTTACGTAGCAATCATACGAGTACATACCACCGTCTCTATAAGTCACCTTTCTGTCACAAATCCTGTTAACGGTCACTCACGCTAGAGGTATTTCATTATTTCATGACAGGCAACATGTGATGGTTTCGCCAAAAGCTCTCACCGCCGATATTACAAGTCAGGTCCTGACATTTCCACAGAAGCCCTCAAAACTTATCAAGAGCACAATTTGTCATGGTGATTAGGACTAGTCACATCGCTGTTCTAGGCAACTTGCCTCTTACTGCTATGGAATGTTTTTGGAAGACAAATTAAGTTCATTTTATTTTGTTTCAAGAGGTCGCGATAGCGTGCTATGGTATGAAGACATGGTGTAGAAAAGATTGGCCCAAATGGCTTCATTCTCTTATTCCTAGACTGTTTAGATAGTACGAACTTTTAGATTATTTAATCTCATAGGGTTCATATTCCCAGACCTGTAACATTGACCCAAGTTTCGGAAGACTGCAGGCATTTGCGTCACCTGCGGGAGGCCCGCAAATGTTTAACGCTGTACACCGAGAGATGCGTTATTGCTTCTAGTTCACAGAGAGGACATACATTGCGAGCTGTCAAAAAACTTACTTTAGGAGCGGTGGGATTCTGAATCTTTTTTTTTTTTCACTACAGTTGTAATGATGAAATTGTATGATATCAATATAAAAGAAATGTGAGAGGATCATTGTCCACGCGGCAAGCAGTAAGTTTAACGGATTGCACAACTCACTGGTGTTGATGAGGTACTGGTTGGTGACGCCCGGGTGGTCGACATCGTGGATGGCTCCGGCAAAGAGCGCCGCTAGAGTCTCGAGGTCTGTGAACACGGTGTCGAGCGCGGGCGACAGCAGCAGCACGTGGACAGACTGCGTGACGTCCGCCGCATGACTGCTGTTGTGGTACGGAACCTTCAGGTAGTGGTCTTCCAGCGTCATCAGGAAGGTCAGGAATTTTTTGGACGAAATGTCGAACGTCTTGAGCAGGTCACGATCCTGAAAGAAAGACCGTTTTCAAGCGACGCGTGACGATTAGCGAATCATATGCACGGCGGGAACTGTCGCCCATGAAAGAATCTCGTATTTTTGTGGGAGCAGCAGCTCTGACTGCGTAGTTTATTATCTTAATTTTACTCAGTTTAGACAAGGACAATATTTTGTTTGGCGAGCACTTTGCCTTGCAAAACAAATACACGAAAGCTTTATACATGATGGCAGCAATACAGGAAGTGGTTCATACCCCCTCCATCCAACCTTCTGGTTTCCCAGTTATCTGTAGACACAGTTACATTACATCAAACCAGGCTTGTTATCCTGACTAGCGTTGACAGACGTCGCATATTCACGACATAGCGCCTGCAGAAGCTAGCTATAGTTGAGTGCCTGCGAAAATGCGCGAGACCTCCTTTTCTTTTACGAGTTCTCTATGCGCTTTCCCAAACTTAAACGTGGCAGGATAATGTATTACAGTATATAGTCGCGCACCAACAAAGCGTTCACCTTCCTTGTGCTGACAAGTGAGCTAAAGAAAAGAGAAAACAACTAAGACCAATAAAGCGGTGTTGCGCAATATTTTCTTCTTGCGTACCGCACAAGCAATGTCTGCTGTTGCTTGAGCCAGCCCCCATCAAAATTTTCGAAGACACTCATCGCGTAACAGAATCCGTTGCAGGACCCGATTTGCGATGCTCTTCCAGCACGCCTGGTGCTGCGAAGCTCAGCACTGTGAGGACCACTTCACAGGGGCTCAACCACTTCAAATCTTCACAGGGGCCCGACTATCTGCGGCAAGACGTCAGATCCAGCCGGAAACATTTAAAGAAGGCTGCACTGACTGGCCCACGCATAAACCATCCTCTAGCAAGCGGTCGCAGACGCACAGATGCTGCGCTCACCTTGAATATGGTGTAGGTAACGGCGGTGAGCGGCTTGCCTCCCGAGTACTCAGCCACCTTGAAGATGTTGCAGCCCCAACGGTCGAGATCCTGGAGGACGAGTCCGAGTTCCTGCTCGCGGGGCGTCTCGACGCCGTACTTGGGCAGCGTGGTGAGGCTGTTGGTGTGGTGCAAGGAGCGCCGGATGCCCGAGATCTGGGACATGGCGTCGGATGGCCGGTGCTGGCGCGTCTTTCCGCCGCCGCCGCCGCCGCCGCCGCTGCCAGGGACCCCGGGAGCCACTGGCGTGCCCACCACGCCGGTCACGGCGACCGTGCCGCCGCATTCTTCGGGCCGCAAAACCTGCAGGTCTAGGTCCTGGACCTTGTCTGCGCACCCCCAGAAGAGAACGCCCGGCCCCAGTCAGACACGTGCACGTGTACACAGGAACGGCGTTACACAATGCGGTGACGAAAGAAGGACAAAGCGGTAGCTTTCAGACACCATGTCGGTGAGAGAGAAATTTAAAAAGAATTGTTTCAGAAGAAGCAGAGATGTTGGCCTCGGATAGGCCCTCCTAGCCAGATTCTCTGCCTTGGCGGAAGTGAATATCGAGACACTTATGAGGCTGACGATGATGAGAGAGAGCAGGGAGCGAATAAATATAGGCGTATGCCAGATCAGCTGCGAGTCAAGACCGGGCTACTCAGGAATGCAAGGGATAAGGAACTTGACAAAGTAAGCTGTTGGGGGAGTTCATAAACAGATAAAAACGCGGTAATCTGGCAAACGTGGCAAAACGTGACAAATTTTATAGCCTTCACAGGATGTGGTAAAGCGAAGGCACGTGAGGCGTGCGACAAGAGCATACGTACGCTGTAATGGGTTCGTGCCAACTTACCCAAGAATGTATTGCAGATGTACTCGGATATCTGGCTCCCCGACTTTGACTCCGAAAAGTGGCTCAACTCCTTGTTGAGCATACGCTTGAACTGCGGATGGGAAAGAGCAGACGCACACACACGCGGTTCAGAACAAAACGAAAGCATAATGCCCAGTGCGAACAGAACGTCCCTTTCTCTGTAAAACACGCGCGCGTCTCCGGGCATATCAGATAGCTAAAACCTGATCGCACGCACAATACAGTTTGCGGAATACTGAAACAACGGATGCATGAAGGGCAGCAGCGATGGTAGCCACATCTCGTGGTGGTTTATTGAACCACGAAGCGTCATAAACGTTGCTTTCTGCTGATCTAGTGAACGGGGAAAGAAAAGAGCCCATATACGTTCTTTATTATGTTGCTTCAGGCACCTTTACCTGCACAGCTAAGTTGCACACTGCCTGTAACTGCAATAAAATCTTTATGTGCGTTCTGGTTCAAATCAACGTAGCAAGGTGGCATGCACCGCCAGCGCTGCCGTAGGCGTCTACAACACCGGCATTTTGTGAATGGTAATACGTTATATAGGAACGCTAAAACCCTCTGTTAGCGTGGCGACGAGAACTCACTTTGCTCGACGCCATGTCTCCTACAGATCTGTGAGACTGTATCGTCTCCAGCTGCTCGAGGCACCACTCGAGCTCTTTCACAGTGGACGACGCCATCTGGCTGTACTCCTCCTCTGAAAGAGGCGAATGATACGAAAGAAAGTCAGTTTTCTTTGCACTGTACTAAGAAGGGAGGTGGACGACAAGACAATACACACGAAGGCGTCACGAGAAATCAAGCACTAAATAAAGAACTGCTTCTGCCTGAGAATGTGAAATTATGTAGCAGATAAAGAGCGGTAAACAAAGTGCAATCACCTGATAGAGAAGATCCGCTTGTGTTTGTGCCAGGTGAACCGGATGGTACCTTCATTCTGCGAGGAATTGCCGAAAGTTATGCACAACCACTTCGTAGATCAAAGGAAGGCTCTGTAACCAGTGTGTAATATACTGCATCTACCTGTGATATCTCGCATCCCTAACACACGGTGCGTGGCTGGAAAAATGAACAACGTTAAAAGTGCACAAGATAGTTAACGTTGCTCAAAACAGTCGCTGCTTTAACCAGCGACGCATCTCCTAGTTTCCTTAGACCGCTAGGTATTTCTAACAATCTGAGTAATCTACAAGGCGCCTTAAGCAGAAGTACACAGAAACGGCGCGCTACGACTGTTTCTTCAATAACGCATTTTCACCAAGTAACGACGCACAGTGCGCAATCACGCGCCACGAGCCAGCACGCCCTAGTCATAAAGTACATATTTCCACGTGTTTCTATAATTAAGTGAGGCAACAATACACCCACAGACCAAGTCAGTTGCGCTCGCTAGTGATAGATTACAGGGTTCCCAGTATTTGTTATTGCGCAGTACAATAAAACAGCAGCAAGAAGGACAACCAAATAGGATAACACTCACGTGGGTGGGACGTCCTTGGTGAGATGCTTAATGTTGTTCAGCACGCTACGTAGTGAGGCTAATATTTGAGCAAACGGGGTCACGATCTGGTCTTCACCATGCCTGCGCAAATCGGAAAAAAAAGAGGAAAAGTTCAGTTACTTCACGAATGATCTGAGAGAAAAGACATTGAAGAAAGACACGTCATAATTTTGCGGGCAGGGCTAGCGAATCCGCCTAAATCATTCCTACAAACCACAACCTTGAAAGAACACTCCCAAGCAGCTCCGCTCCCAAAAGTGGACAAGGTCTTCCGTTCAGCCAACACGAATCTTATACACTGTATACTCCGGCACTTACAATTAGCCAATCGTTTCTTGGAGCTCGACTTTCTCCATGTACACCCCTTTAATATCTTATTTCTTGTTACAACAGTAGCTCGGAGAAGGATTGTGTCATCCTAGACGCTCAGTCATAAGTCATCCTTCCCAGACTATGGGGGGAACACATTACGAGGGAAACTCTAAAAGAGCAGACGACCTTCAATCGCGATGCTCCATCGAAGACAGTAAATCCAGGCAGCCCACTCAGCGTTACGCAAGACCTTCCTCCCACCATACCCCTGCTAAAGGCAGCAAAGACGAGTCGACAGACTCCGACGAAGCCGTCATTAAATAAATTTATTGCGGTGGTCTACATAAACTCTGTAAAGAAAATATTTACGTATTTTATATAAATTCTATGTACTTAAAGTCCCAAGAAAATCACATACAAAAAGTTTACATATTGTTCATAGAAAGCATCTGGACATATCGTGCCGGAGACACTGGACAGCCGGCCACTGTCACAGCGGAAGATACTACAGGACATTGGTCACAACGGACGCGTGCGCTAAAGAAACCCAGAACGCTAGTTCGCTTTCTGCAGTCTTCGGGCCTGCCAGATAGGCTATGATAGTGAAGTGTGAAGCCGCCTCACAATTCTGTGCAGCGATTTCTGTTTCGCTACTTAAAGGGCAGACACTTGGAAGTTAACAAAGAAGCTCGAGAACAAGTTAAGGACAGCGCAAAGAGCGACTGAACGAGAAATGTTACGCGTAAAGTTAAAAGACAGGAAGAGAACGGTGTGGATCAGAGAGCAAATGGGGATAGCCGATATTCTAGTTGACATTAAGAGAAATAGAAATGGAGCTGGACGAGCCATGCAATGAGTAGGGAAGGTGGACCATTAGAGTTACACAATGGGCGGCAAGGCGAGGGAAGCGCAGTCGAGATTGGCAGAAATTTAGGTGAGGTGACGAAATTAGGAAATTTGCAGGCAGAAGTTGGAATCGGCTAACGCAAGACAGGGGTAATTTGAGATCGCTGGGAGAGGCCTTCATCCTGCAGTAGACAAAAAATAGGCTGATGATGATGACTAATTTTTCTCCCTTTTTATCTCTTTAAATATATTTTCTCTAGCAGCGTGAACAATCAGCAGCGCCAAAGCGGAATACTATGTGCAGCAGAAAAAACTGTATAATCACTCGTAGCAATCGCTGCCACACCTTTATTCACGTTCAGTAAATTCTTGACTGAAACTGTACACAAGGCAACCTCAGTTCGCGACAACGTAAATACCGATTCATGCGGGTAATTAACTTACACAAAGCTGGATATACGAACTCAATAGTACGTTCTTGTGTCTCTTCGTGATGAAGAGGTCGTTCGATGAATAAGCAATGAAACGAAAGAATTAAAGACGCGGCGCAAGCAGCGAGGAGGCGCGATCAATAAACGCATTCTTTCACGCCTGGGCTGCGGCAAGCGTTAGCGGAATGGCTCAGCAGTGCGCGGCTCGTTTGTCTCACCGAGCACTTCGCCGAAACTGAGGTCGGGGGTTTGGGCTGCATTGGAGAGGAGGTTCTGAACCCCGCGCGCGCTCGACCTTCACGTAGCCCTCGGGGCGCCGAAGGAGCATTTTAGACGAATTTCCCCAGAGGAAGGGGGGGGGGGGGGGGGTCGAGATCCGAAGAAGACCCGCCGGTTGATGTACAACCGGGTCTTGCTCTGTGTCGGCTTCGCTTATAGCAGCGCGGCGTCAAGCCTCTACTATACTTGGCACCAAACCGCTGAGCTGCTGATCCTATTCTAGAGAGAGAAAAAAAAAGGCAAGAAAGAAAGAAAGAGAGAGAGAGAGAGAGAGAGAAAAGAAAGAAACCGACCAAGAGACCGATTATGGCCGACTCCGTGGGGCACTGTGCTTGTTCGCGAGCGAAGCGTGAAGTTGTCGAGGAATAAGATGGAACAAGATTCTCGCGTGGCTTAAGGGTTAGACGAAATGACGGTAGATGGCGAGGCGCGTTAGAGTGGTGGTACGTACAGAACTGAAGGCCTCAAACCACGCTGCCAGTTCCTTTTAATTTTTTTTATTGCCTTCCTCGGGAATCTTTTTTTTTTTTTTTTTTAGGGACTTAATGAACCCGCCAGCGAGTACGCGACCGGTGGAGACCGCAGCGCGCATGCGCAGTAGGCCGCGGAGAGTGCATTGCGAAACGCTTTTATAAGTGTGCCGCGGGCGCCCGACGACAACGCCGCGACATCACTACAGCTCGTCAGTCTCGCCTCTCCCAGGCCCACTTCAGGCGCTTTCCAGGTTCCTCTCCTTAAATATATACTTCACTCGCGTGTTAGGAAAGCGTGAATTCGCCAGACTAAACCAGTGAAGATGTGCAGGATAAACGGTGTGCAGAAGCAAACGAGCTGCGGGGCCAGGAAAGAACTCAGCTAAGGGGGGGGAAAAAATGCATATAAAGGGCATATATCGGGAGTGTCAGCGAACACCTTCGAAAACTTTTTAGAGGTTGCCTGTGACAGGTAGCACAGTTCTAGTTCATGAGTTGGTCTACTCGAAGGGGCGGACATTACGTGCACAAGAAATTGAAATGCATAATCGACTAATTATCAAATATTCCCTAATTAAGTTTATAACTAATTACCTTACGGCCCATATTGCAATTAACAAATTCTAGCCATGGAGTTCGCCAGGCGGATCTACTTGGAACGAATTATCAGGATGACAACCGTTCCGAGACATTAATTCCCGAACTTTGCAGAGAAACGCATTAGCGTTCCAGTTACTTCTGTGCTTCAATGCATAAAACAACGTTTTGTTAAGAAAGTAACTGGAACGCCAATGCATTTCTCCGCAAAATTCGGGAATTAATATATCGAAACTGCTGTCATCCTGAGAATAGTCCATTTTTGTTCATGCGTTTTTAGTTTATTAAAGTAATGTCCGCCTCTTCGATTAGACCAGCTCATGAACTAGAATTGTGCCATCTGCCACAGGCAGCCTTTAAAAAATTGCTAAAAGTGTTCGCTTAACCACCCTGTATAGTCGAAGGAAATAAGGAATCAAGAAAAGAAAAAAAGGTGACAGGCATGAACATGTGGAGAAAGGACAGGAGCTAAGGACGCAAGCACGGAAAGGATGACAGGAGAAAAGTATGGAGGTAATGAACGAAGCAAGGATGGGCGGGAAAGAATAAACCAAGCGGCGAAAAGTGGAAAGAGAGAATTAAGGAAGGAACGAACAAAGAAAGGAAGTAAAGAGGGAATGAAAAAAGCAAGCTAATGAAGGAAAATATGAAAGAAAGGCGGTAAGGATGAAAGGAAGAAAACAAGCAAAATTAAGATGGAAGCAGCGAGGAAATGAAAAAGTGAAGTGAGAAGGGAATGGATGAGACAATCAAGCAATAAACAAAGGCTAGGAAAGAAGCAGGGAAGGAATGAACGAATGAAAGAATGAGAGAAGTGAAAAGGAAAGGAATGAACAGCAGGAAAGAAGTGGACGAAAGAATAAACACTTTGAGTCATGCCGCGGGGCGTACTTCAAAGCACTTTACGTATACTTTCCATACCGTAGATAGCTCGCGGTCCGCTGACCCGCTTTTAATATACGTTCTCGCTGGGTTCGCAGGGTAACTTTTCAGAGTCAATACATACGAGTGCATCGGGAGCTGCTTCGAAAATTGCCTCGTCAATGCGCGTGTTTCCCTACAGATCGGACTACGCTAAGACGTTCTGGCGAAAACGAATGGGGTCTGGGAGCAAAACAAAGTCTTAACGAAAGGCGCCGCCTTCAATATCTTCGCGAACAGCTTGCGGCAAAGCGTGATAGCGGCGGGAAAGGTGAAGTGGTGTACTTCTGCTGATACCCATGACCAAAATGAACGCGAGGATTCGTACGCTTCGAAGACTTAAATAAGGTAACGCTGCCCAGACGGGTCAAGTATAGTCGACGCAATATGTGCAAGTAACGCAACTGCTAGGTGCTGACGTGACAAAAATGGGAGAGACGCAATAAACAAGCTGCCGAAAGAGTTCTAGTAGATCGTGCGTTACAATGGAGGCGGCGGGTTTTGTACGGCTGCAGCCTTCGCCTAAATACGGAACGCAGCTTCAAGACTCCGAAAGCATAGAGCGCACACTATGCGAGCAGGGTTTTCAGTTCACGATAGTTCTTTAATATGAAAGGAAATGTCGTTCGGCGTGCGCACCATCTGTACACGAACAAAAGGAGGCCTTCGTAGAAATGCACGAAATGATCCCTTTCAAAGGAACTGGTCGTACGTAACACAAACGTGTATTCCGTGGGCGAGCGACTGTTCATAGTGGCATATCTAGTTGCGAATCGTCACACCGCAAATAATTACCTTTACATTTACTTAACGTACGGCATTCGCGTCATTAACGTTTCGTTTGGATAACATTTGCTTTAATATTTGCGCGAACACCAAAGAAAGCTTCGCTTAATACCGATTAATTTCCACATATGTGTGGCATCCACCCAATTTTTGGTTCAGTGTGTGTGTGAAGAATTATTTGAAGAATGTATTTTTGGAGGAAGTATGAGCAACGCAGGGTGGCCTTAACATCTGCAAACCATTGCTTCGTATAGGCGGGCATCGGAGTGTTGCTGGGTGTGTAGGTGGGCCTTTAACCTTGCAAGCTGTCGGCAATTGCTCCGCCTGAGTGCCACTTGTCAATTGCCGTAGACAAGAGTCATGCAAAACTGTGCTTTCCCAGCATTTAAACAATTCCAGTGGCACTGTTGGTCGTTTTTAAGGCATCTTTAAACAAAGAAAAACATACAGGTTTCGTTTATTACAGTTGTTTTTATTCGCACTGTCCCTGTGTATGATATGTCGCATTACTGTTGTTCGCATTGTTGCTTTGAGAGTTTCTTTGTAATGTTGCGGTGTAGTTTTGACTGCTATGTGAGGACGTCTTCGCGTTTGCACTAATTTCTGTTATGCTTTCTTCTACAAAACTATGCGCATATAGTATACAAAAACTAAATGCGTAAGTGTATACGACCTGTTCAAGGGCAAACGAGTAGTGGGCGCCGTTACCTGTATGCCAACATTACCTTTCATCATGTTCATAATAAATAAATATATATATATATATATATATTCCCTGACGAAGGCCAGACCCCGGCCGAAACGTAGGAAATAAAGTATCATTTTTTGCGCACGTGCGTCCTCAACCTTCAAGTTCCTGTACTCGTGACGCCTGCGGCAGAAAGGATGTTCCACATCCGCCGCCAAGTTTTGTGAGTGGTGGCGCGGGCTAACACTCCTAGGGTTAGTTGTAGTAGTAAAACATAAATAGCGCAGAAGGTGGATGGGAAAATGGCGCCGCGGTAGCTCAATGGTAAGGGCATCTCACGCGTAATGCGAAAACGTGGGATCGTTCCCCACCTGCGCCAAGTTGTTTTTTCCACTTTCAGTTCCATTAATTTATCATCTCTTTAAATTCCTTAGTAAGTACAAGCAATTTCCCCTATGTTGTATTTGGTGTCATTGTTTCTTGGCTTCGTGTGATATGTATGTATGTATGTATGTATGTATGTATGTATGTATGTATGTATGTATGTATGTATGTATGTATGTATGTATGTATGTATGTATGTATGTATGTATGTATGTATGTATGTATGTATGTATGTATGTATGTATGTATGTATGTATGTATGTATGTATGTATGTATGTATGTATGTATGTATGTATGTATGTATGTATGTATGTATGTATGTATGTATGTATGTATGTATGTATGTATGTATGTATGTATGTTTATATATAGTTAAAAGAAATAGAAGCACGTAGGAAAAACACATAACAGGACTTTATTGACGTTTCGGCCGGGGTCCGGCCTTCATATATATATGTTATAACTTTGTGGCTAAAACAAGGTGCCATGAATGAACGAAAGAATAGATAGATAGATAGATAGATAGATAGATAGATAGATAGATAGATAGATAGATAGAAAAGAACACTATTGACAAAACCCAGATGCCCTCTAACCCCTATATACGACAATCTCATGATATGAATATATGGAGATCATATATCAAGACCCTATGTTCCCGGTAAGGAAGGAACTGTTGGACGAAGGAATTGTTGTTCACTCCGAGAACTCTTCCTTCTTTTCTATTTTTCTTCGCTTTCTTTGCGAGAGACCGAGCGTGCCGCATAGCGCAAGCTCAACTTTGAGCGGTGACGCGGAGGCCGACGGTACACACTCCGGCACGCGGAATGCAAACACGTCGTCGCTCTTATTTGCGCCTCGTCGATGTTTGCCGAACGATCGAGACCGTATTGGTCGATTCCTTTCCAGTACGTCACATCTTGGAGGGCACCAACTTTCTTTCTTTTTTTTTTTTTTTTTTGATGTGTGCGCACTCACCAGACGAATGGGTTGAAGGTGAGCAGAGGGAACTATGACGTTACTCACACCATGCCAAAGCTAACCACATTGCACAGCACCACATCATGCTGTAACTCTAAGGAGAGCAAGAAAACCAAACTTTCATCTTCCTTTCATTGGTGACCATCAACATAAGGGTATATCTCGTGCCTGTTCAGTGAATAAACTATAGACTGTGTTTATTTTCCTTCCCAGATTGCAGTTGACCATACCTGCATGACAAGTTGTTAGACGAAATCATCGGAAGCGATATTCATTTTCGAACATGGCCTTGAGTTTCAGAAAGGACATCACTATAGTTAACCGCAAGACCATTTCTGATCAATCGCGAGAGAAAGATTTCCTCGAGGTACCCTTTCTTCGCAAGGTCAGCCGTGACGTGTCGGATGTTCCATGTCTAGATACAGATGCCGATACCACCTAGAAATTATTAAATTAATTTGAGCTTTTTGAGCCATTCAAATCTGAGTCACCTTATTATCCGTTACTGAAGGAGGTGCGACTTCAGAGTTTCCCAAGCAGAACGATATCGCTATATGTTTGTATCGCTATATCCCTCGATTTCTGCCAGCCGGCTTCCGGCAGACAAGGTGGCAGTCGGTGACGTGGACTACCATGAATGTAATATTATCTATGAAGAAGGAAAATATAAAAAAAGTACCTTAGGTAATGCAGAAGGATGTTGCATGACATGAAAAATCTTAGAAGGAATTGGATAAAATGGGAAGTGTCCGGTGTTCTTGGTTGCATAGTGGTGAGTAAAACATCCTTTTCGCTTATCTAACGCTCCTTTAAGGTGCAGGATGCAACGCTTGCGTGGCGTTCGCATATACGAAATAACCTTTTGAAAATATCCGTGCACGACCAAGCAAGTACTGGTCTCGGACGCAAGTCGCGGCATTTGTAGCAAGCGGAGAGGTCGCCACGACATCAACGAAAAAAAAAAAAAAAAAAAAAAGGTCAAGTGGATTACCGTGCAGTAGTGTTCCACAGAAAAATGTGCGGTGCCTTTCAACAGTGTATGTTCGAAACCGAAGGTCACGGACGGCATAAGAGGCTTGGCACTTGACAGGAAAACGAGAGGCAACATAGGAAAGCGTGGATATGCGAGTATGAAGCGTGCGGAAAAGTCGAAACTTTGCGAGCGCGTTTCCCTGAGTTTCCTTGGAAGTAGGAGGAACACGATCGGTTTTACTCTTAAACTACAATGATATATGCGTAAATATCAAAATAGTAAAGTGGTAAATCGCAGATAAGTGCCAAGCTGAAGTCCTTCATCCTTATCGTCTGTATGCTTGCATGCTTAAGCATATCGCCAGACAAACAACTTAGTGTGCTGTTTAGAATGTATCATTATTTCTGTTAACAATCAGAGACTATTCCCACCTTCATTATTTTTAGACGGCTTAAGTTCTGTATCTAAAGCAGCCGATCGCTGTGCTTTTCAACCATGCGAGAACCCGTTTTATTTGCTTCTATTTAATGACCCACAGAACAACGTTCATGCAATACTGAGACTGAACTAACAAAGGTGATTTTTGTTTTGTCTAGCTACAGCCTAAACCGATTGTCTGGCCCGTTGCAAGTGCAAACTCTTCTGCAGAAGGTTGACAACGCCCATTGAGCAGGAACATATTTTAGGCGAAATACTTAAAACGATAGATTTAAGAAACAGTGAGTTAGGCACGTGCGGTTTGTATGCGTAATCGCTAAAGCGCGTACCTCAATAAAGTACAACGGCATGCATTGTCGAGGAATAGACGAGGCAACCTAAAGTTTGCCCGCGCGGCACCAGCGCCAGCGGAAGGATGGAAGTGTCGAAGGTCGCCGCTGGGCCAGCGCGCGCCCGTGTTCTCTACGGCGCGAGCGATCGTGCGCGTTCTTTTCGCAACGGCGCGCGCGACCTCATCAACCAGGAAAGGTGGCACGCAATACTGTTGTGTTGTTGATTGCCAAAAGAGCCTCGAAAGGTCGAAAGCCGCCCGTGAAGTCCTACAGAATTCCGGGGAGGTGGTACGAGAAGGACAGACGACAAGCGTGGATAACTGCGGTGCGCCGAGTCAAGTAAGTGACGTACTTCCGCATTCGCGTGCAATATCACGGCCGCTCGATAAAAATGAAATTGTAATGTACCTGTATTTAGCGCATGGCTGTTTGTTTAGACGTGTCGCGTAGTTGAATCGTACAGTGACATCCGCCCTGTTAGCTCAGAGGTAAATGCATACGTGTAGCTCCGCTAAGCTCGACGATGCGAGCTCGATTCCCGGCCACGGCGGCCGCATTTCGATGATACACTTGTTACCGTGTACTTTGATTTTTGTGCACGTTAAAGAACCCCCGGTGGTAAAATTTATTCCTGAGACCCTCCATTACAGTGTGCCTCATAGTGATTCGTGCTTTTGGCACGTAAAACCCGCGAATTTAATTGATTGTACTGTTCGTTCACTCGCGATTGGCAAATTCGAGCTCAAGATAATTATACCCTTTTTCCAAACGCTGCAACTTAAATTCCTAGTTGTGCAGGCAACAAAAGGGGCCGCACGTTACTCGTCTTTTGTGTGGTGGCAATCCGTATTTAATGCAAGCTGCGGTCATCGCATGCGTCGGTAAGCGGCAGATCGCAAAGCAGCTGCCCGAGACGCGCGCGTTATATTTGTTGGTTGGCCATGCTTTCTAGGTTTACAATATCCAAGCATGTCTTAAAGTAATTGCCACCTTGCACATTCTTCCTGCTTGAGTCTTCCTGCCAAGAATCTTGGTTTCGTGTAGTAGCCGGCCATCGGTGTGAGCTTACTTTAGCTGCGGCGGGGCCATTCGCCCGACGAGAAACTAGATTTGCTTTGATGAGGCATGTATCGCTAATTCTAGCGCTCGTGTTGCTGGTCCCAAGGTAATCGCTGATTACCGTGATCTGGGTTGAATTCGCGGAGCAGTTTGTACGAGTAATTTCTCGTGACCAGTGAAAAGATACCTTGCTCAATAATGCAATGAGTTGCCATGACTCTAACATCTGCATTGATTAAGGCATAATATACATTAAATATTTATACAGCATGATATAAGGCACATATGTAGTACTTACATCGTTAATTAATTTTATTGGCTTATTGGTGCCTAATGCATGTGTTCTTTCTGTTCCGACAGTGCTGATGCCACTCCCTGGGAGCCAAATTGAGAGCAGCCGTGTGTGCGCGTCCAACGACCAACGAAACCAACCGCAATCGTCACCGTCTCCGCACATCTCTGCAAGCATGCATGACCGCTTTGTGACTGCATCATAGAGAAATAAAAGTGACTAAATTACTGAACTCGGTGCGTACCTCTAACTCGATGTCGTATACAATCTTGTTGGACACCTCCGACACGCACTTGGCTTTACAGTGAAAGCCAAGTGCGTGTCGGAGGTGTCCAACAAGATTGTATACGACAGTACGACATCACCGCCCACAATTTGTTCAACACCGCACACGTGTGGAAGCAGACGCTCCCCTTTCTTGAGGTTGCCGCCACGAAAAAAGCTGTCGGCGTCGGCAACCTTCTTGAGACCGCATTGCAGTCTTTGCATCGCTGTTCAGCAAGCACGCGATCTGCCGCTGTCGAAAACGGAGCGCCGTGAGCACGAGCAGCGAAGGAAAGCGCGGGCGAAACAATGTAAACAAAGCGGAGACTGCACCACGGCGCGACCGCGCTGCTTGATATTTCCACATTGGGGGCGCTGTCAGGAGGCGCAGCAGCGCCTTGAGGCGATCGTTTTCTCGTCTATACCGAAGCGGTGACGAAAGTGCAACAATTCATCTCTCTGCACGCAGTTGTTCCGAGAACAAAACAGAACAACAGCGGCGACGCCAGCTGCAACAAGTCCCACATTGTCACAAAAATTTTCCGTCTCACTTTCGCCGCCGATTAATTGACGACCCCTCGTTCGACACCGAACGCGCCAACAGAGCCGAACTTCGACCCGGCGGGCTTGTGGTGGGCGTTCGGTTAAATCACGGCCTGATGCACTTTACGCGACCGACGAGTTTAGTTTGCTCTATCGCGAGTAACGAAACAATTGAAAGAGAGGAAAGAAACACGAACGCATTGTCCTCAACCTACGCATTTGTAACCCTTTGTACCGACACCTACGCGACGCCGTGCCAATGCGTCGTCTCTACCCCCCCCCCCCCCCTTTTTTTTTTTCTTCGTTATCTGAGCGAGGACAAAAGGGAACACTATCTATGTTCCTACTCCCAACCTACGTAGCGGTAACCTTTCCCGCAACACCTATGCAACGCTTCGGTAACAGAAAAAGGTCCCTCGCGTGCCGTCAGTGGATGTGACAAGTGTCGCAAGTGTCGCGCACTGTACCTGCTGCAGACGTTAGGGCGAGGAGGAAAGTGAGAGGAGAGAGATAAGGTGTCACGTATACGCTGGGACGACCACAAGTGCTATACTGTGTACGCGCCAATCACACACTCCCTGGGGGAGGTTTAGACGCGGCGAGTAACCTCGTGAGATATATACCCAAATGGCGGCGATTAGGTTTCCTATCGTACGTGTGTGGTTTACCTGGAAGTTTCGCGAGACGATCCGTGACGCTGAAAGCCCACTACATATTGGAAGCTGCACAAACACGTGCTGGCGCCACGTGGGATATCTAGGAAGTTGGCGCAAATGAAGATGAAAAAGAATCGCTCAGGTTGGGAATCGATGTTCATCGTGGACGGTGTCCGCGCTCGACTCGAGACACAGTGACCCAGGGGAGAGTTTAGAATGAAAGGGACAAAGCTCGCCGGGAGCATCGTACATCGTTTAATGAATGCTACAGGTTTGCCGAAAGGAGGAAAAAAAAGTGAAAAAGGGATTGGTGCGACGCAGAATTCGCGGATGCGTTGCGCTTCTCACAGGTAACTGTCGCCTACGTTTCCGAAGCGCTCCGACCTTGTCTGCGTAATGGGATAGATATCCACAACCGGGTAAGGAAGCCGCTGTGGCCAACGGTTTAAAGGAAGGAAAAACGCTGTCGCCAACAGTCAGCAGACTAAAATCGGTGTCGTGTCGGCCTAGTGTGAATGAGCCTTAACCAAGACAGATGGTCTCAGTACATTCGAAACTTCCCAGTAGCTTCAGCGTACTTACACGACCACTGGTTTTTATGCCGTGTGTCCCAGGTAACGTTAGCCAAGCTGTTAAAAGAAAAAAAAAAGACGTCTTTCGATAACGCGGCGCAACATATGATTTTAGGACCTATAGGGTGTTCGGTCGTCAGTTTGGATAACGTTAGCTGGGCCACCCTATGTAAAAGTGTGACGAAGTACAGCGATTATCTCGGAATCAGAGTCACGAACTCTCTCTGATGGCGCGCACAACGTGGAGACGCCCGCCGTGATCGACCGGCTCGATGCTGGGCACTCTGCGTACCGCGTCCGCGCCCTTTTCAGTCGGGGATTACTCCTTCCCGCCGAAAACCGGGACGAAATATCGCGGGACTGCGCCGTGCAAGCCGCCGTGAAATGTAGAGCGTCCGGACCAAGCTGCCCGCCCCCACTTTTCTATCGACCGGTTGCCTTTGGCAAACAGTGGAGGGGGGGAACTCGGGCAGATAATCGGCCGCACAGATATGTATAGCATCGTCGTTGCCGGGGGCGCAGGAGCGACGGCGCTATTCATCGAACGAACCGCGCGCTGCTTGGAACGGCTCCAAAGAGAACGCGCCATTACACAGCGCGCTGCTGGAAGGAGGGTTGTTCAACCAGCTGCGAAACACCGTTTCAAAGACTCATCCACTCCTGAAAACAGTTTCCGGAGGATAGAAGATGCACGTGCCTTTCTAGGGGCAAGAAATAACAGTAACTTATCCCTCTGTGGTATCGGTAATTAGCAGCCCATTATTGACGAAGAAAATCAACCCAACCAAAAGACAACGCACACAGCAAGGGAAGACAGTGATAAGCGCCCATTTGGTTATTTGCCTGCTGACAGGTGACGCGACAACTTGCACAACTATAAAGTCAAAATTTCTTAAAATTTAGGGCATGAATAATGAACTTTTACTTAAGAAAGCCACGACGCAAAGATGGATTTATATAACCATCACCGCAGTTAACATTGTCTAGCGCTTAGAAACTTGTACCGAGTCCAACTACTAAAGCGCAAGTTGCGAAGCTACAGCCATCTCCAGCTGAACGCCCGACCCTATATATTTGCTGGTCATTTCGTTAGTATGAATAAGACTCGCACGAGCAATTAACACACGAACGCTTGCCGTTCTGGCGTTAAAAAGCAGGGCTGCGACTACGTTATTCGCCTAACCAAAGTTACCGCGACGATTCAATTAAGGTCCCGAGTTTTTAACAGCTTATTCTGTGCGCAGTTTTCTCTTCCCACGTGCATGCGGCAAGTCCCTTAAATGGCGCAATTACGAAGCGTAGCTATAAGTGAGCAGTAGCAAACGGCGCACGCAAGGACATACGCGAAAGAAACACAAGCGATGACTTCCGAGTGAGTTGGAACCGAGTTGCCAATGAATTGCGTTCCGACTGAGTGAGCACTTGCCGTCGCCTTGTATATGTCCTTGTCCGCATTTCGCGTTCTTCACTCACTATGATGGATAGCCAAACCAGCCTCCACGCTAAATGCAATTAAGAAGCTATGTAGTTACGTCGCTTCCCGAGACGCTACACTGACAGGCACTCGTGGAAACATCCGAGCTCGGATCTATGTGAGTGCGGAAACTCGGCGCTGGTGTCGAGGTTAATGTAGAAACGACGCGCTGTGGGAGGAACAATAAGCGACTGGTGTAAAGAAGAACAGGAGGAGACGACAATGCCCAGTTTCGATCTGGGCATGGCAGCCCTCTTCGGCCGCGTTGCAGAAGCCATTAGCGGATGTAAGAGAGACGTGCCGTGCGCAACGGTTAGTTGCGGCTCGAAATTACGACGGACAGTACAGCTCGTCCCTTTTCCACGGAGGAAAGGCCCTGTCTCTCTCTTTACGCTGCTCGTACTGGCGCGCCTGAAGAGCACGCGGCAATGGGCATTGGAGAATGTGCAGAGGGTCTTGCCGGAGCATCGGTAGGACACCGAGCGACGTACGACGCGTCTTCGTTCCTTGCTAGACTTCGTGCACGAAATACACTTGTTTGCATACGTGTGACGTCTTTTTTGTATTTGTGTTGCAACTTGTATTATGCCTCGGGGCAAGCGTAAAGAAATACGATCATAATAAATGAACACGTCCTTGGTAAGGAATTGAAGAAGAAAGAAGGCGCGAGAGCCGTTGAACACAAGCAGGACGACATACGCGCGCGCGAACTGTAAATGAGGTCGCGTGCGCGTCAACGTGCACATACTTTGTCATCGTCTCATTCTCCAATGCATTACTTGAACGCTGTATTGCGTGGAAGCTGTGATCCCTTAATGGGCCTGCTTGCATGTCTACACCCGGTTCTGTACTTTGTAATTGGTAGCCTGCATTTACAAATATTCATTGCCGGTACAGAGATGGTTGAAAAAGCGGATGGCGAAAGTGAGCGACGAAAGGCTTTGATGATATGAGACAATGGTTGTGACAAAACTGAATGAGTAAGCTGAGCGAAAAGATAAAGGTTTATTACGATGTATGATAACAAGACAGAAGCGTGTCCCAATATTCCTGGCCAGTTACTACTACTGAGCCTCGGGGACAACGTAAAGGTAAATAAAACGACACGGACAATACTGGTTGCTAGTTTTCAAAGCCACGTGTCAAAGCTCGGTGAAGGGGTTGAGAATGTCCAGGTTGTATCACAAATGACGGGAGCCAAAGACTCCAAATGACCGAAGGAAGTCTAGCGTACACATAAAGAAAAATCGATACCGCCTCAGTGCCGTCCAGTCTATAATACACACGTTCAAGGCAGGCCGGGAAACGGAAGGGAGCGTGCGGGTCAACGGACCGAGGAACGGAAACGAAGCACGTCTTCGCGTCTTTGTGCGCTGCGAAAGGCTCCGGCAGTAACTTCCGTTTCCGGAGACTCCCAAAAGGAACAGTCCGGGCCTACAGTGCACGAATTCAGCAACCGTGGCCGCCGCGCGCGCTCTTGGTTTTGTGCTCGCAGGCAGGTGAGCGGCGAACCGCGCCTGCTTCGTTTGCTGCGACGCCGATCTCCTCCGGTCATGTCCCGCGCTGTGTTTACGAGCTCTGTTCCTCGTCGATCCATATATACGCGGCGCGATGAAGCGAGGCGTCGCTCCGAGACGTGAGCGGCACGCCCGAGACCGATACGCACGTGTGGTAACTAACGATCGCCAACGCGCCCCATGTATAGAAGCTCCATGGACCGTGCCGAGGCACCGCCAGTCCTTGTCCGCTCATTGGTTGATCGATATACTAGAAAGAGGCCATTCACGGTAACCGCAACAGCCGTGTTACGTAAACACGCTGGTAAGGATTGATTGACGGGTTAGCTGGTTCATCCTTACAGGAACAACCTGCGCTACATGACGAGGCCTTATATCCAAGAAGGGCCGCGATCTTGTAGCGATGCCTTTCCTGATGCCATTCTTTATTCGCGCTTTGTCAATAGTCAGAGCGACGCTCCGCCGGCGTTATCAAAGGGATCCGCCATCTGTGAACGATCGATGATAAGAGTGGCATAGAATCGAGCGGATGGCATGCCTACACTGCGGGCCAAGCACTCAGAGACAACAGTATACGTACTTCAGCAAACAGCGCAAAAACGGGACGCAGAAAAGGGGCACACGACACATGCGCCTACGCGCTTCTTGCATCGCGTTCCGTCATGTATAGCGCTGTTTTTCCAGTAACCCCGAACACGCTGAACAGAATGCGTACAATGTCTTGTAACTGCGGTGCAAGCTAAGTATACATTGCTTTTGTGAATGTACAGTCGACCACAAAAGCTTACGGGGCGCTGGATATGCGATAAAGCCGGATTCCCGCGAAGTATCGTCGAGGTTATCCACGGCGCTGGCCTGTATTCACTGAGTCGTCTGCGCCGCATTTCATTACCGGCGAGGTGACGCTGTGCCTTAATTCCGTCACTCGCTCGAAAGCCTCTCTCTCCGCCCGGAGGAAACGCAATGAACGCCAAACTAAGGTCCTTAGATAAAAGAAGTTTTCTTTTTTTTTTATCTAGGAACGTTACGGCAAACGAAGCCCTGCGCGCATCGATATTTGTTGGTCGTCACCACACGAATGCAGGGCATGCGGAATCAATGCCGCAATAAAGCTCCGTCTCGGGCAGGACGCCCGCTCTCAGGTTGGAAGCCGCCGGCTGAAAAGAGACTGAGGTTGCGCGGGCGGGCCAGACGGCGCAGTTGGGCAGGTTATATTCGCGCCTGGCGACGAGGCCTAACGCGAACAAAGCACCGGGCGCCCCCAACCGACGACCGTCCGTAATTAGCCGTCGAGGAGAAGAAGGCGGCACGCAGGCAGGTTAGGCTTATAGGGCGCCGTTGGCGGTGGGAGATCGAAGCTGGGCACGAAGCTCATGTCCAGGCCGGGCTGCGCCCAGATGGAGATGGAAGGGAGGGTTTTCTGTCTCAATTACGTGAGTGGTGTTCTCGCTTCCGCGCAGCTGGGCTGGAAGGTGGCGCCGAACTTGGGGGCCGTCGAAAAAACAACGCCGTTAAGATGTGAACTTCACCCCTTCTCCCTTTTATCGAACAAACGCGCTCTGCAGCGTTATAGGCGAGATGTGGGTTCCCCACCTAATGGAACAGGGTTACGGACACGCAGGGTGTTGTTATCAGCGAGAGAGAGTCAAGCTAGCGCGCATCGACACGGGTTCTTTAGGCGCACAAGTCTCGTCTCGTCGTGTTTACGCTTTCTACCAAATATGCTCGTGAGGCTATCGTCTCTGGAATGCACCGTAATGAAATAAAAGGGCCAAGAACAAAGCCAAGGCAACGCAGAAAAAATAAGAACAAGACAGGGAGAGTGAGTGAGTGAGTGAGAGAGAGAGAGAGATGGAGAGAGAGAAAAAAAGGCGTGGGACGAAGCATTCCTACTTGGCGTAATTACGCAAACGATGTTGCCTAATGTTGTATATGAAGTAATAGGAACAAGCGAAGCGTTAAGGGTCGCCAATAAATTCCTTGATTCATTGAACAAAACGGATTTCTGACAGCGGTGTTGTTTGAACCGTGTATTTCCGGTCAGTTGCGATAGTTGTTACCGAACACTTTTTTATAACTGTCCTGTCTTCTCCTGTGAAAGGATAAATAAAGGTTAAGGAAAGAAACAGTGGGCCAGATGCCGCCGCGAAGAGCGATGACAACGAGCATTTCATCAAGATCTCATTAGTCAAGACGATCCAAAGGAGAGCGCGCCCTGGAGTACAATGCTGTCGAGCGGAACTAACGGTTCTTCATCTCAGTAATTTATGACCCTCACATGTGAAGAATCGAAAACGAATCACGTTGTTGCAGAAGAAGGAAATATTAAGACGATCACCAACATTCTGGGAGCAAAGCAGCTGACACTGTATACCTATCAGCCATTCTTTGTTGCCGGAGCATTTTTTTTTTCTTTGTGCTTGTGTAGTACAGTGGCGATGAATTATTGTCACTTATGTCTTGAGCGTAACCACGACACTCTCCATTCATGGTCCGGGCGATGCAGCTACAGATTAAAAAAAAACAAAAACAACTGTGGTACCGCTATGGTGCGAGGGTCAATGTACGTATTACCTTGTTAGCGATACTTGTAGCACGTTATAACACTGAGTTTCCTAAACAAGAACGTTCGCGAATCGAATGAGTGGTAAAGTGCACACCAGCGAGATTAACAATCGATATATATCCCTATCAACTTATTTAAAAAATATATGTATATATCTAGTTATGTTTTTTACGCAAAGAACTCTACGTGTCTTCGCGCGCGCGCGCGCGCGTGCGTGTGTGTGTGTTGTGGGCGAACATGGAGCCAAGGAGTCATGTAATTTATATATATATATATATATAGATAAAGAGAGAGAGAGAGAGCTGCCGATTTGCAGCCGTCTTCCTTTTCCTGTGGGATGGAAGCTCTTGTCGTCACTCAAGCAGGCGTGTTTAACCAACTGCCACTTTTAGATTCTAAGAAGACTAGCGGGCCGGATGGACTACCAACCCAATTTCTAAAGCGATACGCGGAATTGGTATTTATCATAAATATAATCTTTGTGAAGTCATTGCAAACTCACTCGTTGCCACAAGACTGACGTTGCGCAGTCATAACTCCTGTTTTTAAAAGCGGTAACCAATTGCTAATAAATAACTACCGCCCAGTTTCCCTGACTAGCGTCTGTTGTAAAATATTAGAGCATATCATAAGTAAGCACATTCTCGTTTATTCTCGTTTTTCTTGAAAATAACGTCTTTTTTTATCAGCACCAACATGGTTTCCGAAAGGGACTGTCTACAGTAACCCAGCTCATAGAAACTATTCATGATTTTACTTCAGCTATAGACGCCCAAGATCAAATTGACGTCATCTGCGTAGACTTTGCGAAGGTCTACAAAGTTTCAAGTCTACAGGTTTCGACAAAGTTTCACGCAATGAATTACTTTTCAAGTTACATAAAGCAGGAATAAATGACACTATTCTAAAATGGATTGAAGCCTACCTACACAATCGCAGGCAGGTTGTGCGCGTGGACGAGTGCTTGTCCTCTCCGTTAGAAGTGCTTTCTGGTGTCCCACAGGGGTCCGTTTTGGCCCCGTTGCTGTTCTTGGTTTATATTAATGACATTACAGAGATTGTCGAGTTTCCTGTGGCATTGAAGCTCTTTGCTGAGGATTGTTTAATTTATTCTACAGTAACACACATTGACGACCAAATTAGAATAAACCGGGTCCTTCATTCCCTTCACCTTTGGTGTGAAGAATGGGACATGGAAATCAATTACAACAAATCGACTTTTACACATGTTACTAACAAAAAAGTGTGGCGCCATTCTTTTATAACATTGCAAGTAACAAACTAAGAAATGTAGATACATTCAAGTATTTAGGGGTTACAATTTCACATAATTTAGACTGGCGTAAACATATCGATAGCCTGTGCTCGACGGCTTCACAAAAACTGTATTCACTGAAGAAAAAGCTGGAACATGCAACGAATTGCTTATAAACCCTCACACGTCCATCTCTAGAATACGCTTGTGTTGTCTGGAGCCTCCACCAAAAAGTTTTAATTGACAAACCAGAAAGAATTCAGAGAATGGCTGCTCGTTTTATTGCTTCAAGGTACCGAAGGACGGACTCGGTAACAACAATTCCGCGTTCATGTGGGCTTGAGTTGCTGGAAACCCGAAGGAAAAAAGCCAGACTTAAGATTTTTTTTTTCAGATACTTCAAAGGCTATTGAAAATAAAAATGGGGAAATACGCCAACTTCCCTGCAAATCTTAGCGAGAGAATGAACCACAGCACAGCCGTCAAGCCTTATAACACACGTGTCGATGTTTTTCGTTATTCTTTTTTTCCCGGATGTAATTGAAATCTGGAATGCTTTACCAGATGTTGTTGTAGATCAGACAGATGTGCACAAATTTGAAGGCTCGATTGATGTTTTGTATCGTGGGCAACCAACCTGATGATATGAAATGTCAAATTTGCGTGTGTTCTACTATTTTCCCTCCCTGTAACAACCCTCAAGCGAGGGTTAACAGTATCAACAAAGAAAAAGAAAAAAGAAAATAGATTCTGAGCTCCAAGTTAGAACAGCTGAAGTAAAAACAGATGCCTATGAGAGAGAATATAATAAAGTAATTTTTTTTCAGGACAGCCAATTTCTCAAGGTATCCGTATCGACTTAACAGCAAAGGCCTTCATATATGAATATATTAATCCGCTTCCGCGCTTCTGTTTCTGCGAAAAATGGCGAAACAAACTCGCCAGCGCCCACCGGCAATTTTGCAGCTGCATAAAATACAACTACCTAATATGATGGCAGGCCAGCTCGCACACGCTTGCACGTACGGAAACGCAAATGCATAGGCACTCGTGCACACAGAAACGCAAACATATTTTTTAATATAGCGGCCTCTATTCATCAATATAAGCGCCTCCACCTAAAGTACGAATATAAAATGCGTCTTCGTGCGGCGGAGATTTGCTTAGAAAAACACGGCAGCGTGAACCTCACGCGCAAGGCCAGCTCCTCCGCAACACACACACACACACACACACACACACACACACACACACACACACACACACACACACACACACACATATATATATATATATATATATATATATATATATATATATATATAAATTACATGAACAAGACCTTGGCCCCATGTTCGTAATCCCGCGCAGCTTTATTTATTTGAACGGTTGCTCTGGAGCACCGGTAAGCCTCGTCAGGGAGCGCGACGATCGCAAAATAAACTTGGTTCGTTTACAGATTGCTCACGTGCGAAATTTTAATAATAACGGTTATTAAAAAAAAGGCCGCAGGCCAAGAAAAAATGAAATAAAGTAATGCAGCTAGAGTGGGCGGATAACGGGACCACCGTAGGTAGAAGAGAAGAGAAAAAATAATCAGCAACAACATGGATGAGAGAAATAATAATAATAATAATAATAATAATAATAATAATAATAATAATAATAATAATAATAATAATAATAATAATAATAATAATAATAATAATAATAATAATAAACTAATAAGTCAGTCGGAGAATCCCGAGCTCATGACTATGTGCAAGAGCAGAAGTACGCCGCATAACGACATAAATTACGCTATACAACGGCAGAAGTACAGAATATAATAACAAAACTACGCATTATAACTGCAAAAGAACGCGTTACAACAGCAGACGTAAGCAACATACCGGCAAAAGTGCCCACCAACACAGCAGATGAGCGCATTACAATACCAGAAGTACACATTACAATGTCAAAAGTGCGAACTATAACAGCAGAAGAGCGCATCCTGCAATATTAGAAGTACGCATTATAACGGCGGAAGTAAGCTTTATAACAGCAGATGCAAGCATTATGACCGCGGACGTACAAATTATAGCACTATAATTACACATTGTAACCGCAGAAGTACGCATTATGTCAACCGAAGTACGTATTATGAAAGCAGAAAGCGAACGAATGCGGTGATCAAGATGACGCTCTATTTGCCTCTCCTTCATGCGCGCGCCAAGCAGGTTGGCCTCATATTTCCCCGAAGTACATTCTCAGTTGTAGGACAAGGTCACGGCGCCTCATAGTTGGGAGACGAGTAATGGGGAAACGAGAGTTTTCTTTCCCATTGTTCTCTTTTTTATCTGCAAGCCAAGTGCGTGGCTGGCAGATAAAAGACCAAACAGCCTGCTGACAATATAAAGAGCGCCTGTCTTTACTGTAGTTACCGCAAATTTTCGTAGGCGGCGCTGCAGTACAGGGAATAGCTGACTGGAGTCGGGTGCTACGTGACGGCATATTCAGCACCTATATACAGGCATAGCCCGCGCCTATATAGAGTTGATCACCAAGATTTTATCTCACCCGCCACGTCCTGCCAACCACCAGCGGTTGCGTTATCTCATTCTTTGAATATTCGTACCAACGGAGAAATACCCATTGGTACCCACTTGAACGAATGCTCACTTGAACGAACTAAGATAAGCCGAGCCGATAGCAAGCCCATGTATATGTGCTTCCCTTTAATGAAGTTTTACTTCAAAGAAAACTTTCTTTAGGTGCCTTGAGTGTGCTGAAGTGAAGCAGTAGCTATACATTCAAGGCGTGTCTGCTGATGTTCAGATAAGCACATCAGCCAATCGTGAACGGCAGAGATATACTAGTGGAACTTGAAATATACTTCACCCACCACGCTCAATGTCTAAGCTACTATTTATAAGGCCTCCTTTGTAGATAACCGTTTTACAAGCGGAGCATACGCACCATAATCTCGAGTAGCGACAAAGTCTGAATTAATCAAGATCATCACTGCTCATTAAACAAACAAACCCTTCACGCCGTCTCGCCACCGCCTTTCGTGCTAAGCTGTTTCTCAGACACTCCTGTTATAAATGTACACGTATATCTCTTTGGAAGCACAGTTTAGCTCGAGCGTTGCGAAAGGCAACCGGAGAAAAAAAGCCTGCGCTCGATCAAGGGCAGATTATACATGAAGCGCCACCTTCCCGCAGCCAACGGTGTTCAGTACGTACGCGCTTGTAAAAAATCTGTCGGACAAGCGCAGACGGTATTATAATGCAAAGCCAACATATATCCTCTGGTGCGCCTTGAAATAAGCATCTCTATAGAAAACTACTTGCGAAATACGTCTGCTATGCGCCAGCACGGACGCCTGTAGTACGGACCCCATCTCCTTCCAGAACTTGCTTTCATCGCGAGCTGGAACTTCAAGAAGTCCCTTCTCCAAAGAAGTACAAGTAGTCCTATGAAGTTGAAGTTAGTATGTATCAAGTGACGCCCTTATGCTCTGTGCTGTGGACTGGTCTTGAACTGAGCTGTCTATTTGTACGTACCTACCATCCATATTGGTACTTGGGGGACTCTTGCAGCAACGGATGAAAGCTACAAAGTGTAAATATCCCTTGGGCAGCGGTGTGGACAGATGTTAAACGTCGTATCAACTTTCCATACGGGCTTCGTTGCCATGATTATGATTACCTTCATCGTATTTTGTTATTTAATGGCTGTACTTGTTTGATTCTAAACCACGTTGGAAGTGTTATAAATATAGTTATAGAGGACCGGAATACCTTTGTGAAGCAGAATTATGAAAAATAAAATAAAAGGAAATGGAGGTATTGGTAACTTAATCGCTACCAATTAACACAGTGTAAATGTGTGCATTGCGGAGCCTTGCAATGTATCTAGGAAGTCTCAGCGATGTTTTCAATAGCTGAACACAGGGATGCCCTTGCGTCTCCTGAAGAATCTCACATTTCTGATACTCGCAGTGTGATGAAACTGGAAATCGACAAACCTGGGATAAAACCAAACGGTTTCGCTAACGAACTCTTGTGTCGTGCATTGAACGTGGGCTCCTCGAGCTTTTGTTACCGGTTTCTACAGGCGGATACCGAACGCTCGCCTTTAACCTCCTGAGAATGTTTCATTGCCGCAATACAGAACATTTCTCCTCACGAAAAATTTTGTCCACACGGAGCGGCCCTTCAATCCATGGCCTTCAATGTCTTGAATGCTGAACATTTACCCTCAAGCACCATTTTGCCGTAACCTCGATCCACCCGCACCTTTCTACAAAAAGAAAAAAAAAAAATTAAAGAGAGAGAGAGAGAGAGAGAGGGAGAGAAAAAACGGACCAAGAAAACAGAACAAAATCTACATCATATCTTGCCTATGCTAGCGTGACGACGCGAGCGTCGCGTGCATGCATTAGCAGTGACTTGCAGGCATTCCTCATGCTTTATTGGATTTCGTGACCTCGCCGAAGCAGACAGACGAGCAACAGACGGATCAACAGGGATTTCGCAAGTAGCAGACATCACGGGTCGATTGGACCAGTTGACCGCGAGCCTTTGGACTATACCTGAGGTCACGAGACGCAGGCATTTTCCAACCAGCTCGCGCCAGTCACGTTTACGCAATGCGTGCGGAACTCGGAAAGGCACGGCGAAGCAAACACGACTACATGGGACTTGCACAGCTTGCGTGCGGCAATCTGTCCAAGCATCACGTGGTTGGATCACGTGGCCTAAGCCTGGCATTGCCTGTAATTGCGTCAGTAGCGTGAATATCCTTTCGGGCGCAATTAGCGACGACAGACCCAACCGGCAAGCGTGCGTCGAAAGACAGCCTAACTCTGGAGGCAGGGCTTCAAGAGCGTTCCGAAGCTGAATATAATTCAAAGCATTCGAATATGTCGTCGACGAGATGAGCTGCTGCATTTCGGCCTACACCACTCGTATACTAACCTAGGCTTTCTTTTTTCTTTTTTTTTCTTTCACAATGAGCCAGAAAGCCCCCTTTGTTAACAAGCAAGAAGCTTGTCTGCAACTACGGCGTTTAAATTTGCGCTTTTCTGGTACATAGCAGTTTCGACGAAGCTTTCGAAGATGACCGCTGAAAAAAAGGAAATAAGAGACACGCAGAAATGTGCGTTGCATGTGCCGCGCCATAACATTCGAACATCTCGTCATCGAAATGAGCTCTGCGATATCGTTGAAATGAAGCAACAGCATCGTAAAGGCCGAATTGACGATCCAGTGGCAGAAGACGCATTATCCAAATGGCTAACGCGAACACATTACGAATACACGAAGAAAAAAAAAAGAAATGTATTTCTTTGCTTTCGAACAACAACAAGCGGGATCTTAAAGGTTAGAACAGCAGGCGTGGGCGCCATGAAGAACGAGAGTGCGCATTCGACGGAAAGGTCGAATGTTCTGAAACAAGTTTTCGAGGAGAAACCAGGACAGAACGGACGTGAATGGCCAATTCGGATACTAAACATATACGCACCCGAAAACCCTACACTTGCTTGTTTGTTCTTTCAGCATGGGAGCCATCGTAAGCTTGGATCCGAGAATAACTTGGCCTTCGCGTGAATTATTCAAATGCATTCGGGACCTATGTCGAGCACAGCGAGACGTCACACTGCTGCGTTCATTTTTAGGAAAGTTCCTTTCAAAAAAAGAAAAAAAAAAAGTGAACAGGAGGAAGCACGACACTTGCGCCGCTGGAGTAGATGATTGGTTTTGCCGTTAAAAATCCAAGAAAGTAAAAGGACGAACGATGTTCTTTTTCTTGGCTTTAAAGCAGGAATACGCACAAGCGTGACGAGAAGTTCTTAATGAGCCCTCATTTTCATTTTAATAAGCGGATCCTCGTTGACTAATTAGTGAGGGTCTTAATGGCTGGCTTGCAGCTATCTAGCACTATTATCTTTGTTTCAGAGATTTTTTCATTACACTCAGGCTTTCTTGTGTTAAGCTGTAAGTTGTCCTTCCGCTTAGCCTGCTCCTTTGCCGCAGCAAGACGAGCCAAAGTTGGAAGCAAAGCACTTTCATCGATACGAAAGCCACGTCGCAAAACCGGTTTTGCAGAGATTGAGCGCACGCTTTCGCTTGCAGTCCGTTCAATGGATCCCCGATGTAAATCGCAACAGCAGCGTTAAAAAAAAAAAATGCGCGGTGCGGTTCGTTAAGCGACACAATTAAAACACCAAAAGAATAAACGTGAGCATACTCAGGTGTACTGCGATAGAAAAAAAATACTGCAAAAAGAAATTTACAAAGTGATTAAATCAGGTATAGAGTAACACAGAGCGTGCAAAATTCAACACATAATTGTGTTCTGTCACGTCGAGCAAGGTTCAATGGTCTCCGCATGTAGTTTCGCAACTGTGGAAGCGACCGGAATCTTTCATCGACTAATTCTAACTCTTTTTATCTTCTTTACGGGGACGGCAGTTGAACCAGACAAAGTGAAGGATCATAAACAGTTGTGTGTGTGTTGTGCGTGTGTGCGTGTGTGTGTATGTGTGTGTTTTCACTGGTTCATGAAGCCCTTTGTGTGAAGCCGCTATTATGTCATACTGTGTGCCTCAAAGATGTGTGCGCAGCTGGCGCCTTATCTTGCGATAGCAAGTTATACTTAGTGTTAGCACTGGTTTGTGTCATAATTGTCTGAAGCCCCTTGTGAGTCATACGTCTAATCATGCAAACAAACAAAACAAATAGAAACGAAAAAGAAGACGCCAAAGTGTACACCGAAATCTTGGAGGCAACAGCCGTCATTCACTGAGTGCATGCTAGATGGCGCCAAGAAAACAGCGCTGTAGCAAACAGAAAGGCGACACCAAAGCAAGTTCCTCAACGCGCACTTGATGCAGCGATTGATAAGTAAGAGCACGTATACGTCAGCGGCACCACACCCTTAATCTGATTCCACATATGCTTCACTAAGTGAAACATATATATATATATATAATTTGTTTTTCCACACACATCAATTCTGATAAGAACAGCTAGCGTTCCACCTGAATAGGACGGAGCCCGCTAGTCATTGAACGTCACTTTGACAGGCGTGTTTGAGTACCCAATATTCTTCAAAATACTTTTCTTGACGATCAATAAGCGCTCTGCGGAAGCCTTATGGAAGGAAACAAAGTTTACCTGTCCGCAACCCAACGCAAATACGACTTTTCTTTTTTGCGTTAGATTATATATTCCCGCGCTGTAATGCACTGCGTACGCATCACAAGAAACCGTCAACCTGGCCAAAGAACAGAGTTTGCGAGAATCATTCATTAAACTCTCGCTTCTCCTCCAACTCTCCCTGCTCATTCAACTACCGCGCACTGACAGCAGTTATTTTCTCTAGTTCTAACAAAAGACACGGTGGACGAGGTGAAATTATGGTAGCGAATAAGCCCGAAATGAACTTGCCTTTTATGTTCGATCAATGACGGATCACGGCGGCTGCTTCCAGACAGCTGTGCCAGTTCCCACCATCACCGATCACAAATCACTTAGATTTGTTTGTTTGTCTGAATAACTGAAGCGATCAGCGAAGGTTGAAATGACTATAGATGGCGCTCGAGCTGTTCAAGGACTGAGAATATCATCTCATAAGTGTATTGCACCACGCAATGACGCGAAATGCTCCCACGCTAGGGCGGTATATTCTCGAGCACAATGACCATACAAATCTTATTCCTTCAGCTAAAGAGCCCAAAACAATTTACGCCTTCAAGCGTGCTATGCAATACTTGTTTCTAATAAGGCCCCCGCACGAATTATACAAGTTAAATGCAAGTAATTTGCTTATTACATGGACGGTATTATGTTTCAGTATCTGTGTTTCAGTATTATACTTCAGGGTTATGTGTGCCGACAAACGTCACCAGGCCACGCGCCATTCAGTGCGAAGATCTTTATGCAAATCACGGCACGCGAAGACACGTGCGGCCGGATTGTCGGCCAGTTTAAAGGAAACACGAAAAATGGAAGGAAAATATTTTAGTTTCCTTGTACAGTTGATATATTCATGCATAAAATCGCGTACGAAACATTCAAAGAAATGCTGTAGCCTTCATCGCAAATGTGTTTTTCCGAACCGAAAAGGGATCTTGCTTGAATATGGAAGACACGAGCGAGAACCAGTAAAAAGAGCTCGGCGGAGAAATACAGAGGACGCGATCAAATGAATAAGCTTTAGGATTCTTATTGTGATGATTTACGAAAAGACAAACGGGAAAGCTCCGGATGCCTTGCTTGCTCCGCGGGAAAAGCATCCGTAATCGACTTTCCTGAACGCGACAGATATAGCCACGTTCACTGAATATATCTACAACTTTGCTGCCTGTCTTTCTCAAGCGCACTTCACCCGCGCGGCGGTGAAGTGCGCTTCTGCCACTGTTGTTCAGAGTATCGGATTCTTCCTCTTCGCTACACGAGACGAAAGCAACTTCGGCAATTCGGTGCAATGGAACTACAATTCGTTTGAATGCCAGCGACACCACTTTTGGATCCCCAGCCGAGATAAAGAGGAACTGCGTAAACAGCAGCCTGCGAACGCAATGGTAGACAAGGCAACTAGAAATGATTGATTACGTTTCGAGCAAATGTGCTCGTTTTTGGTATTGCGCATATGACAACAGCTAATTATGCACGATCACATGCTTCTCATGACGTCTTTCCGGTATGCACGTCGAAAATATTTCTGGTCACAGGTGAAGCCGCCTAATCGTATTCGCTTAGCGATACAATAATCGAAAGCAAGCGTGGGCCTGATTCTAAGGAATGATAATATTTCCGTTCTCTTCTCCTTTACGAATTTTTTTCGCAACGTCATCCTTGTTTATCGATAAACTAGTAAGCAGTCCCGAGAAGACGCAGCCCAAATCCGATTACGTCACGAAGAGCTAGTGCGGGAATTTGAAACCCGTCTTTCGTTTTTGCGTTCCTCCTAGCTTAACCATGCAGTACTCCTCACGCGTTAAGACTACCCATCCTGCTGAACTTAACAATTATCTTTGGTGTCCCCATAAGTTGTAGTCACAGAAAGCAATATTCAGCGTCGCATACAGCACCACCATCCGTGCGGCCACGCCGCGCCAGAAGAACGCCAGAAAAACGCCGGAAAAGCGCTCCATGTATATATACTACTACACTGTATATACCTACTATGTATATGCTATGTATCTACCTACTATGTATATACTATGTATATACTATGTATATACTATGTATATACTACTATGTATGTATGTATATACCTACTACACTGTATAGCATTAACCGCAGAACAACATAGTGAGAGAAAAAAAAAGGGGGGGGGGGATAATGGCAAGACGGCGCATTTTACCATCGCGTTCAAGATTAAGAAACGAAACGTTAAACAAAGAAAGAAAAAAAAAGCGTGCCGGAAGGCGTTGCTATCGGGAAAACGATTAGCGGGAACGCAAGGACGAAGTAAGGAACGAATAGATTCAGCGAGGTTTCGTCATTTCCAGCGAGGCGTGAAAAGTAAGTAAGACGAAGAAGGGCGATTGTGTGGAATTAAATGTTCCCGTGTTTTCTTGTTCCTTGTCTTCTTGTTTTCCCCTCTCCAAGAGACTCACAGAGAGAGAAATGAATCTCCGCGTGCTCGATCGTATTCCTAGCTTTTCCCTCAATTCCCGGCGCAAATCCGCGACGAATATACGCACCGACACGCTTGAAAAGAAAGCAGGAAAACGGATGGAATAAACGAGAGCTGCTCAATGAGATATGGTCTGTTTGCTTTGCATATATATATATATATATATATATATATATATATATATATATATATATATATATATATATATTGTGGGTATTTCTTAATGACTTCTTCGTTGGCTGCACATGTACATGATCTCATCGACTTCGTCGTCTTCATCGCTTGTGGGGACTTGAGACTGATCTGTGCCTCGAGTGTGATCGCTCCGCCGCGTCTTCGGGGCGTATTAAAGGTCGTGTTAACGCTACGTCACAAGTGGTGGGTATATATATATATATATATATATATATATATATATATATTTTTTTTTCAGTACGTTCTCAGAACCTTGAAGCGTGGACACCGCTTCCGGCGGCGCGTCGGGCTTTTGCAAAACGAGAATGCGTCCATACAAAACAACGCACTCACTGGGAGAAAGGGGCGAAAGAGGGGAAATGAAGGCCATCCGTCTAGCGTGTCCAGACTTTCACAGCCAACAGTGCAAGCGGCAGGCAGTGAGAAACAAATGAAAAGAAACGAGACATAAGCCGAGCACCGGATTCGACGCGTTTTTGCCATTACGAATCGATTGGGTCTGAAATCGGGAGGAAATTAGGGGGGAGAGTGCCACATTGAGCACGTCTGGTGTTTGTGCGGAAATCGAACAGCCACGCGTTGGTGTGGAGAAGGGCGATGACGTGGAGGAGTAAGAAAGGGAAAGAGTGAATGTGTGGGCGTTTATTTTCATGTTTATCTGTTTCTGTGCGTGCGTGTACGTACACCCGTGAGCAAAAGTATACGGACCACAGGGTCGCCGAAAAAAGTGAATTTCTTCGTATTTACCAAGCATGAACTGGAATTGATGAGTACACTGAAAAGTTCGCAATGCCAAGTTTGGAGTGCAGTCCTCAATTTCAAGTTGCGTTCATAGGCAGAGAAAAAAAATATTTTTTTTTTCGCGCAACCCCTGATCCGTATAATTTTGCTCACGGGTGTACGTGCGTGCGCGCGTGCGTACAGACATGATCTCTCGCGAGAAGTTCCGAGAAGGTAACTACGAGAATATCGCAAATGCGCACAATACAAAAGACAGGAGAGCAGGCAGTAAGAAACGAAACGAAGCGTACGAGCAGAAGGTACGCTAAGGGGCGACGACACGAAAAGAGGTCGGAAATAGGAAAGGAGAGGGAAGAGGAATCACCGGACCATTTTCGCCAATTGGACATGGGATATATCGACCCCGCTTCCTCGCTGATCGAATCCAGAGCAATGAGAGGCGACGTTGGCCAGCATCAGCCTGTCAGTGCCTCGTGCGAGTTGTGTGCGTGCCGTTATACAAAGGTCCCCTCCCTCTCTCCTTCCCTCTCTCGCACATTAAAACGCTTCGGATCTGCGGAGGCCAGAGCACAAGCCAGCACCAATCAGGAAAGCAAGCGTGCCACCGAATGCATTGCTTGGCATTCATCAGAGGAGAGGGCCGTCCGCTGCCGATAACAGTGAGCCGATGAGCCAGTGAGGTGACTGAGCGAAATGCGCGCTGTAGTGCTAAAATGTTGCCTCGAGCATAGAGTAACATACGGATTACAAGAGTGGCCACTCCAGCCTAAAAGCGGCCGAGCTACGCAGCTTCATGCCACCCGCAAGAGGGCAATACAACACTCCCTGTCTCCAAGGCAACGCGCGTACTAGTTATCTACTGTAGTAAATTTTTCTAGTGCACTATACGTCTACTGGCTGTAGACGTAGACGTTATCAACGGGATCAGCCGGCCGTGAGCGGTGGATGATAAGACTAGTATAAAGAATAACGCATCGCTACAAAATATCGGCCATGGTGTGATCAGGCAAGGCGACGCTACAAAAGATGTGCGATAACGTCTGCGTGGTCTTTGCTGGGTTCGTCTGCCAGAACGTCTGTCTGCTTGGCTGCTGCTTGATAAGAAGGCCTTCATACGTTCTTTTTTCACTTCATTACTTTGCAAATTGCGTATGTATTTGTCACTTCAGCCGTAAGTTGACATTTGTCGCATTGTGCTGTTCGGCGCAGAGAGCTTTTTTGTGTTCTTCACTTCGCGCATGATGTTCGTGGATTGCTTCACATTATGTGAGAAACATCAATTTGGAATGCTGCGAAGCGCGTTTGCGAGAAAATTGTTTCTTTGCGCGAGAAAGTGAGTCGGCACACGCCGGTAACCGTAGTCTGAATTCAATGCATGTGTGTGCAATTGTGTGAAAGAATGCAGTTATGCTTAGGATCGTTATTCGTGGCGTGCGCAGATTGCTTGAAGACTTTGTTATGAGCGCAATTTTAGAGAACTTGCGAATTGAGAAGAATGTTTGTAAGCTGTGGCTACGACGTATTCTGAATAAACAATCCTGCTTCAGTAGCGCATGCATGGCACCGAAGGTTGCTCTTTTTTTTTCTTTTTCTTTTTTTTTTTTAGCTGCGACAATTGCACGTGGCGCTTTTCGCGAAAGGGCGATGAGCAGTGCGTAGGTGAAAGCTTGTGTGAAGGCGAGAGAGAAGACATAACCAATAATTTTTTTTTTAGGTCATGCTGTCCGTAGTGAAGTACTACGGGAATTACTGCTGTGTTGCGTGGTGCAGTAACAACGGCAGGACAGTGAGAGAGCGTGGTTGGCTGACAACTGCAGTGAGCAGCCTTCATTCCTCGTTTGCTATGCAGCCCGAAACTACCACTTAATACGAAAGGTTAGGCTTCAAAGGACGAGCGTTGTTTTCCTCTTTAATGTTAATGCTGTCTTCTAGCTGTAGTTTTACTGTTCTGTGGGGTTTTTCATACTATCGCCTGTTTATTCCTCTTGTGAAATTTATTCTCAACATATGACACCTGTATTGGCATGTCTTGCACTTTGAAGTGCAACCATCTTTCTGTGCTTGCGTCCATCGAACGTTGCGAAAAAAAAAAAAAAGTGTGCATGTGCTTGCTGAGAATATGACTTGAAAATAAAATGTTTCGTCTCTTCCAACACTTGTCATGTTTATTTAAAATGTTCGTGTGCTTTCTGCTCTGGCGGTACAGCTTGCACGAAGCTACTCGGATGCATGCAAGCAACGCGATAAAAAAATCGAAATATAGCCTCCGGGACGAGCACTCGCGCGGAAGCGATCTTGGAGGCAGTGTAATTTTTGTAATCACCAAAAGATAGTGTAAGGTCGTTGTGAATATGCGCCGTCGTTAACTCATGTATGCAGTCTTTGTGTTTAGTTTGAATGCGTGGTCGCTCGCCTTCTCTGGGGTCTCTGTGTGTTTGTGTATTTGTTTCCTTGCGATGTTGTGCGGCTAGCTCGCGACCGGAGTCGCTTCCCGAGGGCGCCTGCAAAGCGGCGGTGGCCGGACGGGGTTCGGGGAAAAAGGGAGCGGCAGGGGTTCTCGCGCACTGGGTCTTGCGAGTGCCATAAATCGCACGGTGCGCCGCTAGAGGCATCTGGAGAAGGGAGTTTTTCGGGAGTATTTGGGTCGGGAGCGAGACGGCGTGGGCAGCTCGGCAGGTTCGAGTGGCGCCGACCACCGGTGTGAGTTATGGAGCCCGGACACGTGGTCCTGGGGCTGGGGGTGAGAATGTGCGCGGCTGAGCAGGCAGTGTGGTCTGAGACTTGAGAGACAACGGACCGATCTCCCAAGTGCCCGATCGGGGCGACGGACTGCCCCGAGGCCTTTTGCTCAGCCGCATTCATGTGTGTACTCGCTTTCCTTGTTTATTATATACTCATGGTATAATTTTTTAACTGCGCTAACACACACTGACAAGGACGAGGCAGACAAGACGTGCGCACGTCTTGTCTGCCTCGTCCTTGTCAGTGTGTGTTAGCGCAGTTAAAAAATTATACCATGCATGTCAACCAACTAGCCCGACTTGGAGCTCTACTATTATATACTCGCAGTGTAACCTCTGTCTTCTGCAATTAAATTCACTTATAATTATAGACATCCACGATTTCGAGTCCTTGAACACCGAAGCTCGAGAACAGTGCAGCGGCTTAAGGAAAGCCGACGAAGAGAAAGCAAAACAGCAAGAAAGAAGAACCCGGCGGTGGAAGACAGAAGAAAAACCTTACTGATAGCCTTCGAGATTAGTTTTTCTGCGGTTTCAATCTCCGAGTCTGTGTAGATTCCACACACCCGCTAGGTGCGCTGCGAACCAAAATCGGCCGCAGGGGCCTATGGAAGTGTCCTCTCTTATCTTTGTATATGCTACCCTATGCCTCGAGTTTCTAGAAAAGCTCGTGCGCATTTTGAAAGCTGCTTCTTCGAGATGTAGTGCAGCCTTTGCCGCAAGTCTCGAGGCCAGTTGGGCCAGCGCGCGCACGATGGGGCCTGTCAGCGAACGGTGCACTATGCTTATGGAACTCAGGGCTGCGCACAGCTATAGACCTTGAGACACACGGCGCGTCTGACTGTTGGGTTTAGCACTGCCACCAGTGACTCAAGGGCTCAGACACAGGTCCCTCGAGATTCGAAGACAGCTAAGGCACGTAATCGCTTTTCAATTCGGTTATCACTACCGGCTGGTGCGTCAACAACTCGAAAACACAATTTTTCGTTTAAATACCACGGTTAGATGCGGAAGGCAGTATATCTGTGTAGGTGGACAAAGTAACCGCGTCTCCTCATGCCAGTTGTCATAAAGAGCGTTTTTATTTGCTTAAACAGAGGTAAAGCTGTAACATCGTGTGGTAGGCTAGCATACCGATGCTATGCATCCTGGATTTTCATATCGACTCACGGTGTTCAAAACGCACTTCAGGGGTGCTTTCTATTATCTGTGAGGTCACAACGGCCTAAATAAAATTAGTGAGAGTTTTCACACAATCTCAGGACGGGAATATACTTAAACCGCTTCCCTACAGTTACACGTGCATCGGACTTTTATACGGGATGAATGTTTTACGTAATCGCTTCTAAGATAATTTTGAAAAAGGATTGAACGCAATGCGCACTATAGCGTGTTACGGGTTGCACGAAAATGTAATTACAAGTAGTGCCCCATGGAAACACTGAACATCTTTCTACTGTGCATCAGCTTCCGCCTCAGCACACATCGTGACAAAGTGAAGAAAAAAAGAAAAAGACGAGACAGCGCTTTTTCTCTTCACGTCTCGTCTCCCAGAATAAACCAACATCAACTCCCCCGACTTTCGATACTACCGTATCCTGACATTGTGCAACAGGCCTATTCTGAGAAACACTGCCGCTTTGTATCTGGAGCGCAGCGCGGGCTGGGACACGTGTCGACATTTGCAGGATGTATGCGCGACGAGGACTTCGCCGCGGCGGGCATTCCGCCACGCCGACTGGACCGTAGTGAGGACCAAATGACTCGTTCGCGTATACCTGTATAGGAAACGCGTGTACGGGCGGAGGAACGATTGCGAACCCAGATCCGTAGAGCCTGAATGAAAACGCCGAGAAATGAAGATAAATGTTGCTCGATGGTTCGTTAGCAGAAACTCGCGTTACGCTTATACGATCTGCGCTGACGTCATACAGGCAAGTCTCATAACGTTGCCATTCTCGGAGTGCTGGAAAACAAACGAGGAGCCAGGAAATTATAAGCAGCACCCGCGGTGCTACTTCTTTCGGGGTAGAGTTAATTGGCACAGAGGCGCCCCGAGAGACGAAGAAAAAAAGCAGAAAGTTAGCAAAGCTATCTACGTCGCTCTGATCCTTCAAAATAAGACGAAGCTAGAGGAAGATGGTGTTGGCTATAGGCAGATCTTGCCTTTTAAAGCGACTCCTTTGAACGTGTGCGGGGCTGAACATGCGACAGAGTTAAGTGAGGCGTGACCATGTCACATTACGAAGAAAGTAGGGGGACACCTCCACTTGACAAAGTCCTACCCACACCCAACGAGCAGTCCGGCCATCCTACCCTAAGCGAACGATGGTTATCAAGTGCTGCAAAATGTCGCCTGTCGCTGCACCGAATTGGTGTCTCCAAGAAACTTCAGCAAAGGGCGCGGAACACTTCCCTCCTGAACAATCCAGTCTATCTGCGGAAACACTAAATCTGCCATTGCGTAAGGAGCCGCTCTACGTGTCGACATGTCTAGGACCGCCTTCCGCTTTCGCACAGTAGAGGTCAAGTGCCTCGCTGACGTTCACTCCTGCCAAAAATTAACGATTCGCTCGAGGCAGAGAGACATATTCGCGGTCCTAACAAAAACCAGAGAAAGGTCAGCTGTCACGAAATCTCATATGAGGGCAGCATCTCCATTTTCACGGTCTTCACGATGCACACCGCGCAACGTCACCGGCGTCGTGACGTCACCACGCTAACGGTGAAGTTGCGGCTGCGTTGTCTGACGTGTCGCAGACGACATCGACGCATGCACTACACGCGCGTCAACGCCGCGCTCGATCGCATTGTTCGCCACGTGACAGGGGCTGCCAACTTGTATTCGGCGGCGCCAAGCCGGTTCCTTCCGGTCATACGCATTAAAAGGTCTCCACGCGGAGTGCATAGAGCTCTAGCTTTTTATAACACGAGAGCTCAAAAAGTAAGCAAGCATTCATCAATGTGAACGCAATGCCAGTGTGCGTCGAGCGCGTGCAGTAGCGATAAACATAGTAACCCAGCGCCGACTGAGTGGGAAAACACCGACAGGAACAAGTCTAATATGTGTTTTCTGCTCTACATGCTGGCTCTCTTGCGGTCTAATTCCTCTAACTTGGTTCTAGGCTTTATACTCTTCGAGTGGCAGCTTACCCAGTCGCGGTAGCTCAGTGACTATGGCGTTGTGCTGCTGAGCACAAGGTTGCGGGTGCGATATCCAGCCATAACGGTCGCACTCCGACGCAGCGCGAAAACACTCGCGTACCGCGTTAACGGGTTCTGCGAGTTAAAACACTCGCAGAACGCGTTAACGGGTTCATTCACGTCCGAACATCGCTCGGAACTGCTTGACATTCTGCTTTTCTTCTTTAACTCTGTGCAGCTTCTACATTACGCATCTGTAGTATCGAAGAACACTGTTCCCGATGTCGGAGCGAAATTATGTGCAGACGAGTTTTCCACTGTGCATGTTGCGTACAATTTGGTGTCAATTGTGGGAGCGAAGACTGATTCAGCCAAGCATACGTGCAGGGAGTGTTCTTCTTGAGGACTGATTTCTGCCCAGCACGAGAAAATGGAGTAACCGGCGTCAATTAACGATGCATAAATATTCTCTCACGAAAAAAAAAAAAAACAATAAGAAGAGAAAGTGAAAGCAAGCAGTTACTGTCGGAACATCTGTCAGTCCGCATCCCTTCAACAAATTAAATTTTTTCTCTACATTCGCGTGTAAGAGAAGAAAGGACGCTAGATTTCCGAGGCAAGAGATACAGTGAATGTGTAAAAGTATAGTGACTTCGTTAACACTGAACAGGATTACTTAAGATGCTTGCACAAGTTCGATAAGCTGCGGTGTTAACTAGATTGCACGCGAGATATGAAACAACTCGAATAATATAAGGTAGAACAAGAATGGAAACATTGAAATAAGCAGCAAAGAGCCTGACTTCCAGTTTTAGTGACGCAAACGGCTTTTTTGGGCGCCAAGTACGCGAATAAACAAACGAGTCAACAAAGATCAGCTGCGCAGATAACATTTCGCTGTGAGTTAGGAAACTGCGCGCAACGTGGAAGCAAGTTTGAGAGGATAAGCCAGTTTCAGGCTTGCTAAAACCAAAAGCGGCCAAAAGTAAGCGTGCTTCCGGCGTCTACGCACGTCGCATCTAAGGAAGCGAAATTCGAGGATCTTTAAAAGATTCGGAGTCACTAACGCCTTCCGCAGAACGGCGTCATTCGGCACGGTTTCGTGTAGCCAATTTCGTGCAGTACAGCGAAAGCTATGGGTCGTGTCAGCCAATCAGACTCGAGAACCAGAAGGGCTCCTCCAATGTCATCCTCTGATCGCTTTCCGCGAGGCGCTTGCTGAATGAAAGCCTCCTCACGGAAGAATTAGTAGCTCACAATGGGCGTCTCTGGAACGTACTAGGTAGCCTATTTGACCCGCGCTACTGAATTGCTGACACAAGCGCCAGCCTTTTCTGTACTGCACGGAATTAGTCAGACGGTGTATGAAAAGAAAGTGAGCAGTACAAGCACGAAAACCAGGAAGCGGTAGATAAAACAATGTAGGAACTCGCTACTACACGATATCTTTCAGGATTCGGTTACGATGTTGCACTCAGCTCCCAGTTTATTTCTTTTTTTTTCTTAATTTTTTTTTTTACTTTTTCTGCCTACAGATCCCCACCAACTGCCAAAACGACGCCCGTACGCGTTGTCTCGCACCACATTTTCGGTTGCGATAGTTGAACCGGGCGAGACAGAGAAGCTAACAACAAAAGGAGTTATTGAAAACCGAACGTCATGAGCGGGGAAAAAAAAAAAAATGAAGCGCACTGACACGACACGTGTGGGTGCGCGTTATCTTTACCACACCACGGTCGGTTGCGCAAAGATGACACAGAGAGAAGCCGGAGTCTCGTCCTAACCGCTGCGTACACACGGTAAAGAAACAAAAACGGGAACACGAACATAGAGAAAGCAAACGAAGGGGCCCATACGAGGAAGAGCAGTTTTGGTGTCGAGCAAAGGAAGGAGAATTCGGGATTCGGGACCAAGACGTAGACAGTGCGGCGCGATGTCACAGAATGTGGCGACGGTTCCCGATAAGACTACATTGCGAGCACTGTAGAGGAAGACAAAGAAAGGGTACTATATGGAAGGTTTGTCTCGGGACGTATTTTCTCAGTGAAGACGTCTTCGTCGATGCTTACGCCGCGGGCAACACGTCACCAGCTCCGTGTCAGATTGTCACAGACTCACTGTCGAGTGCCTCGCAAGACGACGGGCATACGTTGAGCGCGCGTGTGTGTGGACGCGTGAGAGAGAGAGAGAGAGAGAGAGAGAGAGAGAGAGCGAGCGAGACAGTGAGGGTGTGCGTGTGACAAAAAGTGAACGAGAGGAGTGCATGCGTGTGTGTGTGCGCGCGCGCATCCACGCGCTTTCATTCGAACGCTTGCTAGGAATGAGAACATGGACGAAAAACAGGACACTGGAAGAAAGACGTCGCTGCGCTGCAATAGGAACAAGAGTGGTTCTTCTCGGTTTTCCTGTAGCGGTCGGGTGAACGTGCGGCATTGGCACGTATTCGCTCCTGCGCAGGGAATGATAGACGAGAAGGAGGACGGATTGCGAGATGCAGGAAGGCAGGCTGCGAGGGTCGACGCTTTCTTGAGCCGCCCAAGGGATGGAGAGAGGGGTGCGAACGGAGTAACGGAGATAAAGAGAGACGGATGCGGAGATAACGAAATAAAACGAGGGCAGCGCTGAAGACGACGTCAGAGACCGATGGCGTCAGGACGCGGAGATGTGCTCGCGAGTGCCCCCGCCCGCCATGTGCATCTTCCCCGTCTCGGTCAGCCGTGCAGGAAAGGGAGAAGGAGTCCGCGCGAAGGTCTTTCGCCACGGCGTGCGTCATATGTTGCGAATACATGCCGGGGCGTGTCAAGAGCATTCGCCAAGGCACGTAGGCATGCGATTTCTCGAAAGAGCAGAGATAGAAGCGGAGTGGTCGAGATCTTATTTGTCTAGGAAAGGCAATATCGATGAAGTGCCCTCTCTCGATGATAACTCGAAACTTCGAAACAGTTGAACGTTTGAAGTGCGGTGACGTTGCTGATGAAGTTTTTATTTGGCATCACAATCAAAGCACAACTGGATTTATTATCTTACTGAATCCGTTTACTACCAATCATGAATGGCAAAGCACAATAACAAGAAAAAGAATACTCTACTATATGCCGACGCCCATTACATGCACAATGACAAACCGTTTTCTCTGTTTACTGGCAATCCACTCGGATTCGGTGACAATTGCAGAAAGAAATTTCGATGACTGCATGGTAGAGAAATTGCACAGGCAACGACAGTCTTTTCCTTCTTCTCAGGTTAGACACAGTCGATTTGAATTCTGTGGCACAGGTACCGAAGAAACTGAACGACAAGCAGAGGTAACATCTGTAGCAAAGCAATGAAAAGAAAGCAATGAGACGGAAAAGGGAACAAATTGCAATGCTCGAACTTGACTGCCATCGGAACAGCTCTGAACGCATCGACCTAACGAACGAGCCCTGGACACAATACGCCCACTTCCATGAATATGTATTAAACCTTACTCTGATCAGCGTTCAGTGTGATCAGTAATCGCCATTGTTAAACTGCCACACGCACAAAAAAAATGAAGGATACAGGCAAGTTAACAGTTTGTGCGCGCGGTAGTTTAACGATGAATAATTACCAAGCCACCCAACTTTCAGTTTCATTGCAGTAAACGTCAGTTGAAGTTAGCGCTCTGTCCTGTGTGTTTCTTCCTTTATTTTTTACATTAACTGTATTTACAGAGAAGTCGGTGCCCGAATGTGGCACCGGCTACTCCTCTTAAATAAAAGAACGCAGGAGTAATCGCGCACACGAAACTGTAGCGCGCAAAGATATAAATGTTCGCACAACATGAGTGTCCACACAACGTAAATGTTCCCACAACATAAATGTTCACGTAATACATATGTTCTTGAGCAATTTGATGTTTGGTCTCTGTTCTCGCGGGTCGTCTCTTATAGCGCTTGATTTCGTCACAGCCTTCCCACGCCGCGAGCGAAGCGCAGCCGGTGTGCCACGCGTGAAGCAGATAGACTCGGGCTGCCTCGGCAGATGTGACGAAAGAGGTCCCGCTGCGCGCACACTCGGTCGCGCGGGCGCCCGTACCGTGGCGACAGGACACGAGCGCATGCCGAACAATGGTTACAACCGAGGCGCGAACGACGCCCGGGGGCGCGGTGCGACCCGCTGGAGAGAACGACCGTCGACCTCGCTCGTGGCGATGACAACGCCACGACGGTGCGTCAACGGCGCGCAGCCGTCAACGCGTGCTTCACGAGCGGCTGTCCACCCCCAGCATTCATCGACTGTTGTGCTACACATCATCACGCGGTGGGAACAGCGCGTGGCTATACGGGTCGTCATTTTAAAGCGAAGCGTTCTTCGCGAAACGCCCGGGCTGTGCTGACCGTGGCAGCTTGCCGAATGACTCGCATTAGGCACAAGATGCTCAGGGAGGCCGAACTGAAGCCGAATGTTTCGGATGACATTACCCGGCAGAAAACTAACAAATGCGCTAATTCATTGCTGCAATGCGTGCACCAAAACGGGCTGTACGCATTTATTTCACGACCCTTTTGCTAACCTTCTTTTTTTTGGTACATATCTGCCTTGCGGCAAATCCATCATATAATAATAATAATAATAATAATAATAATAATAATAATAATAATAATAATAATAATAATAATAATAATAATAATAATAATAAACTCGCACACAGAAAAATGAAAAAAAAGGAAAGAAAGAAACTGTGTCCGGTGCTGGAATCGCAAACCTCGGAATCTCATAATAAGGACTGGAAATGAGCTCAGGGGTATACAATGTAAGGATTTATTTTCTTCGATTCTACTAATGTCTTACCACCCGACGCAGCGAGTGGCTATCGCTGACGATGACGAAGGCACGGCTTCGTGCGACCCAATGACGAATGGCAAGAAAGATTGGAAAGTGGTAAAATTAGTAACATCTTGGTGAGGGCTAGTTGGAGTTCATATTCAGAACAGTACTCAAGCAGCACGACTGATATAACGTACAGAGACACAAATACCACAGAACAAGCGCTGACTGCCAACTGAATTTGAGGAACTCCAGCCTTATATATCAATCCCAGAACAGACATGCCTACAGAAAAACGTACAAGACACAATCGTAGTCCATCAGGCAAAACAAGCTATTTCTTTTTCTGATAATGCTAGATACGGCACGCTTACACAGCTATCTCCAACCTCTCTAATATAAAATGCCGCTATTATTTCTCTCTCCTTCTTAGTTTTCCCTTTCCCTAGGGACTTCGTCTTCTCAAGCATGGGAGTGCATGCGCACTTATTGGAATGGCCCGCTAAATGGCTTCCATACCCATGCTTGCAGTGCTGACGTGCTCGGATCATTAAAACCCTCCCGTTTGTTCTACACATCCTTTTCCACAGCTTAGCGGTATCTGGTATGTCACGTTGCGCGTGCGTATGTCACGTCACGTTACATAATGCGGCCCCAGATTACACACCTAAGCGTTTCATTTTCATACACACCAGCCACCAGGCGAACAGCGTAAGATGAGCAAAGAAAGGTGGAGCAAAATAAATAAATAAATAAATAAAAAATGAGCACTACCTCGCAGCTTTCTTGGACCAGTGGCCGGCGTCGAAGAGCGTCAGTGCGGGCATCACCGCTTCACCACCGTCGCGAAGGCACAGGCAACGCTCACCGTCCCGCCAAGCACGCTCCTCAACTTCTATTTGAAAACACAGGCGCGTGTCTGTAGCACCGTAACTCCCAGCGCATGTGTAACGACGTCCAGGAGAGAATCAGAAAGAGGTCGTGCACGTCTGACTCCGTTCCCACACACCAGTTCTTTTTTCTCACGTTAGGTTTCTATCTATTGAAGCGTAGCATCTTTTTCTAGGTGCTGTAGAGCGTGGGCGCTAATAGAGAGAATGAACGAGAGAGAGAGAGAGAGAAGCCTGTAATGCTGCCATTTATGGAAATTCCGGGAGCTCTTATCAACAGCTCGGAGCTGTTGCGGGTAAAGGTGCACGTAATATCCTAGTATATCAGCCTGACGTGGCGGCGACCGAACGACGGCTGACATAAAATTATCCGGAAAAGAGGAGGCGAACGGAAACCGTCACTTTCCTTATCGGGTCTGAAGGAAAAGAAATAGAGTGAAGAAAAAACGGTACGTCCGCGCCGCTCGGCCCTACGTGGGAAAGGAAGTCAATCGTGTCTCTCTGTTTTTCTTTTTCTTATTTTAAAGATCTCTAAGGGGTAGCAGTGCTTCAAAGCTGCGCCGCGGCTATCTAAGAGGACGAGCAGCGCTCAGGTCAGTTTCAAGTTTCAGAAGGACAAGCGTGCCGCCGACAGACGTCATGAGCTCGGGAGGGGGGGCAAACACTGATATGGCACCGCGGGTGACGTGGGCACGTGAGTTGCGTGTCGTTTTACACGCCTCCTGACGCCAGAGGACAAACATACAAACGACAGCGTCGACGGTAGTCGAGTTGCACGCGGGCTAGCCTACGTGCTGCGATAAGGTCGGGCCGCGACATTGGCCTGCGCGAGCGCAGCGTAAGGTCCGCCACTCCGATTTCGAGTGCGAGGATACCGGTTGCCCGACAGATATTGCGACGGATCAGTGATTTAAAAGCGAATTATTAGAGGAACGAGCATTGTAAAGATCGGTAACGGTTGTCGGAGAAGGGGCTGGTTATTAGAGAATTATATGATATCTCAACCACATAGCCTTTATTCGCCTTCGCGTGTGAAAGATCAGCGGTTTAAAAAGCGACTGACCCTATGATGACTGCCAGTCGGGATTTGTCATCCTTTTAAATGGCATAGTCGGACAAGAAATGATATCAACAACTGCAAACTTGGTGCTTAGTTGCGGACTTACTGAATAAATCTCGTTCTTCTTATTTTGTGGCTCATTTCTTTAGTGTTTATTCGTCAATTATTCGTCTGCATGCACTTAATTCCAATTAGGTCTTTACTCACCACGTGAGTAAAGACCTAATCCATGTCGCAGTGTGTTTGCATTGTTATTACTTGTGGAAATATTTCATTGTTTTTCATATATTGTATAATTGCAATGTATTATGGCCACCATATAAATACAATATATATGGCGTTTGATGTGTTACCCCATGCAGCCATATTGTACCTAAGGGAGGGGGTGAGGTTACCTCAAGCCGCGTCTGTGCGGCTTTTTTCCCTCATCCACCTCCATTTACCACTACTCTGTACGTGTGTGTGTAAATGGAAAACAATAAATCAAATCAAACATTGCGAAACGCCTTCGCCAGTATTCACATGATAGTATTCCTTAGCACTACTCTATAACACAAAGCCATTTATACGAAAACCTCGGCTTTCGTGTCAATAATGTCCCGTAGTTCTTGTAACGAAGCCTCTACGATGATATAAGAACATGAAGAACACGCATCTGGTTGGTTCAGTTTTGTTCTCTTTGCATACAGAGCCGCTCACTTTGCTGTCACTAGCACGAAAACAGATTGGTCACGAGGTGTCCAGGCCTGCACGCTTCCATCCATCAATGTTCCACAGACGACCCTAGCTGTCCATACCCCATCAGAGTATGTAATTCAGTGGCAGCGTTACAAAGCGAGGCACGCTGGACAGCAGCAGATTTTAATTCTTTGGCCTATGTGGCACTGTAACAGGCGTGCTCAACGAGAAAAAAAAATAAATAAAAGAGGTGGTGAATTGGCTTAGGGAAAAATGTTTTGCTCAACTGCGTGCTTTTCTCGCATCTTATGAGAAAAGTTGATCCTACTGCCATCTTCACTTGCTGTCATTGATTAGGCTAACACGACAAGGGTTGCGTAAAATAGGCTGCCGGAAAGCCGGCTATATCAACATTATAGCGAGATCTTCTGCTAATCTGCAACTGGGGCCATCATTCTGCTTTCTGGCCAGCGAGCCACGAAAATATTTAAGCACACATCTCCGTTCCTTGTGTCGAACATAACACAACATGTCATATTATGCAATGCTACATACTTGTTACACATACATTTGGATTAGGAAACTTAGACAGACGAAATGACGAAACTCAGGGAGAAAGGCTACCGAAGAGCCGGCTAGAAAACATCATACTCGGCTTTCCTGTTAATATTGATCTATTCCTGTTAATATAGACGTTAATATTGACAGGCAATAGTACTGTTTGCTTACGACCAATACAACAAGATTTACCGCGCGTTCCCTCTCTTCGTATACAACAAATCGCAACGTGCCCTATCATGTATAGTGTGACGTACACGCGGTTTAGGAAGGCTGGAGGCATAGCATGGAGTTAGCTAACGCGTAACAAGAGGTCGCTGGGAGAGTCATTCGTCTCGTATAGCAGTGGGCACAAATAGACTGACGACGACACGTCACCACGTACTGTGTATCTCGCATCTATCAAACGTTAGTGTCTTCCTCCCAAAGGGTCATATTCGTTACGCAAGATTAATCGCCCGCAAAAGCTCGAGATCGCATGCGACCTTCGAGCTGCTGGGAGACGTGTTTACTTCTGACCCAGCGGGGAGACATCCGACGCGCGCAGCCGACATTGTGCGCCAGTGTACCCTGCTTCCCTGTCTCGCGATATGGTCGCGGCCCTCAATTATTGTGTCAACATAATTCAACTCGGCTGGCGCACGCACGCGATGTAACAGGCCGGGAAGGGAGGGGGGGGGGTGAAACGAAGCTTGGTTTTTTCCAACCGCATTGCCCGTAGCCGTCATTGCGTTCATCTATGCACAAAGTTTCCTACAAAAATTAGAAGTTGCTGGGGCGCTGCAATCGTTCAGCGAACATGGAAATTATGATTAGTATACATGAATTTGTCTAATCTTCGTATTCATGGCTTCAAGTGTGTCCGGGGCGTTATTCTTTTTAAATTTCCAAGCATTCATACTTTTTTTTATAGGCAGGACAAGACTGCGCACACGTGCAATCAGTGCGAATTGTTGCATTTATAGCGCAATGTTTCGCTTAATGCGATCAGCCTGGAAAGTTAAAAATCCGTTCCAAGCCAGCTGGACGAAGTTGAGGCAAATCCACGTATTACTCAGCCTCCATTTACGTACTGGCTGAACCGCCATAATTGCGGCTCCTGTATATACGCGAGAGCCAGTTCTCTATAGTAATTTTTGTAGGAAAATCACGCCTACGTGGGCACCCGGTCTATGCTATATGCATCAGCTGCCAACCCAGCTGTCACAGGCAATGACATGCGCATCGCCGGAAGATTCGCCGCTGCCCCGAAGTTAACGTGTTTGTCTACCGCAAACGTCCATCATTTGGCCCAAGCAGGTGTGTAGGCTGACGCAGTCTGTGCGCCCGCCAGCGCCATCGCTACCGATAATATTCGCATTTGCGTGGCAGAGACACCCACGAGCGCGCACAAAGGACAGGCGGAAATAACAAAACGTGCCGCCAATTTTCCGCCCTTTAACAACACGCGGCGGGCCTTGACCTTGGCAGGCCGTATTTGCTCTCTCCATATAGAGTCTTTCCGTTTGCAGAGTCCAGCGGAGACGCATTGCAACCGTTTCTTTATTTATTATTACCCTTTAACGATCCTTCAACGGCACAAATTGTCAGCTCCTAAATATACTGAATGGACGTGAAAGTCACGACCCGCGATCACCGACGTTTTACGAGGCGCGGCCGCGAAATGGCTCCGCGGGCACGATCATTCGCAACCTCTTCCTCTTGCTCCCCTACCTCATTTTTCGCCTCAATGTCATTTCAATGTCACACACCCCCTACGGTATTCTGCGCAACCAAAACAAGACACACCCTTCTGTCTTTCATCGCAGTTACATACGCGTCCGCACGTGGAGAACAGGAACCACTATACAGCCGTTTCCCTCCCTGTCGAGACTTGTGCGCATGCGCGACCGTCTCATTTCCGTTACCTCTTCTCCCTTCTCTTGATATAAAGCGGGGAGTGGGAAAGGAAGAGGCAGACCTGGAAAAGGGCTGCTCACAACGAAGGTCGGTCCGTGCAGGCCACGGCCGGCATAGTGTGACCATCCCGCTGACTAGAAAGTTAGCCGGGTCCCCCTCTTACGTTCTTTCTCCCCGGCACCTTCCCTTTCTTCCTCTATCTGGGTCGAGGCTGCTGGTGACGTCATCACCGACGTCATCATACGCGGGGAGAAAGCAAAGACACCGAAAGGCAAGTCGCGCGAGCAATGCGGAAGCAGCAGCCTCGACGCCGAAACAGCGGCCCGCGTTGGTGTGCAAGAGCGGGGTTTCGGAGTGAGCCGTTGGCGGAGGGTGTTCACTGGGGCGAAGCTGCTCTGCGCCGGAAAGAAAAAGCAGATCGATAGCTCTCTGCACTTCTAGCCCCCCTTGCTTTCCTTTTCCTCCTCGTTTTCACGGGGACGCCGCGGCGCTGCCCCTAAATCCCTTTTCTGGCGCGCCCGTCCCCCGTCTGCAACGAACACAAAGGACAGGGGCGAAAGTGAACGCTTGTTGTCTTCATAAGTGAGGGTGGGAAACTTGTTTGTTTGGTCGTCGCTCTCGGGAACGAGATTTACCGTCCCCGCGAGAGTGATCCACGATCTCGAGACTCGTCGTACGGGGCTGTTATTGCTGGCACGTCTATTATAATGCCCGGACTTGGGTGCAGGGGAAAGGGGGTGGGTACATACAGGAGGAGGACATTTAAGACAGCCCATGCCCGAGACATGACGTCATTGGAGAGCTGCCCGACGAGCACCGATTAGGCGAGGGCGTAAAAAAAGATCTCCATACGGCAACGCGGCGGTGATGATTAGACCAAAGGGCGTGATTCTAAAGGGAGAGCTGGGTACACGAAGATTAGACCGAAGGGCGTGATACTAAAAAGAGAGCTGGGGATTCGAAGAACCGGCCGCTACGCGTATAAATGAAGCACATATTGGTTTCACGAAAAGAAATATTCGCAGGTAGGGAAATAAATTTGTTTTGGTCCACTGAACTCGTATGGGCAGGGCTTAAGTTTTCTTGCTACGCGGCGTTTATTTATTTATTTATTTATTTATTTATTTATTTATTTATTTATTTATTTATTTATTTATTTATTTATTTATTTATTTATTTATTTATTTATTTATTTATTTATTTATTTATTTATTTATTTATTTATTTATTTATTACAATACCCTGAGGGCCCAAGTGGCATAACCGAGGCGGTGGGTTACATTATGATTAGACAAGCGCACATGTAAACAACAACAAAGCTATGTATGAAACAACCAAAAGAAAACAAGAAAAAGAACAATGATTAACAGAGCAGCTTAATAGGTCAATACCAAAGGCCTTGAAAGAAAAGAAGATAAGAAGTATGACGATGGCAGTAGGGCGAAAGACAATGATGCAAATGCACTAATAGCTAAGGCTGCCATTAAGATCTTTGCAGAAGTCAAAAAACCTTTCCGTTCGTCATAGGCCGGCCAATAGTGACAGGGAACAATATGACTTCACAGCAGACTCGGGCTTGAAATTGCACACGCGCTAGTCAAGTTCTAACCGGCGTAAGAACTGCTTCGTGAGTAAGCATGCACTGGTATTTTGCATGCTTATAACATAAAATAACACGGTATCATTTACAATCATATGCACAGTTATGCAATTAATAAGCGAGTGAAAAAATTGGTTACGACCGATTCCGCAACATATTTAGAAATTGTTGCTAACGCTGTATTTAGCTAACGTTGTTCTTTGTGCGGATAATTTTGGCCGCCCAAGTAGGAAGTTATAAACTTTCTCTATTGCTATGGACCGCGACACTGTTTACCGCAAACTAAATCTTTAGAAAGTGTAACGCAGACGTCCAACTCTCGAAGGTTATGGACGCACACGGCAACGCGACTGCTGCCCTTCTAATGCGATGAACGAGACTATCGGAGTGAACGAGGCAAATGAGAAACGTTGGCGCGCGCGTTTCGATATCGCAGCTAGCGCGACCGTTCATCGATTCGCTGCGAGTTTCCGGCACAGCTGGCGCATGATTCGATTACACGCAGCATTTGGTCGCAGGTGCGGCACCGGTCACGGACCCATCGCTCGCGGAACGTTGCAATGTTGCGCGTAGACTTCGGCGAAGAAGAAATGATGCGAACAAACTTAGTCGGCTTTCGAAGCAACGTTTTCGTCGCGCAGGCCCACACGGAGATTTGGAGGAAAAACTTTCGGTGACGGCGTGTCTAAGCTTGAGGCTTACGAGTCTCCGCTTTCTTCTTACTCATCAACGAAACGGTCAACCTTTAAGACGACATAACGACTGGCATTTTCTGTGTGAGCCAATTATTGGTAGGAATGACGCAACCAGTTCTTGACTGTCAGAAAAAAGTGTCCCATTAAAACTTAAATATAAAGTGGCTTCTGTTTCGAACCGCTGCAACAGTTTCTACCCGAGTGTTCTAGGAAGAAAAACCACTGACGGGGCAAGCAAAGTCGGGGTTACGAAGAAAAGCCCAGTCTTAAAGAAAGTGCCAGCTTTTCAAGCGAGAGATACTCGTTCCTGCTCGAATGTATTCTGTCTGTACAACCGAAGCATCGCACAAATCACAGGGACACTGTGAATGGTGGGGAAACATTAAGGCGTCTGTACTTACGAAGGTCACCGTCAAGACATTGCAAGTTTCCGGTGGCTCATTCATCGTTAAAGCTCGTCTTTTCGTTAGGCTGAATTTTACCGCGCATAAATATGCACATTTAGTAACAAGAATACTGACTTTACTTCCTGCTAATATCGACTTTCTCTCTGTGCAAATTAGACAAATAATTTTAACTGTTGTTTCAAGCACTGTCTTACTAGTTACGTTTTAATATGTTTATTGTATAATTACTCGTGTGCACGAATTCTATACACCAACTTCGTTGTACTCACAGCAGTAAAATACTGTGTCATCGTGTCGAGCCAAGAGCATGGGAGGCTTTACTATCTTACTGCAAAGGTATGCCGTAGGCAAAGTTCAAGTTTCCTGTGGAGGGGGGGCACTGGCATTAAGGTAGGCCTTTCTATCGGTTTTTGTGGGAACCCCTGAACATGCTTGTTGATGGTCTCATTTCTTTTACTTTTCTTTTTTCTTAATATTGCCACTGTTATGCATACATAACAGTGGCAATAGGTGCTTAGAGCTATCGCATTCGCAGCTGCCAGCAGCAGATATATGAGATACTCACCGCAGGACAATAAATGAAAGAAGCACCAAACCATTCGTCAGACATAAATCATTTTGCGATCGATAATTCTGACGCGTCAGCCTTATATACCCTCCCTGTCCCCTTCCACGAGGAAAATACATCAGTCAGCGCAGCGGTCTTTTCTGTTCCCACATCTTTAGTTCTTTCTTTGTTCGTTTTTTTCTGCCTCCTGGAGGACGCTGTGTGGTCACTCAAACACGTGCTCAGGCAATGATCCGCTGATGCATCAAATGCGCGGTCTCGGGCATCACCACTGCATGCCTTTTAAGTACGAGCGATGCTTTGAATGCCCCTATGAAACGTAAAAATAAATACTTCCCATTTTTTTTTGCCCCTGCCGGCAGCTCCATTGCGAAAGAGAGACAGATTAAATGAAACGGCGCCTTGAAAAGGTGGGCAAAGCAGGAAGAACGGATGTGGGTTAACAAGAGTTCAATTGAAGTTTTCTGCTTCCAGAGTGACATATAGCCAAGGAACAAAGGGAACCCGACTTAAAGGCAAAAATACGAAAAAAATAAAGAGGAAATCAGGGCAGTAAAGGGGGAGGATCACACAGGCTCGACAGAAGTGCGCAGTGTCTTCATAGATGAAACAGATAAAGTAAAATGGAGCAAGAGTTCTTTCAAAGGGCACACACGAATGTAATAAAAACGAAGTTGCGGTGAAAAAAAAAAATTATTGTCGCTTCTTTGATAAAAGCCCTCTGCGCTCTCGATAGGCGAACACAAGGCACCTGCCAGCGGATTTCAACAAAAGAAAAAAATGTGGCCGCGGTTAAGAGAGAAGGGACACGACATTTCCAGCGCGGCAGTGCAATGACACTAATTCCTCCAAGCGATTGGAAGAATAGGAAAGAAAGAAAGAAAGAAAGAAAGAAAGAAAGAAAGAAAGAAAGAAAGAAAGAAAGAAGACAGACTTTTTGGAACCGTTCGGTAAGCGGCAGTGAGAAATGCTGGGAGTACGTGGTGCTTCTTTTACAATGCTGCGAATCCATACACCGTGTGTCTCAAATACCGTGCAGTGTCGTGAAGGCTACGAGACGTGCAAGAGTCCCGGTGAAAGTACTAGAGTATAGTTGCAACTTGCTTCGGCACTTACAGCAGACACATTGTTCGTCTTGTAGCAAAAAACGATGTCCGCTCATAGACCTCGCATATTACATACCACTATGTGCCTGGCACGAAAAGTCATCTCCTTCCTCTTGTTCTCGAGAGCACACGACACTATAATATATCGGTAAAGTAGCGCTGATCACTCTCCATTGGCAGGCTCCGGGTCTATCGGTTCACCAAGAACTACAGTTTGCCGAACAGTATTTTTTTAGCGCAACAAAAGACACACACAAAGCGAGCGTGCTTTTAATATTACAACAAGACGTAGAGTTTGCACTGTCGTCTGCTTCCGTTCCAGACAGTGTACGAGGCTGCTTATGCCGCGGAGAAAGAAATGCTGTTCAGTGCAGTGCTTGATATGTCCCCACTAGCTACCGTTAGTGCAGACTTGCACAAAATGGTGCACGTTTTATGCGACACAAGTATCACCTGCTCCTGTTTCAGAGCAGCAGACAGCGCTATTGAGTGCTCACTGCACATCAAGCCGCAGCAGTGCTGTGCGCTACACCGCTCAATACTCTGTTTGGCAGGCTTCGTCGCTAACTGCCTTAGTGCTGCACGTTTTTTGCCAACACAGCCGTAACTTGGACCTCGTATTGCCGCTGTCTTGGAAGGCAGACAGCTTAATCGCGAACTCTCTCTAAGACGCGGAGCAATACAGACCAGTGTATTAGGCCAGTCATTGCTTCGAATGAAATGGAGTCAGCATGGAGGCAGCTTAACGTTGCATTCGCCGTGACGTCTGCTCCCGTTCTCGAAAGCAGACGACTCGATCGCGGGCGCAGTACATGCCGACTAGGGATTCACGCTGCTCTCATGATCGCCTCGCAGGTTTCACAACAATGCACGCTATTATTTAGAGCGATAGAGAATAGAGAGAGATACAATGAAGACGGTACAGAAAGAGTCGTTGAGACACAGTGGGTTGTGGCGCGGTGTGGGAACTCTGACACGTGGTGCGAACCCAGGGCGAAACAAGCGCTTTCGTGTGGGCTAGGTTCTCTTCCGGCAGTGTCTAAATGTGTGACTTCGTCGGCACGCCACACTCGCGTTTGCCATCAAATAAGGACTCCGCGGCCGAAGCTACGGTTGAACGAGAGCACGTGCACTGCCGACTCAAATGTTGTCGTATCTAAGTCAGTTTTGCACACGCTTTGGCGGGAGTTACGGGCGAGGCTCCCTAGCAGCAGTGAGCCTGCAGCGCCCCTCGAAATTTCCCATGCGCTGTCCTATCAATTTATTATTGCTAAATGTGTTTTCAAGTTGGCTCAACGTACGAAACACTTATTTCTAGGTTTTTAATGAAAAGAAACGCGCGTCATACCTCAAGCACATATATTTATCAATTTACTTGCAGCATACGGCGAAACTGATTTGTAAGTTTGTGATTAGGTGCAGAGAAAAACTGTTGAAAGACAGCGGGCTTCTGTTTTGACACACTACGGCGGCTCGCCATTGACCATTCCTTGTCCGCTCAATATCTGTGAGGAAAACCGGGCGCTTGCCAGGTTCTCTATAAACAGCGAAGTAGTCTAGGAGGCAAGTTGGAGTAGTTTGTTCCATGCAGAATCAGGGAATAGTCATCCCGTAGTTTCGTACAGTTATGGAATAGCTGTGAGATATTTACTTTAAGGTTGGTCTTTACGACTATATGACAGGCGCCATAAAGCGTAAATACATGTACAAGTTTTACCTTCTTAACAACAACATAATTCTTGAAAATCGCGTACGGTAGAAAGAACAATTGCCGTCCTCGAGGAGGCACACATTACTTAATTAACAGGTGTCAAACGTCTGGTAACAGACGGTGAAGCAAATTAATGATCACATTTACGAAATCGCCGAGAAGGAATTACCGCGTTTCACTCCCGCCGCACTGGAACAGCCGCTGGTGGCGTGCTGATACAGAGCACGAGGTTGCGGGTTCGACTACTGCAGGCGACAGCCGCATTGCGATAAGCTTCATTCAAAACAGCACATACAAGCCCCACAGTTGGCCGGAATGAACCCAATACCCTTCATTACTGAGTTCCTTACAGCCGACGTTGAGCTGGTCGTCGTATTCAAAATGCGATAAATTATTGTTATTTCGCCGCAGCGTTCTGCTTGCCCACAGATTATATATAATACATATATACAGGGTGTTTCAGCGAACACTTTCAAATTTATTTAAGGTTGCCTTATTACATTACAGTACTTTACATTGCACTGCACTGCATTGCATTGACACACACACACACACGCGGGTCCACGAGAACTGCCAATACCCAACATGGCATTTGCGTCACGCCCTGTTCCACATACGGGTAAGTGCCGCTCGGTATGTAACTGAGCGTTGTCGTCACGCACAAGCAGCTGCTAACATGCGCGAGCCAAGCCAACGCCACGTAGACAGCACAAGACCAGCGCATTGGTCAAGCGCCCGCACGCACTGCGCACACGTGCGACGCCTTGACATTCTTAACAGACCCACGTGGGGTCTTTAATGAAATGAAATCACTTCGAGCCATGAGTCGTCGATCGCGATGAACGCATACTGCCACAGAGTCGTGCGCGACGTATGCACGATGATAACCAGACCATTGGGCAAAATACTAAAAGATCATGCTCCGCTACGCGAGTAGAACGACATCCTGCGTTCCTCAAACGCGGTTATATTCTTATCGATTTTCCACGCTCCTGAAACGAAAAGAAAAGAAAAGTAGGAAAGAAAGAAAGAAAGAAAGAAAGAAAGAAAGAAAGAAAGAAAGAAAGAAAGAAAGAAAGAAAGAAAGATGAATAACTTGCAACACGACCAGAAAACGACTGAGGAGTCATCGCCGCGGTCACGGCTGGTAGAACCGATGCGTGTAGATTTGAGGCAGAGCGTTACTTACATTTCGTTCTCTCTTTTTTCTCTTTTCGCCTTACGTACGCAGCGGTTCGTACGAAGGAAATATTATTTGCCGGCAGCGGCTACAAATTCGTCGACGACGTGGGAGCACTCTCGCGTAGCCCCGTTAAAAAAAAAAAAAAAAAAAGAAAAAGAAAAAGACGTCGGAGCGGAAATGCAAGCGGTGGACGTCTCCGGCCGCGGCAGGCAATTAGACTCATGAGCTGATTCAGAAATATTAGCACGCAGGAAGAGTGAGTGCGCGTCTTACAGGTCCTTCCTTTCTTCGCGTTGAGATTTACCATCTTTTTTTAGGCTATACGAAATGTGCGTGGCCTATTACGCGAGTTGGAAGGAAGGGGCGGAGCAGCGAATATGCGAAACGCCCCACGAATCAGATTATCCCCCCCCCCCCCCCCTTCTATATGCATTTCGCTAAAACCTAATTACCATCGCGCTCGAAAAAGCGCACTTTATCTTCCAGTACAAAACACACTCCATAACGACATCAGTCACCTGCGCGAGCTAATGTGGGCGAAAGACGTAGTGCAATGCCACTAAGCCAAACTTTTCAAGAAACCCGCAGTTACGGCGATTCAGCAGAACGTATGCTGCTTGTGCGTGCTTTTTTTATTTATTTCATGCGTCTCTAGCAATTAAATTCTGAGGAGACGCAGGTGACAAGTGTCTTGCCAGATTGTCGACGTTTCTTTATGTCCACTCATCGCACGCCTAATAACGAACATTTGGTACGTTTTTCGAACGTTGATTCCTGCAGACTTGCGATTTCAAATATCATTTTCTGCTGCACAATAGTAACACAGTTTTCACGATGAAGGACCTGTCTCGCGGCGCCTTTCTGATTCGAGGCGCAAGGACCGGGAAATTCAAAGCGAACGACCACGAAGAGATAGAAAGGGTAGAAATAAACCAGACCCCCGTCCAGTCCGCTACCCTACACAGGGTGAAGGGGATTAAGGAATGGAAAGTATGGTGGGAAAACCTGAAGGTGTTGCTTCGTCCGGAGGCGCACAATGAACATACAATCACTCGCGGTATGAGGTCACTCGACTTCAGAAACTGGAGTATCGCTTATGGGCTTATCGCTTACGCCTGTGGCCATATTCTAAGTGCTTTTGCCACCGAGAATAATCGAAGGATGTAACGGACGCAGTAGGGTTAGTCGGTTTAAATTCACTTGAGCTAGCAATACTACAGAAGCAGATCGAGTGTATCGTAGAACATACAAAACCACAGGAAACTGCGCGCAAGGGTGTAACGAACACAAGCGCTTGTGTCAGTTACACCATTCTTCGTATTCGTCCTCCTATGTGCTGTAGCCCGCAAGTCATACTAGAAAAAGTACGGGCACTGAACGCAAATCCCTGCTTCCTTTCATATTCATCTTTCACGTCAATATTCGTTCCATGTTTCCTTTCGCGTAAACGCCCTTGTGCTTCCTTATCAACCTACAACGCGAATCGACGGAGTCTGATTTGTCTGCATACGCGAGCTTTTACATTTTTCACGGCGCGATCTGTGAAGGTCACGGTTCGCCCGAATATCTCTCGAAATGGAATGAAGAGTGATCATACGTCGTGGCGCGACGGGAAAAGATCGAGTTACCCGCTGTGACAGAAAAAAAAACGTACAAATTTCTTCTTCATTGCGTCAACGCATTTGCTTCCCTCGGCTCTCACACGTATAAGAATCCTTGTGAACTAGATAATAGAACATCTCTAGCCCCAACCCACACACCAAAAGGGTCGCTTCTTGTGCTATGCGATAGCCGCTATAAAGCCAATTAAATTGTGAAAGTGAGGGAGAGAGAGTCTAGGAGAGAGGAAGAGCGCAGTGAGAGAGAGCCTGTGCGTGTGGTTGAGTACATGCTCGCTTAATTCGGTTTGGCGGAGTATATTTTGCTTCGCACTTTTGCTACTGGGTTCAAATAGAACCATTTGTTATCTCGCAACCGAATTTTCACGATTCACGCTGCTCATCACCTCGGGAGCGAGATATGACGGTAACGGCAATCAACAACCGTCCGTTAACTTGAAACAATAATCGGGGCGAAGAAGAAGAAGCCACACGTGCGTAGAATGGCTAAATAGAAGCAACGTGATCCCCGCACATAGCGTGTCCTTCCAAGAGGAGACTGGAAGAAGAAATCGAAACGACGCGCCGTCTCACTAAATCAGTGGAGCGCTCTATAAATGCTCGACTTCGCGACGAACAGACGGAATGACGTGTGCTTACACAACCCACTGCATTCTGCTGCGGCTTGCGCATGCGCGTTCTCGAAGGCGTCTTCTGCTGACAGGGGCAGTGAAGCTGATGACACTGCAAAGCCAACGCCTCCTAGATAGCACAAGGCTTGTGCACTTCGTTCCATGACGTCATGCTACTTTTCCCGACTGCCACAGAATATAATGGGGATGCTCCCGAGTAAGCCGCCGTGATTTTGACGTCACCGCTTTCGTCACGCCGGGCTTGACAGTGGAAATTTCGGTCCAGTAGCCCGACGTCATCAAGCAGAGTGCACAGGCCTGCTATCTAGGAGGCGTTGGCAATGCGCGCAGCGCGATTTCAAAACAATCCGTCGTAGAGCTATAAAAACATTAAACAAAAGAAAAAAGAAATAATAAACTACGTTCGCACGGTTCCACAACGAAAGCCGCTGGTTTGTCTGACGAATAAGCGGCAGACTGCCTCTTCTTCAGCGCCTCAACTTTCCATCGCCATGGCAACTCTCCGAGACGAGGTGTGCCGGTAGCCTCTACGACGCTGCATGTATTTAGTGCGGTGTAGTATATATGCAAACTAACGGCGAGCCTTCATTTACATAAAGATCACGGTCCGCGCGCTATTCATTTTCATACATTCGGCCCGAACTATTTGTCGAGCGCGCGTCGCACAGGGTGCAGACGGCTGTCGTCTGTATTCAACTCTACATGAAAGAACATGCCTCATACCCCCCTCCCCTTCCCCCCATCCCTCACTTGCACTTATTCTTGTACAGTTATGTTTTGAAGCTGTCACACAAGAAGCAGAATGGCCGAACGCGCCAACGGCATCCTGAATACAAATGAGGGAGGAACGTGCAACATCTCACACAGCCGTGAACGCGCTTTATACCCAGCTAGAGCAAGTGCAAAGGGATTTCATAAAACAATAATTTTATTTTCTATCTCACTTGCATGTGAACAGCGGGCTCCATCGTGTGATAAACGAATAAGGGGACTGTGGTTTTAAGGCTTAAGTTATCAGGCCACAATGCCAGATGAAGCCAGACGAAACAACAGAGAGCTCTTGGACTATTCTGTAGAGCGGCCACCGTTAGAACCATTTTCATTTCATTTTTTTTTCGGACATTCTTACGGTTTCATGACTTTTTACAATTTCTTACGGTTTCCTGACTTCGCAATATAATGCGCCAGACCAGCGCTCAAAGGCGTTGCACAGGAAAGTCAACACGTACCGTAAACGACCTCGCAGAGGAGGTCAGGCGCCATGTTGCCGTTTTCATTACAAGTCAGTCGCTGTATTTCTAGCACAAGAGGAGCAAACTGAGCTACTTAAGTGCAGAAGACGTTAAGTCAGACTTTTCATGAAGCCCTGGAATTGGGAGTTTCACTTGAGGATGGCTCACACACCAGAGGGGAAAGAACGGCCAGGCCGCAGGTACCCATACCATGACGTAATAAGCTAGACACAGTGTACACAGACAGTTGGACTGAATTATTATTATTATTATTATTATTATTATTATTATTATTATTATTATTATTATTATTATTATTATTATTTGATTTGTACACATATACACACAAGGACACAAAGGGATTAAGGAGGGAGCAAGCTGACAACTGCCACCGAGAGGGGCACAACGCCTGCCTACTCTTTCAGGAGGAGGGAATAGAGGAAATGAAAATAGGATGACAAAAAAGAGCAAATAAAGAAATGACGGAGACACAGACAAAACAAAAACACAAATCATGTCTATAAACGGGAGGCCAAGGCAGTATCCTTCAGAAATGTAAGCAGGGCTCGATGGGTATGATCCCGTCGAGCAGCGCTCCCCCTTGGAAACAGGCAATCGTCAAGGGTCTCACATGCAGCCAAATAAGTCTATATTCCTTAATTAGCAATGCGCGCTGCGCAACGAATGCATGTCTATACTGATGCCTCCACTCCATCGACCGGTCCTGATGGCATTGTAGTTATCCCGACAAGATAAATAACACAACAGTTTCTAGACTTCGCATGTCACAACGTATAACGTTGCAGAACCCATGTCTCTCCGCGGTGCGCTCCAGACTGTCAGCACAGAGATTCCTGGAAAACTGACCGTCTTCTGCGACTCAAAGCCGGCATTACCGCGTATGCAGCCGTTCCTCCAACATGAAACTCACGAACAAATCACGAGGCAAATCGTGGAACTTGACCACCACTTTTCGGTGGTGGTCAAGTTCTCGCAAAGTGGTGGCAAAGTGGTCAGTGCCCGCAAACTCATCGAATGAGTTTGCGGGCACTGTCAGTTAAGGTAGACTTTAATGTCATGGTTTTCGGTGAAAGGTAATAGGCAAGTTCAGAAAATTTTTGCGCCCAGTCGATTGACCAATATTACGAGCGTCCATTTTGAATATGGGCGGTGGCGGCTAGCACCGAACTCGTTGATTTTATCTTTGCGCTTACGTCTTTCCTCGACAGCAAATTTTTAAATGTCGTCATTCAAAGCCAAGACTGACATTCACAGCACAGAATAAATGGAAATGAAGTTTATGCTTGCGATTCTTTTGCCTGCACAGTGCGTCAGCCCGCTGTGCCCTCTCCCTGACCTCTAATGCTTAATGTATACTCTAACCTTTTCTGTGCAAGCACGCTGCAGGCTTGTCCCCACCGTAGCTCGGTTTATCGTCGGCCCCGGACAATAGCCAGTCCCTCGCTCGTTATGTAAACGGCTGTACCAGCGGTCGATCTCCCCTCGTCCTAAGCTTCCGAAGGTCCCGCTTCAATTATGCACTTCGCTTCTGGGTTGCCGGCGGCTACATAAGAGCGAAGTGCGTTTCTGCATATTAATGGTGGCGAAAAGCGCGCCCATGCTGCTGGCGCTCCTGCCGTGCGCGCGCGCATTTTATTCGCATATTATTATCATTATACTCTTTCATCCGGGGACTCCGCAATGCAGTTGGATTCCGCCCCTGGACAGTGGGGGCACAAGCGAAGTTGGGGTTGCGCTTCGGCGTTTTTACTGTCGATTTCGCCGCCGTATACGCTCCTTCCTGGCTTAGCAGCGGAACCCTCTCGAGTTGAGAACTGTCTTGGTTCAGTCCGTGGTAGTAATACAGCGGTGTGGTCTAACTTTACTTCGAGACAGTCAGGGCAATAGCAAGGACAGGTGTGTGTGCGTGCGCGTGTGTGCATCAAATTAACGTCGTGCTAGACTGCAACTGCAAGCTGCTTCGTCGCTGAGTGCGCAGTTAAAATATTGATATGTGAAAATCCGTTTTTTTTTTGCTTCAATCCAGCCGCACCACACCGCAATGCAGTCGATTTGTATATTTCGATACGAAAACGGTAATGCAAATTAGGTGGATACAAACGGAGCTTGCGCTTCAAAAAGTTTTTTTGTGCTCAGTTCCACGCGCAGACGCTTTTGTGATACAACGAGCGGTGAAAATTGAAGCAGATGAGGAACGCGTCGGCGAGATGCGACGAACGGGCGCGCGGGCACATGTTTCCATTTGCGATATTGCTCCTAATAGAAGGAAGTAATAACGCGGGAACGAACCGGAAGCGAGGAACATGCATGCAAAGCCAAGCTTCAGCGCCCGCACACGCACGCCGACACTTGTTCATTTCAATATATGCAGTCCAAAACGTGGGAAACCGAGTGGAAACATCGTTCCCGGCTGTGGAATCACAAACACAACAAAGAAACGAAAGTCATAACGGGAGGATATAGAAAAGATGTGTGGACTGAAGTATAATAGGATAGGGGGAGCCGCTGCCGTCGAGTATAGCGTCGAGTATAGCGTAAACATGGCCATGCATTCGTGGCTGGGGATTATGCCAATCATGCCGGCGAGCTGGAGCTCACTCACAGATAACGAATTAATTAAGAAAAGGGAGGAAAACAGTAGCGTGGAAGTAAATTGCCCGCATCATGAAGCACCGCTGACCCGGTATGTTCTCGCGCGACATACCAGCGCGTATAATAACAAAAAACAGAGAACGTAGCATCCTCTGTTGTTATGACAAGGGCGCTCACTGCAATTCATAGAGTTCGAGCACTCTTCGAAACTTGCAGAACTTGTTACGACCGAAATTGGCTGCAGAGTTCTTTGCGCTTGTTTCCAGTCAATAAGCGTTCGCGATGAACAGCTGGCTTGGTTGGTAAACTACTATAACCAGATGCACTGCAAAACGTCGAAGTACAGATAAACATATGAACAGCGCTTGTCTCTGTTCAATTTCTTCAAGCCTATTTCTGTTCTATAGATCTGCTAAAGTTTACAGATGACTGCTTTGAGACCGCTGTGCTCCGATGTTCACTGCACTGAAAAACAATCTTTACAAAGTAACTATTGAAAACGTTGCAACACCTATTATTTTTGCCCGCCGAGAAGTTTCACGCCACTAGAAATTAGTGAATTTTTACTTTTCTTTCTCAGCCCGAACAGAATGTCACGGTAGCACCTCCGCATATTTGAATGTTGAATCTTTATTTCTTCTTGAGTTCAAGAAGGGTGCAGGACCTAAAGCCGCGAAATCCTGACAAGGAATTCTGTGCCCGCAACATGTAGGTGCCCATCCTTTTGACTAATGTCAGAGTGTTGGCAACAACAAACGTGTTCGGTTATTTGTTTTCCCTAACTTGCTTAGTTATGTGACAGTCATCTTCGTCACATCACGCGCTACAGCTCGTCTACACGTAAGCCACGCACGGCGAAACGGAACCAACGCGAGCGGTTTTTTCTTTTGCCTTTTTTCCCCCCCGCACCTATATATGTTTGAAAACGCTCACCCGCGCTCTAGTGAATCACGAACCTATCAAGAACGACGCTATTCGGAACGCGTCACGAAGGCTGTGTGCCCCCTGGGTGATCGTTGCAACGTGAAGGCACCACACGGAACGAAAAGCGTTTGAGGCCCACAGCAAGGTCCCGGACTGTGCAGCCATTTAATGAGAAACCGGATGACGAGGCGGAAGCACTCCAGCACGGGCGCTTCCGGCAGGTAAACAAATAGAAAATGATTGCAGGAAGGAAGGAGCGATTGAAGACATGGAGAGGAGGTGAAGGAGGCGGAAATACGGAGAACAGAGGGAAAGACAAAAGGGGAGAGAAAGGAAATTGGGGAAAGGAAGTAAACGAACGGAAACAAGGAAGTAAAAAAAACTACGATGATAGTCATTATCATTAGGCAAGGAAGGAAAATAAGGAGAACGAAATTAAGAAAGGAAGCGAGCAAATGATTATATAGACTAAGATGAGAATATTGAACATTATCATCAGGTAAGGAATGAATGCAGGAAGACTAAATTAAGGAAAGAAGCGAATGGAAGGGAGTAAAGGATTATATCGAAGACGGCAACCACAGCGACGACGACGACGATGATGATGACAACCGGCCGCGGTAGGTTAGTGGCGCTGCTGATTTCGAGGTTGCAGGTTCGATCCCGGCGGCTGCGTTTTGATGGAGGTGGTATACAAAAACGCACGTGCGCTTAGATAGAGGTGCCCGTTAAAGGAGCCCATGTGGTTAAAATTAACCCGGATGGGGGTCTCGTATTCACAACACATGCTTCGTATTCAGATCCTGTTAGCGACCGGTTAAACTATAGAATTAAATTATTAATAAAACTATCACGATTACCGCCATCATTACCTCAATCATCCTTAGAAAGAAATGCATCAGAATTAAATAAGGGAAGGAAGGAAAGAAAAGGGAAGCAGAAAAAGATCAGGAAAGAGTGGCAAGGAACAAGGACGGGCGAACATTAAAACAATAATGGTCGCCATGATTACCATATAAAGAAGGCGAACGAAGAAAGAACGACATTAGGGAAGCAAATGTAGAAAATAATTAAGGGCCTATAAAGAAGGGTAAAATGAAGTAGAAAGAAAAAGGCAAAATAAAGGGAGGAAAGGAAGAAAAAGTTACAAAGCAAAACAATCGCAAACATCCTGGCGACAGGCCTAGCGACGAACAGTCTATAAGCTCGGCGGATTATCCAGCGCGCGATGCATGAATGCTAAGGCGCAGCATTAGCGGCGGGGATTAACACCGCAATTAGGGCTCCCGCGTCCTCGACACGGCTTTTGCTTCACTCGACGCATAGCGTAGTAACAAAAGACAATTGGCTTCGCGCAAAGCAAAGGCAGCATCGGCGATGAACAAACAGCACACAAATGGACTCGCGCAATGTCGTTTATAAAACGAATTCAAAATAAATAAATAAAGATATATGAAATAAGAAAAAAATGGGTAAAAGGGCGCGCCATTCAAGTGAACACCTATGCGAGAGTGTGTCGCAAACAAGGTTACTTCGGCATAGAACAGACTTGGTCAAGCGGCAGATATACGCCTTTTTCCAGTTTTTATTGCATTCATCGTTACTTTGGTCTTTTTCTGACTCAGTGTTATCAAGACACACTGACAGAAATGCGGGAAACGCGAGCGCTCTCGTCCACATTCACGTCATCAGGTGGACAGAAGCGGCCCGAGCCTTCCATAACAACGCGCAAATAAAACAGTTCAAAGGATGAACGACCCAACAGAAACGCGCGTATTGAATTACGAAACCAGTGCTTTATACGTGCAAGGCGAGGCGCCGGTAAAAGGTGCGTGTAGCCTCAGGCCAAGGAAAAAAAAAAGTCCTGTGTGGGACGGTTGCCGTCAGCTGCGCGTGCCCGTTATAAACGCACTCTGACTTCCACTAAAATATATTCAGCTCCTTCTCACGCATACAGAGCAGCCTCCCACCGAACTGTCGGACGGACAAAGAGGGGAGACGACGCTTTCGGCAAAGTGGATTTCGCTGCCAATCCACTGCACTCCTGCCATAACCCCCGTTCACTCGCGCTCCCACCCCTGTCTCGCCTCTATGCGTTTACCCGATTCGCGGATGCAGCTATTTTATGCCTCGCCACGGCGAGCTGCAAGGCTGAAATTTACGGCAGGCAGATCGCGTTCCCAACAAGCCTCCTTCCTGTCTTCTTGCGCCGGAGCCAGCAGTCGTCGGCGTATGTGCAGAAAGGCTTTTTTTCTGACAGGTTAGCTAGTCGGCTTCCTAGCGCTGCATACGGAGAACGGACGCTACAATACGTACACCGGCTGTTTCCGCATTCTCAGAGTCGATTTCTTGTCAGCACAGTCACAATGACTGCCCAGTCGTGGGGCGCGATTCGCGAAGTAGCGAACGAAACGCGGGGAAAGCAGTGTTGACGCCCAAATTTTAGGGAAAACAAAAAAAAGTTGTCGCAGTTTCACCTGAAAGGCGAAGCATCAATTGCGATAGCAAATCTGAAAAGAGCTATACGGAGTAATGATAGCAGCTTTATCAGCTGTATAAACTTGGACATGCAGCAGCACCGGCAACACGCATAACTGTTGTCGACGCCGTCGGCGTTTTGCCCGCGTTCGCTCAAAATGCGTGCGGCGTTGGTGACTGTTGCCGGAGCCTCTGATATAAATAAGCACTTGGTGCCGCAGCTAAACGTCGTCTCCCTTCCGTCCCCCTCCCCCCCCCCCCTCCCCCACGGCCTCTCGCGTGTCGGAAGAAGGCACGTTTGCTCTACATATATGGTGATTGTAGAGGAGGAAAGAGATGCCTACTTCTGCAGCCCTTAAGGGAGCACAGCGCAGAACGCGCGTTTGTTCTCCGCCGTGCGTTCACTCCCCGTGAAAGCGCACGTCCCTCGCGCCCTTTCACTCGCATATACAGCGTTCGGCGCGCGGCGACGATTTCATCTCCATTGACGTCATACGGAACCTCACGGCGACGGCGACGGCGACGGCGACGCCGGCGGCAGAAATCTGCTTTTGAGTGTCCATATAATTGCTATCGCAATAAAATTAAAGACAAGCAAACATGTGTCAGGATGCCTCTGCACAACATATCGAACACGGTGATGATCAAAGGCTCACTTCTTTGTCCCAAACCCAGAGCCAGTTTTTGTGCTCGTAACGCGTAGCAGGATAACCCCACCTCTGGCGTATCATCCATCGCCATTTCAGTGTTATCCTACAGCATAGTGTATAGGATAACCAGGATATTCTGTTTTCTTTAGAAAGCTCCTTCAATATCAGGCGAATCGATACACGTAAACGACGGAGAGGAAGCAGTGGCACGGTTTCTTAGTATCAAAACAAGCTTCCAATTTTACTTATTATACTCCGTATAGGCAAACACCCTCCTAACATAAAGCTATGCGCAGGCTGAATATAAGGCCTGGTGGCGTTAATGCCTTAGACCCATCACTGCCTCCTGGTTGCGGCTGCGGAACCGAAGCAACCTAGTAGTCCTTTTGTAGCTCGACATGCGTGTTAAAAAAGAGTTCCACTGGAAAAATGCATTTTACGAATCAATTGATTGATTTGTTGACTAATTGAAATCATCAACTCAAATTCGCGAAGAACACAAAGTTATCAATGAAGTGTTTGATCCATGCTGTTTAACGTCTGGAGACGCCATGTCGAGGTCTAAGTGCACGAGTGTTTTTGTATTCCACCCGTTCGTTGGAACGCGGCCGCCTGGGTAGGGACTTGAACCAGCGACCTTGTGCCCAGCAGCAGAACGCCATAACAACTGAGCCATTGTGGAGGAGTCCGCCAACGCTGCACAGCTGGAGCGCGTCTTCGGTTTGCTCGACTGGACGCCAGAATGGCCGCCAGCCAAACAGAGGCACAGGCTGCCGCTCGAGTATACGCTGCCCGATTAAAGGCCCGGGGTCCCAATGACAGGAGGACACGACATTCGCTTTGTACTCGAGCGACGGCTGGGACTTGTCGCACCTCTGGCGGTGCTGCTACAGAGTCCTTTCATTCTGGCGAAGGTTCCACCTGTCGATGAGTGCGACTTTCTTGCGAGTCACCTCGATGCAACGTTACGTGCACAAGTTTAAGGGACACAAACGAAAAATAATACTTAAAGCTACAGTTACGTAATGCACAAAGCGCATATTTCTTCCTTTTCTTTCCGTTTCTTTTTTCTTTTTCTTGTCACCTAGTTTCAAGGTACTGACAGTCTGCATGCGTTTGAACTGTTTTTTTTTTCTCTTTGAACCTCGCACTCAAGAGTGACACTACGTCACTGACAATTTGTTTTTTAGTTATCATCCTCTTTTACGTTGATATGACTTCTTTCTTATTAACATCTTAATAAGTAATCTTCACAACTCATATATATATATATATAGTGCCTTATCTTTCTAACTGATCCCACAGCTAGATATTTATGTATTTATAAAGTTATTTTGCCGGGAGACTGAAGATGACCAAAGCATTTTATGAGCTAACACCGTCGAATACAAGCTGAGAGTTCTGCGTCATTTCGGCTACTTTTACACCTGTGCCCCTTATTTACGCCTGTAAATTCTTGTAAATGCACGTTCTCGTGCAACAATATCGTTAGATACCGATTCTGATGCGAAGGCGAATGTCAGCGATGCCAATTTCAAGTACTCTCAGCCACTGCCGCGACGTCATGTATCTCGCTTGAGCCGAATGACCAAGAATAGAAGTACCGTTTAATCACAAGAATGGATTGCGCTGAAACCCAGACATATTGTATAAACTTGTAGCTGCACGAGAAGAACCTAAAATGCAGTAATACGCCGTGTAACTCGTGACGTATAAGTGGCACAATCAGCCCTTCTGATAACGAATGCTATCACGGCAAATATTCGTACATCCTAAGCCAAGCCGCTGACGGATTACCTTACTCCTCGCATTTATAGGGTGCTGCACGTCTGGGCAAACGAATACGAAGGAACTCTTAGAGCTCACAGCTAACACAATATTACAGTACGTTAAGAAATCTCGGTAGGAAAATATAGGCTGTTTGGTCCGCACGTGCAATACCCTGAAGCACAGCCAAAAAGATCTACAAGGCAGGCGGCGAAAGCTTGGCGTAACCCAAGGTTAGTGCAATGGCGTGAGCTGCATATTCTCACTCTCTTAGCAGTTACACAGATAGGACGCGACCAATCAGCTAATGACTCAAGGGGAGCGTATAGCACTGATGGCTCCCCTCCGCCTTCCGCTTATTAATCAATGCCTGATTCTTGGATCTCACAGAAGAAAAAGAAAAAAAAAATCTGCGAGAAATTAAGCAAATCCTGCTACGCAAAGCGAAGCCTGCTACGAGATTTCAACTTCGCTCGCGACCTACGCGCTGCCTAACAGCGAGCGCCAAATCATTACGGTAATGGGGACACCCGAATCCTTCGGGGTTTGATTTATGCCGCGCCAGCAACATTGCGCGCGCGAAATCCCGCCGAAGCCTGACAAATCGAGACAGCGCGAGCCAAACAACGAAAACATGACGGTGCGCTAAGTCAAAGAGCAAACAGCGGTAGCAGGGCTGCGGAAGATGTATCTGCACTCCAGAAGCAAAATGCCCGAACGAATGCCGTGTTTTTCCGACTATAGTCAGCATGCAGTGTGTAGCCCCGTCAAACACTGCGTGCACAATTCTTACGCTGAGCTCTCGGTGCCAGTATGTTGTCGTGTAGCGGGTTTGATTATTTTATTGCTTCTGACAATGTTTCACGCCAGGAACATTTTTTTTAAGTGGCTGAATGGCCGCTCTCCAAGTCTGCTGGGCATGAAAGAGTTGGTGTTCTTATACCTTACGTTTCAGTAGAGAGCTCTCGTACGGTGTCCGCATTTTGTAAACGTGACAAAACTCACTGATAACTGGAAAACTCTCAATCATTATCTACTTCTTATCCTTCTTCTTCTTTTTCTTCTTCTTCTTCTTCTTCTTCTTCTTCTTCTTCTTCTTCTTCTTCTTATTATTATTATTATTATTATTATTATTATTATTATTACTTTACTTTACTTTAAGTTTAGGTTGTATAGATATTTCCGTAGTTTTGCTCGCCCTGCTTCGATTTTCTCGCTGCCCATCAACAAGCACTGCATGCTTATCCGTGACAGTGAATGTGTAATCCCTTTGAAGGGTAATAAACGTATTATTATTATTATTATTATTATTACTACAAAATTAAATTAAAGCCCGCTCCTCGAAAAAAAACTTCCATTTCTCAACATAGATAGTCTACGGGCTATAGTGCAGAAAGTACGCCACTGTTACAAAATCCGCCATTGTCTAAGGATGAGTCCCTAAGCACCGAACTTTTTTTTTTTTTTTCCGCCAGTCCACGATTAGGCTGCGCGCGCACTGACTCGCACAAACGCACGCACACAAACTACGGTTATACAGGGGGAGGCGGGCGTCCGGTAACCGTCGGCAATGAGGGTTTAGGGAGGAATTTCGCAATGCGCTGGAAGGCGACGTCGCAGCGATCGGCGCAGAGGTCGCAAGAAACTTCGACTGTGCTTTCTTCTAAAGGTTCGCTTGGGTGCGAACGCTGCGAGGGCGAGCATTGTTCGCGATCACTTTCCGCCTGCGCAGATGCCGACTTGTCATTAGAGAATGCGACAGTCGGATTGGATAGCGTCGCATTACGTACGCACGAGAAGCGGAGCCATTACCGGATAGTTCGGTGAGAGAGAGAGAAAGATTCGAAAAAGAAGAACAAGAGAAAGAAGACGACAGTACCCATCCCCCACAGCGGGTATGCGTTGTCAATGAAGGAAAAACAAAACGAAACGAAGATGAATAAGCTACGCGCACAGAGTCCCATCCAATGACGATACGACTGAGGAGCGACTATTGTAACACGGGCGTTCGATAAAAACAATTAAGCTGACGAATAATAAGATGAAGACCACCAAGAAGACGAAGAGAAAGACCAAGACAAAGCTAAATTAGTCGTTGGGCGAGTTCATACATGTTCATGGATAGCAAGAAAAAAATAATAAATAAAAAAGAGAAAAAAAAAAAACAAGCCCCAAAAAGTACGAAGACCAGGAAGACGGCGGGACGGTCGCTCCCATACAACTAGTTCTTCATTCTGGCAGACGCACAAATGTATACAAACTTTCCATTCATACATGTGCATATGCACCTTGCATATGCATATGCACATGCGCATTGCATCTGCACACGCCTGCATTAAAAAAAAAAAAAGAAACCGATGAAAAATTTAGATACGCAAACATTTATGCAGCTTCTGGAGTCTAGGAGCATGGGCTGCAGCCACTTACGCGGGCGTTCTGATTAAATGCCCGCTTAGTGTCCTTCCCGTGTGTCGTCATTTCTTTCAAATACCTTTCTCTTTGTAGGGCAGCAAAACGGACGCATCAATTTGGTTGACCTCTTTGAAATTATTTCCTTTCCTGACTATGCGTTCCTCAAATACATGTGGTTCCGAATAAGGAAGGCTTACACGAAGAACAAACAAGCAAAAAAAAAAAGTTATTGGACGGGAGAGACAACACGCTCGTCTCATAGTGACAAATAAAGTTCTAAATGGCGTTATGGAGATGTTCCGCGCGTCCTAAATAAATGTAATGTAAACGGGAAAAGTAACTGCTCTGAACTAGCAAGCCGCTGTGCCTGTGAGCGAAAACTGGAAACGTTACCACCACCCCCGACATAACTCTCACAACTCCAACTTCCGGCGCAGTGGACGGGAAGTCTCGTTTTATCGAAGTCTAAGGAAGACGCGCACTTTCACGGTGCACCCTGCATTCATCGTTTACGGCGCTGGGGCAGCTCCGCCGACGTCAGCGTTTACGTCGCGAGGATTACGCACCGTGCAATGGTTCGTTCTTCATTTTGGTTGCACGTCGGAGTCGGTACTAAAGTATAAGAGTAACAGAGAAATAAGGATTCCATTAAAGCGCGGCTGTTAGTTTGAAAGGTTCTGACAGTTTTATGCCTAGAAGGGCCGATCGACGTTGCAGCGCCTTAACGAAAACTTAACCCATTTTGTCCTTTCGAAGTACTATCGTCAATGTAAAAATATGCGCTCTTCGCAGGCGATATATAACGAACGTCGGTTTTATACTTTGTTCACTTGGCATATTTATTATTATTATTATTATTATTATTATTATTATTATTATTATTATTATTATTATTATTATTATTATTATTATTATTATTATTATTAGCCAGTCGTCTGGAACAGCATTCTAGATCCAACAGTGACATTATAGATCGGGTCCAGAAAAAGTTTCTAAGCATATATCATCACCGCTTTGCTAACACGGACTCTGGGCCGTGCTCTAGCACTGTTGTATTATTGCCATTGCCCTTACTTCGCTTCCGACGTAATCGCGCTGACCTGCTTTTCATTTTCAAACTCCTTCACGGTATCCTCATGTGCCCCGAACTCCTCAGTTGTGTGAAGTTTCGTATTCCGCGCAAGATCACCAGAGAACACAGACCTTTCCATGTTCGCTGCCTGTCACTACCAACACTCAACCGTCCACAGAATACAGAGTCTTTATAACGCCCACTTTCATGACCTTGATATTTTTCACAACTCTCTGTCTTTGTTCTGCTCTGAGCTTTCCGTTCTTGTGTCTTAGTTTCCCATATTGTTCAACTTCCCTTCTTTTTATTATGTATGCTTTTTGCGACTACGGTTACATGTATGTACACTTTTATTTTCAAGATTGTTATATTTTATTCATTGTTTTTTTTACTGATATTCCCGTGCTGTATTTCTTTATCTATGTATACGTGCGCCAGCACCTAGACTTCGCGGTTGTTCCTGGGCACGATAAATAAATGATTGATTGATTTATTGATTGTTGGGAACTGTTTGCGTGTGTGCGCGCGCGCGCGTGTGTGTGTTTGTTACAGAAAAATGTCCCTTGTCTGTCGCACTGTCTCGTCTAAAGTTTGCGCTTATAATTCCAATGGGAACATTACAAAATTGAAATGGCAGATATTATACAGGCAACGCCTGACAGATACACGCTTTTATCTATTCCACATAACCCCCTAATGCCACGCAGTTTATAGCTCCGCCACATTTTCCCCAAGGAATAACGGACACGGCCTCTCTTCTGACAGGCCCCATTGTTGGCCTATTTTTGATCGGCTGTCTTGGCCGTCAAATGCGCGAGAGATCAGAATTCAAAAACGCCTTGGGAAAGCAAAAAAGAATCACTTTCCCATAGACTGGAAGACCCTGTTTTCGCTGAATCGGAAACAGAGCGACGTTACTGTTGGCGTACTATTGTTTCCGGAATAAAGCAACGCCACGCTGGAGCATGAATATTTAAAAAAAAGAAGAAGAAAAAAGAAAGAGCAAGACGAAAAGCTGAGCCAACAAACCATGATTTGTGAGCTAATGCTACGGAAGAACACTCCGCCACATCGCAGCTGAAGATGTTTATAAATCAAGTAGGGTTACGAGGACAAGCTGAGTGTTCTGCCTGTGTAATTCCATGCAGCGCAGTGAAAGCTGTATACAGCGCCAATCAATCAGGAAATCGCGCACAATAGTGACCGGTGCTTTCTCCGCACCCGCTGCGCCTCGTCTAATCAGGATAATTTGCTCCTCATAAAGGCGCTGCAGCGATATCAAAGCTACTGTCGACTTCGGCTAATCAGAAGACGAATTGCCGTCCGGCTGTGCATTGAGAACGACTCGCGGTTGGCCAGCACGGTGGTTGCGGTGGTTTAAGTACGACTCAATCCGTGGTATATACGTATCGTGAGGAGCACGACTTCGTCCGCACAATCGCTTCAAATCGTAATCATCTTTGCGTGCTGCAACCATGTATGCCAATGCTACAGGTACGCAGATTTTCCACATGTTCCAGACGTACGTCTACATTGCGGATCCCAGGCAATAAACACGCCTGTATTTTATGCTACAGCGCTGCGGAGCAATGCATGTCATGTAAACACTAACGACTACAGCAGAAAACGCGGTGTATTCAGTTTAACATGCCCGTGCGGGGAGACCATGCTGGTCAAAACACTTTGTGCACGTAGCCATTACTGCGTTCTTCATCGCACGCATTGTGCGAACGCTGCGAAGTTGCATTCACCGAAAGTGTCCAACATGTCGGCTCTCACGGACGTTGCACCGTCACTGCGCGGCATCCTTCATGGTATTAAGCCAGACGAGAGAGTAGTATCAAAGCAGACGGCGGGGCGAACTTGAAGGAATGAGAAAGGCACAGAGTGTGACAAGAAGAGCTTCCATATGCACGTTGTACGTTAAAACTTTATTTTCGATTCATAGGTGCCGCTATCTTGGACTGTTACACGAACAATCGAACAAATCCTCAATTTTGTGCGCAGGGACTTCAAATTAACACGGTCATGAAACATCAAACGCATCCGTGCAATAATTTTTATGAATACAAATAGACTGTACTACCGTAAATTTCGATATTACAGATAGAAAACGATAGCGTTAATAATCCAAATTGGCGGCACTCAAACGCATTCAGCAATATAGTCTATCGACAAATTTCAGTGTGACGTCACAACGCGTTTTCTACATGCATTCCGTGCGGAGAAAGAAAAATGACAAACTCTACTGGCGTAAATTTTCACTGCAGGCAAGATTAACAGACGGTGCCAAGCTTACAAAAGTTATATTGCAAAGATTGTTGCTCAACGCGGCATACACTGAAGAACGGTGAACGTTGCCATCTGCTCTTATTTTATGTCATGTGCTTGTTTGTTTACAAACAAGCAACCTGTTTATGGAAAATAGGTCATGTACCGTTAGTAATTGTGAAACTATATAGATGCTACACCTTTCTGCTTCGTAGAGACAGGTGGTATAGCACTACAGGTCGCGTTTCTTTCACAAGACTGCACAGTTTTGGGCGAGACGTAGGCCATATATTAGGGGAGACAAAAGAAACCGCCTATTAGTTTTAAGGAAGGATCAGACTTCGTTGTCAAGGGGTTACAGCATGTCATGAGAAGCCGCAGCGCGAATAGAGAACAGGCACACACAACAATACGAGTACGAATGGCAAGCTTATCGGCGTTAGGACTGTTTGAAACACGCGTACGTTTCAGGATACGTGATCCGGACTCATACCAAGACAATAAAGTGGCGACCTAAAAACAAGGGCAACTGCCAGTTCTTACTCGCTTGCCTGCTCCAGAATTCAGTACTTGATCCCCGAAGGCGGTTTAGGAACACGTGGATATATATATATATATATATAAGAAAGCTTAAGCTATGTCCCTAACAGGAAAATATCCTTATAAATAAAGTTCCTCTAAGAGCCAATAAATGCGCGGAAACAGGATCGAGAGCTGCCTTTGAAACACGCCGATCCATCATCATTACTACGAACCATGGATAAAATAAAGTTCGGTTGCTTATAAGCTCATGTTGGCTGAAGTCCGCCGCAAACAAAGGACGTTGGGTCTCAAAAAAGATCAAAGGGTTCCGTCTGTTTGCGCCCGAACCCACTTTCATCACTCCCTCTGACCACGCGGCGGCTGGCGGCATTTTAATGACGAAGCCAAACCAAGCCGAAGGACAAATACTTCCGTCTTTTCTCTTCTCGCTTCCTCCCTCATTGCATACATCGGATGCGCAAGATGGCAGCAGCAGGCGTCGTTGTATCAACTCGGAGAAAAAACAGAATCTTTTGATGGAATTTGGAATGAAGATGAAAGAATGCCGGAAACGAGGATATGTTCGAAGTTTGGAAGGCAAGAAAGGAACCTCGAATGAAGAAGCGAAACGAAAAAAAAAAAAAAAAATGAAAAGAAAGAAGAAAACGAATATCGGCTTGGAAGCAAACATTGCATGCAGTCAAGACGGGGTACGCGAGGACGCTGGATACTGGGGGAGCATGCGTATGCATTGTCAGTTTGGATGTTTTGTACACTCCCAGCGAGGTTATACAAGAATTCCTGGAGCGGAGCAAGCATTCTGAAAACGAACCCGGACTGACGCCATATTGCGCAAGAGTCACTGCAGAAAGCCATATATACCTATATCTATACAGACAGAAGGCATTTCCACTTTGTTTCGTGCAGATTTCCACTGAAGTCCGGCGGTCTTAACCTTTTTCGACACCTGAATTTGTGTCACGCGTAGTATCGTGATATAACTGGGAATCATAGTTGATAGGCTATTCGTGAGATAAAGATGGAAAGTTGGCCAGGTAATGCAATGCATGAGCACATTTCCGATTAGTCTAGTAGAGATAATAGAATGATTTGCAAGGCAAGGGTAACACACTCGAGGACGGCAGGTTATTAGGCGGTGCGACAGGATGAAGAAATTGGCGACCGAACGATTGCCGGGAGAGGCCTTCACATTGGAGAGGCTGACGACGATGAACTTAAGGTGATACATTGTAATCAAAGACTGCGCCATAATGTCAGAAGGAGAGGCATTCTTCTTCTTTTTGGGGTTTTACGTGCCAAAACCAGTTCTGATTATGAGGCACGCCGTAGTGGAGGGCTCCGGATTAATTTTGACCACCTGGGGTTCTTTAAGGTGCACTACAACGCAAGCACACGGGCGTTTTCGCATTTCGCCTCCATCGAAATGCGGCCGCCGCGGCCGGGATTCGATCCCGCGATCTCGTGCTCAGCAGCGCAACACCTTAGCTGACTGAGCCACCGCGGCGGGTAGGAGAGGCAAAGAAACGATAAGGGGAAGAGAAGGCGGGTTAGCCAGGAGATGAGCTCTGGTGGATACTTTACGCTGAAGAAAGAGATAATGGATACAAAAAGATCGACTACTGAAAAGGACAAAGTCAATGCGCTCTCTCAAAATTTCGTTCCAAAGTCCCACTGCAATCACGCAGTGGGACTGCCAATAAACCTGTAAGCACGTATTCTTTAATTAACAAAATTTTATTCCGAATGCGCGAAAAACCCGCGCGCACTGTTAGCGAACTCCAGCAGCACAGAATTCTGCACCGAGTAAAAAAGAACTTCTCTAGGAAGCGTCTCTCCTTGCAAAAATAATGCGTTATAACGTTCAATTGCATACCCAAAAGAAATTCTATCCTAGGATACATGTATAGTCAGCAGACACACAACGGCATTTCTATAACGACTCCAATACGGGAGATGGGCACTGACAACGTGGACGCGTGCAGTGACTGCTACTCCGCGCATGCAATGACGCCGCGCACTGGGGTATGTCGCGTGCGCGCTGGAGGCCGGGGATATCTTGTGCAGCGCACCGCTCGATCACAGACAGCGCACGGGAAGGAATCGTACTCAATGAAATATGCTTTGGTTCACATTTCAGTTCTTCAAGCACGCGTACGAGTTTCCTTGTTCCGTCACGCCTTTATTCACTTCGGTTTGCATGAAGGGCCAAAAAGAAATGCCCGGCGCGGCATAAAGCCTTCTCAAAAATGCAGAATGCTTGAAACGACGCAGACGAAATCGGCGCGACGCAGTAGCGTGCCGGCTATAAGTTGATTGGAACTCGTCTCGCTGGGTCGCCGACGATAGCTTGAACGAAATCAGAGACGATGCGTCGGCGACCGGCGGCGCTGGCATACGTCGCTGATAAGAGCCCGCATGCAGGCGCGGAGGCGCGCAGCGCAGAGCCTAAGGATTCGAGAGTCAGCGGAAACCGCCGCTTTCCTCGAAGGAAAATAGGGATGCGCAGAGACACAAGGAATAATGGAAGAACCAAATGCAGCCCCCCCCCCCCCCCCTCTTTTTTTTTCCCCTCAGCGCGCATGGGCTTGAGAAATCTATTATTGGCACGCGTATGCACGCTATATTAGTAACGCTGAAAAGGAGGTACCCGCAAATGGCGCCGTCGTCGTCCGGCTCAGTACAAGAGCGGAGAAACTTCTCGTGAGCGACAAAGATTGTAGAGAGAAGAGGGGAAGATGGCCACATGGGGTTTCTCGATAGACTAATGACACTAGGAAGGAGAGCGAAGAGGGAAGATGTGTTTCGCGGCCCCTGCCGGAAAGGGACTCTCCATTAAACCTGGATATCAGAAGGGGAGGCCGGTATGGCGATGTGGACGAAAAAAATCGTCCACATCGCGGCCGGATATTGTGCGCGCGTCGGAACGCCACGAGGCAGCAGGTGTGCGTTTTATAGCGCACCAGAAACAAGATCGGATACGCAGATGAAAAAATATGAAAAAGAAAGTACAGGGACCGAAAAGTAGCCGGATGGGGGAAAGTCCTCAGCTATCGGATCTTCGGCATGTTAAAGTGAAGAGACGTCACAGCAACACGTTGTACAGCTGGACGAATGTGCAACCACATGACGGATTTCTTAGGCGTATTGTGGCGTACTTGAAGCGCGGTGTCTCCCGGCGTCGGCGCGTTCCATGCGCTTACTGGTTAAAGCGGATACCACGTGGTCATTACGGCAGCAACGAGAGCGCATATACATCCTGCGGCACTAAATGGATGCGCCGAAGCCAGGCGACGCCAAGTCGAATACACATCCCGGATACGACCCACACGTTCCTACGTAGTTTTTAAGCCCATGTCTGGTGGGACGATTGAACGTCGATTGTTTCGGAATGCGTTGGCTTCAATCCGATGCTTTGTTGCTAATATTTCCCATATAGTGAAACGGCTAGGCATGCACAAAGTAATTATATATGAAGAGAGATTTTTTAAATTATTGCTTTAGCATCCTATATCTTGTGCGCCATTAAACCCCGTTTATCAGTCAGAATATGCTGGAAGCAGCAACGAAATCATCACTCACGCGCCAGCAAATCATCTAGTGATACCGCTACCAAATTCGTGCGTTACAACACATCAAACATAACTTCCTCGCGCGCAAGACAACCATTTTTCCAACATATCGCCCAGGCATGTTTCTCTTGTCCGAATGCAACACGAAAAATAATCCTAAGGCACTGCGGGCGTCATGATTCCGGGAAACAAGTACGTAAACATATCGCAGGCAGTAATACTTGGCGAAGCAAGGCAAATATATTTGCTTTTGAGCTCCTTACAAACCTATCGGCTTGGTCAGAGTAAAAATTTTTGCAAACAACACCACTATCAACAACAACGACAACAGTGATCAGAGAGTCGGCTCAATTCATTGCTTGCCTTTCTGCGCAGAAAAACAAATTTAATAATAAACAACTTTCACGCCATGGCAGGCAGAAAATAACACACTTCATCTGCACGTAGTAACAGAAGTTACAAGAACACTACTAACTTGTGTGCTTGCGTCTTGCGCTTGCGTCTTGTGCTTGCGTGAAATCATTGCTATTTTCCTCTTGCTGTGGCATATTTGCAACAGACATTTCCTTTTCTTCTTTGCACAGAGAAGACGTCTTTGTTTTATTCACATTTACAGAGTAGTGCATTCGGGATTTTGAGATGGCCGTCTCTAAAGAATCCTACCTTTGCATTTTATCTTTAAAAAAAACAATTAAAAAGCAACATACGCCACAACGATAAGAAGAATAATATCGTCAAAAAAGACCGATGAATCACCTCACAATAGATAATTACGGGATGGATTGGGGCCAGGAGCGTGTCGTCCTAACCTACAGAACCAAGACCCGTATTCACAAGAAACTCTTACGGTATAGAATTGTTCGTAAGAGCAAACCCCACCCAATACTGATGCTGGGCGCACTATCAGCGAAGGCCGCCAGCCGGCCAATTGCAAATAGCACTTACGAACTAAATGCCTTGCGAAGCTATCGCCAGGAGCCCAGTAATAAAAAATAAGGCAGTCCCCCACCCGCCGCCCAGAAAAAATATATATATATATGCGAAAAAAAGAAGAAGAAGAAGAAGAAGAAGAAGCAAAAGAGGTAGGTGGCGGAGGGGGATTACGACAGTACAGGAGGCGCTCCAAAATGCGCCCGGTTTATAGGGGCTGAAGCAAAAAGGAGCCGCCTACCCTACCCCCAACACTCATCTCTTCTCGAAAGGGCATACAGACTAAGAATGCGAGCAAAAAAGAATGGCCAAGTACTGGAAATTGCAGCGTTCGGCTTTCACGACTGGACGGCCCCACCGAGACGTATACGCAATCGGAGAGGAATATGAAGCGCGACAAACGTGGAGACGCATCTATATGGATCAAATATCCCCGTCAGATAGCACACGTCGTGAATGAAGAGAACGCCGAACGAAGATGAAATATTAAGAGAAAGCCACGGCGTTGGCTGCGGCGCATATTTGTATGTTTATGTACATACCCACTTCAGACCACTTCAATCTTGGCTAAGAAAAAAGATAATCGAAGAAAAGGAAAAAAGCATATATATATATATATAAGGAAAATGTGGATTTTCAGTTTTGTTTCGAGCAGACAACGTTAAGCGAGCAAAAGGCAGCGGACATTGGCCGCCTGCGTCCGATTGCCTAGGATTCCGATAGACTTTTATATTTGTTTTGTTATCGGTTATTTAAAAAGAAAATATAGTACTGGTCGGGATGGGAATGAAACGTACCGGCGTTATCTCCGAAAGAGCTCTTGAATGGTGGCGAGGGGACGTGCGAGGCCTGCAAATGCGGATCATCTTGCGAAGGAATATTCCCAGTATCGGGATGAATTTTTCATTGTGCCTTGACTGGCAACGGACTTTTCTCCGGTCAGGCGCGCGCGCTCACGAGAGAACATTCTTCAAAATTCTTCAGATTTCCCTAACTTCGCGATAGACATTAAATAAAGCGTGCGTTGACTGTCAACAAAAACCGACCGAACACTTGGTGACGTACATTCTAAAGGCAGGTATACTCGAAGGACCGCGCTTAAGAGATGATTGGCTAGTGCCGCTGGCTTCACAAAGCACTACAACGAAATGACTGTATAACCACGGTGTAAGATATATTCTTACACCGTGTGTATAACGAAGGAATGATTATGTCCCGGTTTTATTGCGAGCTGCGCGGTGTGCGACCTTTGAAACGAAGTGACCTGTATAACGAATGATTTCGGGGGCTCTAAGCATTTTGTTATAAAGGCGTTCGACTGTGTACGAATTTGCCAAGCACTTAGTTAAATTGTGTCTCTCATTAATAAAGCAATAGTTACAGGTCAGATACTTGCATGCGTCTGTGTTCTTACTGCGTACGTGTTCTTCCGCAGTTATGCGCACAAAGCTGGACCAGCGCAACATTGTGCTGGGTTTTGTGCGTCGTGCCGACTCAGCGAGTGCTGGCGTCTGTGCCAATATTTCGGAGACTACGGCCTAGCCCCATACGTTAGTGGGCGAAGACGAAGCGGTGCGCATCACAGAGACAATCGTTAATCTGGAGGAAATCACGGTGTCCGACGTGAGAACGTGCTGCTGTCGAAGTAAACTAGTTCAGAGCTGGAGGAATAGCTGAACGAGCCTCCTGATATTTCTTGTTCTTTTTATTTTCAAGCATGCTGCTTTAACCGAGTGAACGAGGCCTCTTTCACAAGTTTTACAGCTCCCATCAAGGCCATTCAGTGATTTCGCCGGCTCGTGGTACATCGCAACGCGCACCAGCCGTCAACACTAGCGCACCTGTCATCGGTTTTTACCGAAGAGGAGTGGAATAGACGGTCGGACTAGTCGGCCCATGGACAAAGCGCTGTGTGTACGTTTGTGCCACACTTTGTTCCGTCGCTGGGTGCTGCGAGTTATTCACCAAGAGACTGGAATGACTTGCCCCCTGCAACAGCGGCCCTCTTCAATGCAGTTTCAAAATATTTATCTGATATCATCCGCTGACACTAAGTCCACCCCTCAAGTAATAATACCCGTTTAACAGGGGCCTTCGAGGTACTCGAAATAAATAAATAAATAAATAAATAAATAAATAAATAAATAAATAAATAAATAAATAAATAAATAAATAAATAAATAAATAAATAAATAAATAAATAAATAAATAAATAAATAAATAAATACAAGTCTACACATGCTATTTCGAATAGAATATCGCACCTTATGCATGTACTTTTTTATTGAGGTGTCCCCCTGACAGTATTTAACTTTGTGACACCTTATCGTGCTATTCATTTTCAGCAAAAAAGGGGAGAAAAAAATGAAAGACTGATGAAAGAGGCAGTGTTCATCTTTCTATTCTACCAAACGGGTTCCCGCGGAGACGATGCCTCCTAGGCTCTGCACCAGAGGGGGAGAAGATAAGAAAGTAATCCCGACAACACCACGCGCCACCATTGGTAAGAAAAGATCGGCTGCGCCATACGGGATGCACTTCGTCATGCCGTCAGCCCCGATTTTCTTCTGACAGAAGATACGCGCGTAACTTCGTGCAGGCGACATCATTTATAGCAGTCACCGCGACGGTGCCCGAGTGAGACTAGACACAGGAGCAGCTTGCCCACTCTCCATTAGAAGAAGCAGATATGCAAGCACGCAAGCAACGTCACGATCGCCACATCGAGTCATTATTTACAGTCCTTGCAACTTCGTCGCAGGTAAGCAGATTAAATAAAGACGGTGGCGATAATGCCAGTACAAACTATATAGGCTCACCGTTCCTCCCGTAAATGTGTGAAAATATTTCAAACGTGAGCTTATTCTTCGCAAATAATTAACTTTTCTACGTGAGGTGCTTTTCCCGGTAGTAAAAGACTAGCGACCATGGCTAGTAACTAGAAGAGACAGCTTTTCAATTTCACTTTCTCTCTAACTATAGAATTAGGAATCTCGCAACACATCGGACAAGCTCTCGTTAATCTTTTTAATGAATTCGACGCGAAACTAGCTGAAAGCGTGCATAACGATACCGGGGATAAAATGACACTGGAGACGAAATCAAGCAGCGGCGTGTGAGGCATGGCGCAAGAGTGGCGTAGAAATACCTGGCACCGAGTAGTTGGCAAACTTAGTTAGCTGAGGCATCTTGGCAACCGTACAACAGTTATTACCCGTTTTGAACTTATCTTTTCGGCAGATAGTTTATTATTTTTGCTTGTGCATTTTTCCGCTTTGATTTAAGTATGCGTTAGCGCTGCAGCCAGTTCTGTCAACGCTGTCCAGACAGGAATTTGCCGGGCATAATGTTCTGCCCAAAACTTGACAGAGGAAACTGTGGTGCTACGGAAGCTATAACGGATTTTCAGCCAGCGGTGCTATTCTGGGCACCGTCAAATTCCGCCGTACTGTCGAATTTTGTAATGGTGGTATTTTGAGCCAATCAGAGCGGCCGTATAGTAGCCTTCAGGGCCAATCAGAGCTGACAAGATGGCGAATTCAACAACATGGCCGAATTTGACGATATGCGGAATAGCGTCCCAGCACGGGGTAGATGGGCATATTAAGTGATTTATTTTAAAATACTGCAGGCCTTGCGAAGGCCCAAGCAGGAGGTTGATTGTACGTTTGTTTTGTACGTACCTTACACCTAGGTGTAAGGTACGTAAAAAACAAAATACTCAATGCGAGTTGAATATTAGAACCCGGATTTGCCTAAACTTGTCCTTCTGGCTTCGAACGGGTCTCATCATGATCAACAAATCATGATCATCGTCATGATCACCATGAGCCCGTTTATATCGGCTACAGGACAAATCATTAACGCGATATTTCAAAAAAATATCGCGCGACAAATGCAACAATTCGTAATAATTGCGCATCTGTGCAGAAACTTATTGTCTTCGTGCCTTAGCAAAAAATGATGTCTTCGTAGTTTATAGAGATTATATTATAGCGTGATGAATTTATAATAATACAGATTATAATTTGTAATAGATTATAATAGCTTATAGTATATTATATAGATTATAAAAGAATAGATATTATATTTGATAGCTTAATGAATAACTCCACCAGAGCGTCTGAAGTCCCAAGCCCGAAGGTTAGACAAATCCATGGTAGCTGAACGATCGTAGCACCGGAGTCCCCTGTCGTAATTCTTGCCGACGCATCGAAACACCGTAACAAAAAGATTCTGCGTTAAATACCGAGCGTCGGGGAAGAACTCGACGAAAACTGCCGCTATGTACGGATAGCGTAACGGGGGCCATAACGTTCGGCGCGAAGTTCCCCGGCGAAGTTGTCGGCGACGAGCGTTCTCGATCAACTTACGCGAAGTGCAAAGCCCGCTTTATGGCGACGTCCCGCGCGTTCGATGACTGCAATTTTCCCGGTCAGCGTTGGGGAAACCGTGGGAGAAGCCCGCAAGGCGGAACGGCCGAGAACCCTTTCGCTCGTGACCTTGACCGTGAAACCCGCACGAGTGGTTGGTCGACTGGGCTTCCGTCCACGCATCTTTGAGCGCACTACAGCGGCACCGCGTACTACCTACACGCAGAGTGTTTCCGCTTGGGGCTGTAACCACAAAAAAAAAAAAAAATTTCCCAGCGCTGAGATCATCGATTGAAAGACAGAGAGAAAAAAGAAGTAACAAAAGGCGACGCGTTTTTCTTAACTCGAGTGATTCTATCGGGTCCGTCGGAGAACCGCATGACTCACAGCGCGCCTGGAATTAAACAACCGCTCGCGTAATTTTTACGATAAATTTCATCACATCGCCGGCTGAACTGATCAATGTGTCACTGTTTCAGCTAAGGAAATCTCCAGCACTGGTTTAAAATATAACCCGGAATAAGCAGATTAAAAGTATGTTGTATCACACGACAATCTTCATGATGAAACGATGATTCAGCAGAACAACAATGGAGGTTCAATCGGCGTCTAGAGATTGCGGACCGCGGCAATTGCGAAAACGTTGAGTTTCCGAGTCGTTTGTGACCCTACTGCCTGTAAAATAGTAAAACACTGCTGTTCGCGTATACTATATTGCCGACCAGAACTCCGGAATACCAGGCTGCCCAGGATGCGGAAACATTCAACCTTTCCTCAGATCATACGGTCCCCGTAAGCTTTTGACGTCGGCTATTCGGTTTAGCGACGTATGTCATACGTTTGCTGATGCACGTCTGGATGTCACGCTAGATATTTGTCCTTGTGTAAGATGATTTGAATGTCATCTCTAAATTGTTACCATTCACCATGCTGAACGGCAAAATATAATGCACTTTTAATACTGCCAACATTCTCAACATCGCACCAGCTTCTTTTGGTAGACACATCTGATTATGTCCGTGTTTGTGTCGAGAATCACCTGGCAATCATGCCAAAGACGCAGTAATACGTGTTACTTCGATTACATTTCAAAAAGAGAGTGAGGAATCTCGCTCCAAGTAACTTTTCGTGTCACATTTCCTCGCAAATTTGAGAGAGTCGGCATGCACGAACTTATATTCTGACCCGAGCGCGAAGCTACATAGAGCTTGGTTCGAAATCAGTTCCGTTACCTTGCGGTGAGCTTCCGAGACGGCAGTTCGTTCATCTTCTCCCAGAAGGAACATCTCGACTTGATGCGCAAAGCGCTCGTGCTTAGTGTGCGAGGGAGGTGAAGGCCCGGGTCTCGCGCCATCTCCGAAACCACGACGCCGGCCAAGGCGTCTTCGAACGGCGACAGCACGGCGCTCCGTACGAAATCCACGGCGATCCTGCGGGCTTCGCCGGCGACTTCGAACACGAAGACGACGGTGACCAAGCAAACAGCTAAGAAAAAAAATGCACTCGATTTCCGCGCACCACTTCACGAAGACGATGTAGCGATCCGAAGACAACGAAGTTCCAGAAGACGACGCCACGCGGTTCAATGTCGATGACTCGCGGGCCTCCCGGAAGAGAAAGACCTTGTCACAAACACGCTCTCAAGACAGTCTCTGGCACAAACGTCGTCGCATGCAGGGCAGGCAGCGATGTGGCATAGCGACCACCAGGATCGATCCTCGGATGGCGTTAGTCTTCTCCGGAAGAACGCGCCACGGACTAAAATGCACCGCTCGCCCGCAGCAGACGACAGTCAAGCGAGGCAGCAGAAGGCACAACCGAATGCGCCAGGAAGAGAAGCAGACGACGGCAGGTTAGCAGCAGTAGCAGCAGGCAGCGCGCGCTGCCAAGGAACGAAGAGCCGCCAAGACGCAATGACGTCGCCGCCGTCCCAACTTTTTGATTGGACACTCGAGTTGCACAACGTCGTCCGTGTGGCCGCTCGCTATTCCTAGTGACAGCTGCCGCTCCGCTACGCCAGAGCCCGCCGGCGACAGCCGCCGGCGTCGGCGATAGTTCGACGACGAGTGTCGGTCAGGCAGGCCTTATCCTTCAAAGCGCGGGCGCGTTGGCTGCCAAGAGCAGCAGCGATGCCGTGAAGTCGAATCCATGCGGAAAGCGGCGAGACGAGCACTTCGCCGACGCGCGCTTGCACGAATCAACACAGCTTGGGCGAACAGGAGGAACGCGCGTGCGGTCCACAGGAGTCCGTCGAAGTGGCGCGAAAGCGAAAAACCGTGACCGCCTTTTCTTTCTGGGCTCTCGGCCCCGAACGGGAGGGGAACTCAGTTGTGCGAGTGCCGCTGCTTTTGTTTTGACTTTTCTTTTGCTTTCCGGGAAGAAGCGAGAGGCAGGAAATCCGACGCGCTTGCAGCGGCAGCAGCAGGTCGTCGGCGACGGAGAGCGTAAATATAAAAGTGCTTTCGTCGATTAGCTAACAGAAACCGTTAGGCGGGCGCTTGAACAACGGTAGTGAGCGAGGCAAGACGACACAAACTTGGGGAGGTGTGCTCGTTCTGCTCAGAGGGCGGAGCATCGACTTCGAAGCTGGTGCGGAGGGGTAGGACGCGCAGCGCGCCGCCGCCGCGCGCCGGCGCTCTCAAAGCTTGCAGCAGACGAACTCGCGAAAGAGATGAAAAAGTAATAAAAAGACGGCCGACCAGCGCTACGCGCGTGTAGTGAGGGAGAGCGACAGGCGCGGCAGGCGCGGGCTGTGGCTAAAACCCGGCACGATGCAGCGAGGAACAGGGGGGGAAGCGAAGAGGCGACGCGGAAGAAAACGGAAAACGAAACCGATCTGGAAGAAGCGCGAAATTTGCGCGACACAAACAGGATGTTTGCTAGAAAACTGTATGAATCAAGCGAAGATCACGGTATGTTTAATTATAACCTAGAGATTTTCAAGAATAAAACATTATCTCGAATGAAAGAAGCTCTACTAGAATAGAATTAGCCAAAACTGAATAATCGATCTCAAACGTCGATAACCTCACATGAAAGTCATGGGTTTGTGGTTCTTGTTCGTTTGTTGTTCTTTGTCTTTTAAGTAATTCGTTGTAATTTTTCATGCAGACTCCCTTCAACTAAAGCGAGAAGCGATGCAGGGATATTAAGTAAGGCCACAAATGAATATATATATGCAAATGAAGGCCACTTTCGACATATACATCAGTAAGTTCAGACTGACATTTCTGCAACTGAATTTTTTCTGCAGTCTTTTTATGTCGAGTCTTAAGATGGTCGTCTTTCTTTTTTTTTCCTGTCCTTTATATACATAGAAGACATAGGACAAAAGTGATTGTGCTGTCTCTTCTCTAAAAAAAGAAAATATGTTGACTAGTGCTATCTAGAATATAAATACTAGTGAGAATGATTTTCCCGAATGAATGAATGTCTTTCTCCTCAGGACCTAAATAAAGTTCGTACTCAGTCACTCATTACTGTTCAGAGGCTGACTGAATGTTGCAGAACTTGTTAAAATAATAATAATAACTTAGAAATAGTGAAGCTTTCCATACCAGGGAGCCCGCGCAACTTGCTAAAAAGTAGTGTAACGAGAAAGATGAAAAAAGGCAGGAAAATAGAAGAAAAAATAAAATAAAATAAAACCAATCGGAGCAGAATGATCAGTCTACACGGATACAAGGCGATCCTACTATTTTTAAGGCAGCCACTTTAGAGTCTCAGATGATATGAACCAACACTTACCATGCCCAAACAATCCTTTCGTATAAGTAATCCTTGGTTAAAACTTATCTTGACACTTTCGTGAGTTAGGATGCTTATATTTGTCGAATATTTTTGCCATAAAAGTGTTCAACGCTCTCCCATGTCAAACGGCCACCATAAAACATTGCCGTCGCTGCGTATTCCCATTATTTTTTCGCGGAGAGATATATTTTTTTTTACTCTGCTACTTGCACGATTTCACCACGACACAAGATTCTACATTATGACGGTCGCTTGATGTTTTTCAGGTCTACTATTATTATGTGCGCGCGCGATTCCGTCGTGACATTTATCGCGGGTCTATCGATGACCTCTGAAGCGTGCCTTGTATGCCAAGGCCCTCGCGTCGTCACATTGAGTAACACCGCGCTCGCTGCCTTATGAAGGGCGTGTAAATACACCCTGCTCAAACCGTGCGGGCACACATGCCGTGATAAAAGAAGCTACGACTGAGGAACAAGGAAAAGACAAGGGAAAGATAATTCGATGGCCACGATAACCGAGTCAAACAAACACGGGGGCCATGCGATCAAGATTGCCTACGCCCTCAGCAAAACATACGCCGTGACATTTACGCTGATATGGAGCCATTTGCAACCATTAGAAGAGATATACACACCTGCGCATTTGCCGCCGCTTTTTATTCCAAGAGAAAAGGGCATACGGATAGTCGCCGCAAACGCTTCTTAACCGCATATCCTCGTGCTATTACTTGCATACAGTCGAAAGCAAATATATGGGGACACGAGGTGCCGCAAAAAAAAAAAAAAAATTGCAGACTAGGCATAAAGACTGAAATCAAGTGGTAAAGCGCGCCTGATCGACTAACGACATCCACTAAGACAATTCCCCGTTGCACGCCGGCTGCATTGGAAGAAGTTAAAATGTTTTTGCTGATGTCGTGGTCTCTAGACATTTGCTCTCGACTGTGAATTATAATGCACATTATACATTTTCAAGAAGTCGATTAGGTAAAATATATCTTCACAAATATAAAGTTGGATCAATACGGAACCGTATGGAAGTGGCTTAAGTATGTTCTTGACGTAAGCTTTAGTGAAAATAGACACTAATTTCATATACAGACCGTTATATTGTCACGGGCGACGAAAAGGCTCCGTGAAGTTCCTTTCGAATAATGCGAGGTGACATGAAAATCCAGGATGTAGCATCAACATGCCAATCTAGCACACGATGTTACGCATTCATCTTTGTGTTTAGGCAAAGAAAAGCGGTTTTCATCACAACAAACACGAGGAAGGTGACCGTCTCAATGTATATGGAGATGTGCTGCCGTCCACATCTAAGCGTGAAATATAATCAGATTTTTATTTATTTTTATTTATTTTTTTGCTGGTGTACGATACCAGTCGATAATAAGAAACGAGCTTCGAAGTGGTTGTACTCCCGCGCTGTCATCGGGTCTGGGACGTATAAGCAAAACTTGGAAGACGCTTGAAAGGCAACTCCGGCGTTTTTTTTTTTTTAAGCATATTAGGACATCCCCATTTTCAAATGGCATTGATAGTCCTGTCACCGGCGAGGTGGTTCAATTTGCTGAGACACCCAACGACGCCGACGCCGGATTTTCTGCGACACGGGACCTTAACGCTGTAGCGTTAAAATAATTAAACTGCGGAGTTTTACGTGCCAAAACCGCGATCTGATTGCGAGGCACGCCGTGGAGGAGGAGAAGGGGCTCCGGACTAATTTTAACCACCCGGGGTTCTTTAGCGTCCACCCAATGCACGGCACACGAGCGCTTTTTTTCATCCCGCCCCCATGGGAATGCGGGCCGCCACGGCAGGGATCGAACCGGCGACCTTGAGCTCAGCAGCCCGACGCCATAACCACTGGGCGGGCTACCGCGACGGGTCAAGGAGGATATGTGAACAAACACAGCAGAGGCGATTTCTTCCTTATTCCGCGTGGCGCAGATTGAACGGTTATTGCCGTACTTACAGAGGTTCTGTGGCCCGGCGGCTGTAAGGGCGAACGCGTGCAATGGTCGAGCAAAACAGAAGCCCCGCTTCGGAAACGAGGAAATCACGCCAGGATAGCGGGAAAACAGCGGGAAAACAAACAAAAAGTTTCCGGGTGGATTTGCCTGTGTTTGCGTAGTGAACGGTACACGAATCTGGTCGTACGTTTTTTTCGTTTTGTGTGCTCTTACGACAATACGAACACGCGCGTCTATACGTTTCGTATCGTTAGACAACGCGGAAGCGCGCTCATTAAAGCAAGAAGAATGGAAACATCGAGGGGCGCGTTACCGGCAGCGCCTTTATACGTCAAAGGCGTGACGTCAAGAAACGGAGGAATTGCGCGCTATGGAAGCGAGCGCGACAGCAGGTTTGCGCGTCGTGTTTCTTTCAGCCACGCTGGCTTCTTGAGGGGGAAATAAATGGCATCGGTGAACTTTCGGGCTCGATCGCAAGCCAAGAGTAACGACCATAAAGCAACAATTAAACTAACGCTATACATCTATTGATGTACAGTGACGTGACGCATGGGCAGGCCACTGCTTGCTATAAAGGCCGTGAACGACAGAGACGACTGATCAAAGGACACCAAAAGACAAATATTAAGTTTTTTATTCACCTGGTTCGCCACGCGGCATAATTTGTGGGGATGAAACTATATATATATATATATATATATATATATATATATATATATATATATATATATATATATACATGCGTGTGTATAGTGGCACGACCGAAACGTACGCAAGTAAACATGAATTTGTCATATCCTCACATACCTAAGAATAACTTCTGCTTGGGCGAGTTGGTGTTTGCAAAAAACTCGAAAATAAAAGATAACCGTGAGAGGGACGAGAGGAAAGACTAGCGCTACACTCACAACTAGAGATGTAAGCGGTGGAAATAAACATTGAAAATTTCAGGGGAAAAAACTGTTTCTTTTTTTTTCCATTTTTTTTAACCAGGGGAAAATTGAAAAAAAAAAAGAAACACAGAACTTCCCCGCGGAATTCTTCTGTTGCGATGCGACTCTTTTCGACGTATCTAAATGATTCTTTTTAGAAGGATGTCGTCAGCACCGTCACGCCGAGTGAGCTAAACCTCTGGCTACACTAACCCGATTCGGATTGTTGGACCGTGTAGCAGCGACCACGCTTGATCGAAATTGGGAAATTTGATCCGGATCGGGCGCGATCTTGATTCAAAGTGACTGTGACACCGCGGTGCTCTAACCTGCTCCAACCGCGGCCGAGACGAAGTGCAGTGCGCGGGAAGGAATAAGCGTCGAGCCGGCCGAGCCGCAGAACCACCTTCCCAGTGATGCAAGTGCGCAGAGCCAGTCCAGTGATGCAAAAAATAATATGCAAAAAATATCATCATCAGGAATGGCTCATACCCGCGCAAGCAAGCAAAGATGCAATGGCTGAATATGAATGAAGAAACGAACGAACGAAAGAAAGAAAGAACAAAGAAAGAAATAACGAAATAAAGAAAGAAACACGGGAAAAAAGAGAGAACGAAAGAAACAACGACAGAAGATTTAGGTAGTGCATTAGGTGCTCGCATGTGTCGTTGAGGAGGTCGACCCACAGTGTCATACTACACACTGCGGCGCCTTATGTCTTGTAAGAAGTCTGACGCCTCCGATCGTATAACTTAATGCACTACCACGTATGCAGCAGGCTTTCGCCTTCACTCGTTACAGGAGTGCAACATGCTACCGAAAAGCTTGCATTCCGCCTAATTACATAATTAGTCTTAATTAATCTAAAACTTCTAAAATGTTATAATTAGATGAAAAGTGTCAATGAGAAAATTGTAGAGCTACGTGAAAAACGTCCGATACAGCTTTCTGTTGCTCAATACGTGCTACATAAAAATGTTTTTCCGAGCGTGAAAGAAGCCCGCGAATACACGCAAAATTGCCGCGCGACTGGCAGCTCGAGGCACCGACGAGAAGCCGCACTTAAGTTCGGAGAGTTTTATGAATCTGGCACGTGATTCCACTTGCACACGATTCTTTGCCAGAGAGAGCCCACTCGAGCACATCGGCTTGTTTGTTTGGCAGCACCGAAGACGACGGCGCCCCGCCCTACCGAGCTATGGAAAACGCACTACCTCTATCGCGTTGAATTTGAATTTCATTTGCACAAGGTCGGAAGGTACTCAAGGTGTCGTTGGTTCGCGACGGCGTTCAAAAGGCGCACGGGCCGTTTATGTCGCTCCATTCTTCGTGTTTCTCAAATGACTTTCCTTGATTTTCTATATTTATATTCGTAAGGGCCTTGCAGCGAAACCATCCCGCTTAGAAACGACATTTAACAGCATTAACGTACCTACGTTTAGAAGTAATAAAAACACTGCGTCGAATAATTGTTGACTCGCAACCCTGGAGCACGCACAATAAATAAAATCGTGCACAAGGGTTGAGCGCTCCGTATGTGACGTCATCTGTAGGTAGGCCGACGTTCCAATTGTAAACCGTGTTTTGCAAATCGAGCACGCGGTGCGTCTTTGCCCTTCCGAGCAAATATACCGACATACGGGATATCAAAGCTCTAAGCGACAGGCTTTGCGTTGATCAGGAGGTGTCTCGGCATGACGAAAAAAAAAAAAAAGTTCACTCGAAAATCGAGGAGTCGGGTGGCGTCAGCTCTGGCTCGACCCGCTCGTTTCGGTTTCACGTGAACGATCTGTGGCAAAAGCACACACTGAAGGGTGTAGCAATTCTCTAGGAGTGCATTATAATGACCACCACATGTCACTTACGCTTGCTAGAGTGAAAAGCACGTATGGCATACCTGATTAACTCAAGCAGGCTAGGTGACTATTTGGCACCGCCCCGTTTCAGGGGGCATGTCAATAAATCATCATCATGACGTTTAATGTCCCAAAGCAGCACCGTGGCAATGAGAGACGCCGTAGTGGAGAGTTGCAGATTGAGGGTTCTTTGACGTGCATCCACTTGTTCGGTACGCTTGTTCGGTACGCTTGTTCGGTACGCGAGCGTTTTTACGTTTCAGATAGAGGAACGCGGCTTCCAACGGTGGCAATCGAACTCGCGAACTCGTGTTCCATATTTTGAAGATGAAAGGCTGCTGCATTGGTCAACTGTTAGTACCATTGTTAAAAGAAGGCACTTCTGGATATCGCTTCAGAGCATCTGCATGGCTGTGCTGTGCTCGGTGGCGTAGTTCGCAAAAAAAAAAAAAAAAAAAATGGCCTGCGATGCTTCCGCTATCATGGGAGTGAGCTACCAGGACAGTACATGGACCTGTCTAAACTTCGTGTTTGTGGCTTATGATGCTCTTGTGGCGTTATTTATTGCACTTCGTCTTTCTAAATTTTCAAGAAATATGTTTTCTAAACACAGCAAGATAATACGCCTCTAAGCACGCGCATAATCACTGCGAATTGTTGGACTCATAAGGCGATACTAATTCGATGAAAATGATCAATCTAAAAAGTCACAAAGCCTTTCGAAGAGAGAAGGACGAAGTTCAGGCAAATCCATGCACTACACCCACCATTCGACGCTGGCTGAACCGTCATACTCGTAGACACTAGCGACAATATCCTCCAGTAATGTTTTATAGAAAACTCCGGGCTGCTTAACGTAGAAATCACCCAGGATCGTTACCGAAGCACACGTCTTCTGTCGTGGGACCACACTGTACACCACTCGGTGCACATTATTGCCGTATGTATGCATGCGATTACACATGCTTATAGTGTGGAGAGAGAGAGACAGAACAAAGGGGAAAGGCAGGGAGGTTAGTCAGATGGGAAGATCCGGTTTGCTACCCTACGCCGGGGAGAGGGGGGAGGTAAAGTGACAGGAAAGTAGAGATAGAGAAAGAAAGGAGCACAGATACACAATCACAATCGGCCACAGGTGGCACAGCACAGTTGCACTTGCATCACTATAAGCACATCTGTCCGGGCTACAGCCGCTCGTCCCTTAACAATTGCAGCAGTGCCCTCGTCGCCCTCCGCTGCGATGGCTTGTGATGTCGGCATTCTAAAATAAGTTCCTCTGTTGGAGGTCTTTGGTCAAAACGCGCTATCGCGTGTACGAGCGATCGTCTCTGTAAAGTGTAGCGAGGACAATCACAGAGAAGGTGCTGAAGAGTCTCCTCGCTACCACAGTCATCACACGTGGCGTCGTCGGCGCATTCGATTCTGAAAACAAAAGACTTAGTAAAAGCCACTACTAGCCATATTCGAAAAAGTAGGGTAGCTTCTCGACGGCAGAGTCCAGCTGGGATGCAAAGGCGTAGAGAGGAGTCTAAGTTGTGCAGCCGGTTGCTTTGAAAACTTCCTGCGTTCCACAGGCAGAACGCGATATCCCGGGTGAGCATTCGAAGTTTTCTAGCGGCATCTGTCCTTGATAGCGGTATTGGTTCCTCTTCGTCGCCTTGAAGAGCCGACCGAGCAGCGTTATCGGCGTGTTCGTTTCCTATGACGCCGCAGTGACTTGGAAGCCACTGAAATGTCACGTGGTGTCCTTTCTCAGTCAAGGCATGGATTAGTTCTCTAATCCCGAATACCAGTTGTTCGTGTGGTCCACGTCGCAGGGCTGATAGCAAAGACTGCAGTGCTGCCTTCGAGTCACTAAATATTGACCATCTTCGAGGTTGTTCTTGGCTGACGAGACGAAGTGCAGCGCAAGGAGCTGCATGTTCCGCAGCCGTCGATGTCGTTGGGTGACACGTCTTGAAACTGATGGTGATGGCTTTCGCTGGGAATACCACGGCTCCAGAGGAACACTGGAGAGCTGCCGATCCGTCAGTATAAATATGTACGTGGTCGGCGTAGCTTTCGTGCAAAAGGAGCAGAGTGAGTTGTTTAAAAGCAGGTGATGACAGCTCAGATTTCTTTCTGATTCCTGGTACGGTGAGGTGCACTGAAGGTCGATCCAAACACCATGGAGGAATCGATGGCTTAGTTGCGGGGTAGAAGCCTGATGGAAGGCGAGGGTAATACTCCGAAATCAGAGTGCAAAATGAAGCCTGCGGCCTTTCTGACGGTAGTGTTGCCAGATGATGGGAACAGGCCCGGGCAAAGTGCCTAATGTGCACTCTCAACACTTCCACCGCAATGTGCGCTTATAGTGTGGAAATAGCGCATAAGATCATAGGACATATTTTGTTAGCATGCGGCAGCATCCATACAAAAGTAAATGAGCTATCATGCCCGAGTACTTGGGCTTTAATTATGACAGTGCACATTTTAACGAATCTCTGGTGAAGAATAGTAAAATACGACCGCATTATTGGTGGCATAAGGGCAGGAAACCCACATAATGATAAGACATAAGCGCTTAGGGCAATACGTTTCGATCAGCTCGTATGGTTCGTTAACACGAGCGATGAGTCTCGAGGACTGAGTTTGTGCAGCGCAAATGGACAGGACATAAAGGAACACAACCGACGTAGACGTCAACGTCACCTGTGTTCTTTTATGTCTTGCCCATTTGCGCTGCACAAACTCGATCCTCAAGAATAATCTAACAACTACCCTGTGAACGAATTCGTTTCGGTCTTGAGGTACGGTGGGAGCAGAAGAACAGTAAAACTAACGGGCTCGGTGGCATCAGCCGCTACTCCGAATGAGATTATCGTAATAACCATCCATCCGTGGAGTCGAGAAACAGCTTCCAGTCAAGGATTGTTTTGATAATCGGATGTGGAAGTCCATCACCCAGTGCACGTCTCCTCAAGAAGCGGAGCAACGCGTTTAAATGACCGCCGCGTGTATGTGCTTCTCGGAGAGAAGTAACGAGCGGAACGCGGCAGAGTTGTTTTCCTCGATGCACGTGGCTCGAGGGGAGGGCGGGTGGGCGCCTCTCTTCTTCCTCTGGCGCCGATCCAAATTTGGAGCACATGTTAAACCAACGCGCATCTCTCACCGCATCGACGTCGCACACGTAGCGGACGAAGCGAGGCGAGCTGCCGGGAGGTCGTTTAAAAACAGCACCGGGGGCGATGACGAGACAAAGTGAGATCGGGAAGTGGGTTCACGTGGAGAACAGAACAAAATATCGAGAAGGAACAGCGCTTCCTCGCGGAGCAAGATAGAGAGAAAGAAGTTACGCACTAGGCTTTTTTGCAAGTGTTTCAGTTTACAAATTGTCACTCCCAACTCTTTCCAAAGTTCATGTTTTCCACTTTATAGAAAGTACAAGGGGTTTTAACTACGGAGTCTGTACAGTCTCCACAGAGTGTCTCTACGTAATTCCTATAATTCATATGAAGCGTTGGCCTTGGACTTTCAAGTATTAGTCTTTATCACGTCTGTACATTACGCACAGAAAAGAGAGGGAGTTATGGGGAAACATGCTCAATGATGTCTGTAAGCATTCAATAGAGTGTCTACCCATACATTAGCTCAAATTATAGATATATAAAGCGACTACTAACAACTCAATCGATCAACGTCTCAAACGAAACGAGCGCAAAATTGAGGACGCGTTCGGTTAATGTCGTTGTACGGTTAAAGGCGATTCGAAATCGAGAAAACTTCACGAACGGCCTAGCTCTCGACGTTATAACACTACCGAGAGCCTTGGGCTACACTACACGATATTGAGAACGAAAACCGCGCTTTCGAAGCGTGGAGAGCCCGAGTTACTCCGAGATCACGGTCGCATCGCGCGAGCTCCCACGTACGTGCGATAAGCACGCAGAGGGAGAGGAGAATTCTTTGACGGAAACCGGAAGTGAAGTGAGCCGGGGTCAAGTGGCTTGTTCCACCCGCTCCCACTCTGGCTAACGAGCAGAGTGAGAGCGTCGTGCACAGAGACGTTCGGGGCTTGAACCCTCAAGAGGAGGGCCTCGCAAAGAGCTTCACTCTTTCTATAAATATCGCTTTAATGCCTAAGCTTTCTTAGGGTACTTCCCGTACTTTCCGGGAATTATCTATGTTTGTATCTAACCGTTTTCCCTCCTAGCTGGGCCACAGGGTGGTTCGTGGTCGAATGGGTCGAGCATCGCGCTGCTGTGCCGAGGGAACAGGCTTCGAAACCAACCGTCGGTCCAACTTCGGGTCACTGAGTATGTGGCAATGCGTACATACGTGCCGCCCTCTTTCGCCCCGACATTGGCCACTGTAGATGACTGAGTAGGTACCGCTGTCCGAAGAAATTCTTTGACGCCGACTTGACGCCGACATCACCACTCGGTGATGTGATGTTACTATTGACGTGAGTAGGTGACTCTTTATCCCAACTTGGGTCATCGGGTACGTGCCAGTAGGTGCGCGTCCCTCTTCAACGAACGTCTTTGACGCCAACTTGGGTAACTATAGGTAATTGCCACTGGGAATATGCCGCTCTATAATGACAAAAAGAATCCATTAAATTTATTCCATGTTCGGCGGAATCCAACGCACGTCATAAAGGTTCCTCAAGGACAGCAACCCGATACGTACTTTAGCAGGCTGCGCCACAAATTGACTGGGCATGTGCCGTTTTTCAATGAACATCTTTCACGCCAACGCTTTAGCGAGCTGCGCCATGAATGCAATAGGTATGTACACTCTTCAATGAACCTCTCGTCAACTTGGGCCACTGAGTATGTGCCACTAGGTGTGTGGCAAACGAAGGAACGATGCTCGTCGTTCGCAGGCACCGGCGGGCCACGCACGCCTCTTTCCTTGGAGGCCACGCGCAGACATCTCGGCAGCGCCACGAGATGGCGCAGCGTGTCTAGAAAGAAGCGCGAGAGAGGAGCCCGGTTGTCGCATTACGCGTTTCTCGGCGTTCGCATGCACTGGCGCGCCATGCATTTCGGAGGCATCGCGGCATCTCCGCTAGACGGCGCCAAGTGTTCTTAAGGAAGCGCGAAAGAAGAGTCCCGTCGCGGTACACGCCTCATACATATAACTCGTTTCGACGGTGGCGATACGTTGTGTCGGTATATTGATTCAATGTCAAATGCAGTCATACTTTAAAAACATCCCGACGGGTAAACTGTTGCAAAAATTTCACACAAGTGTTTATGGACGCTCGCGAACGTCAGACATCGCAATTGCTTTAATGAGTCCAGAACAATGTGAAGTACAAGCAGAACATCGAGTGTCAAGTGAAATGAGTATAAACCGTTTAGATTTAAGGCCCTAAGAGCGTTATGTGAGGTAAAAACGCGTAAAGATAACGTCAGTGGCATTGCAGTCTGAACGCCGCGCTAGACAGCTAGGTGCCCGCGTCTGGATTTGCAGAATTGGCACATCGTACGCTCACACCGTACCATTATAAGTATATTCTTAGAGCACACATTTAATCTAAGCAGGTGTGAAAAGGTCAGGTGTGGAGGATCGAATAAAGAACTCCGACTGTCCGTTTTACGCGTTACAATCGTGGGTGTTGGCTGAAACGCTGACACACTGTAGTACATGCAACACGATGACTTAAGTTGTGGATATCACAGCTCAGCACACTCATCACAGCCTCATTATAAACACTGGACAGAGGCTTGCATTTCATGCTCGACTCAAGGGCTTTTAATGAAAATACACCCGAGTGCAAGTAGAGACGAAAGTGATAGCTTCGTTCACCCTCCAGATACGAAAGAGCAGCAGCCTTTCCCATAAGTTTTCATACGGTTGCATTATTCTTAGAGCGAGCTGTCGAGAACAAACTGTCGAGAACGTCGTTGCGACTATGAGAAGTATAGCGTAAGAAATGCAGAACGCGAGTATAGCTGAATTAATCGGAGCCTATTATGTTTTCTAATTGAAGCAGTTGGAAAGATATAAAGCAAGAAAATCGAGCAAGGCGAGGCTCTGTTCACGCCACGACTAACTGTATAGTGGATAGCGAGTCCTCTCGCACAGCCCAGGTCCTCGCCCTTCCGTTTAACCTTCCCGTGTCGGCGCTGACACGAAGTTCACATTCAAACAAGCGAAGATTGCGATTGACGTCCATACACCGCACGCGTGCCAAAATAGTATTCAATCACCCAAGAAGCAGAATGCTTGCTTCTAATGATGTCGTTACAGCAAGCTATCTCACTAATATCAACGTACCGGTGTCAAAGAAAAAGAAATAGAAAAGGAACGAACAAACAAAAACGGCCTCGCACACCGTTAACGCGATCAAATATCAGGTAACACGTAATTACTGCCGTAGACAAATTGACAAATGTCTTTTGAGATAATCACCGCCATACGTTCTAATCTATGAAAGAAGTCGTGACCGCCAAGAACAAAAACGGGCAAAAAGAAGAAAAAAGCTCAATATCAATAAGCCTCACAGCAGCCTCGATGGCATCTTATCGCTCTTATATTCTCGCTTTGGTCTCTTGTTATCGCTCTACAACCGAATGTTGTGCAACAATTGTTCATGAAAATAAAATGGCGGGAAGAGTTGTGACAATACTCAAAATACTTGCTCAACTTAAAGGTTTACAATAAACCGCGACTTCACGCTCTGCTGCCGAACGCCATACTGATCGGCACCTTTGCAAGCGGCCATTCCCGCAACTTGCTCGATACTGAGGCGTGTCCCAATCGGTGATGCAACAAGCCTGACAGCCTGCATGCGTTATCTTTCTCATTTTACTTTTTTTTAATTTGTGTCTTCTATCACGTTTTATTTCCTTTAGCCCTTTCCCCTGCACATGGTAGCCCACCGGTACTTACACTGGCTAACCTCCCTGTCTTTCCTTCGCTTTTCTTTTCTCTCTCTCTCTGACAGCCTGCAAAGCGTACATAGAGACATAAAACCGAAGGCAGATGAAATAGTGAATAGAGAAATAGAGTGGCCAAGCGTCGCACCTGGAATGGCCAAGTTCTTTACACGTATGGGGTTCTCGTCTACACGCGCCAGAGATAAATCGTTCCCTTCTCGAAACCAATTTGTCAGGCCGGCTGGAAGAAGTGGCAAGCGGTGATGCTGGGGGAACTGAGCGCGGTAAAATAACTACGCGAGGCGTAAAAGTGGAGCGACTGAAGCCGCGTTATAAATGCCGTGCGTCGCCTGTACGAACCGCGGGACACTGCCCTATAGGGTGATTGATTTTTACGATTGATGCGCTAGAGCCGTTTTTCTATGCCAAAAACTGAGACGTGCGTGTGAAGGGGAAGGGAGAGAGAGATACAAATTTGCGAAACTTATACGTTCTCCCATAATAAGCAGATGAATAGCATCTCGCATCGTCTGTATGGCTTCGCATCATATTGTATATATTCGGGAAGCAGAGAGAGAGAGAGAGAGAGAGAGAGAGAGAGAGAGAAAGATTACAGCACTGCCAGCTGCCGCTAAGAAGCCGCAAGGAGTAGTGAAAAGGTTATGCGGATACACACTTATGCACATCTTGCAAATGAATTAACTCAGAAAGTGTGAAGGAGACAAGACAGCGTCCGCCTCCGTTTTTTCTGGTTCGGCTTGTTGCCTTGACTCATTCTGAGTTGCTCTAATTCAAGAAAACGTCATGGAATACAAACTCACCCATTAACCAAACAGCTAATCAGTAAGTGTTCCCAGCAGTACATCTCAGCAGCTCTACCGGGCAGCTATCGCTTGACTTCGAGACAATCATAGTCCGATGTGTCCATTTATTTTTTCATTAATTCTCAGGGCAAATATATCAACTCTAAAAAAAAAAAAAAGTCGATACTCACGTTCTGAGGGGACGCAAAAAGCCACCAAAGTCCGGCATGATGCCCCTCCACTTTCGTCGACGACCGACGCACACACTCGCGCGAGAAAAAAGACCGCGAGCGTATCGGCGGCGACGACGGCTCGCACAAGCGGAATAACAGCTCGCGGGCAGCGCACGCGCACAGAAAGCCAGTTTCTCATTTCACGCCGCGCTGACAACTTTCCAGTTTTCCCGCTCCGGCGACCTGAACGACGAATGTGCCACGCTATGCCCTCTGCGCGTGCCTGTGCGGCACCGGCGAGTTCTGCAGAGATATCGCTGCGCCTCTCTCTCTCGCTCTCTCTCTCTCTCTCGCGTCCATCGTTGCAGGAGAGGAAGAAGCGATAGAGGGGAGAGAGATATGCAAGTCCACGAGTACCCTTTGCTCACGTGAAACGGCTAGAGTTAGCTGTGCTCGCTAAAAGCGTGCATAGTCTCGGATTTCTAGAGCCCGCGTTAGCATGATCACGACCTAGAGAGCCGAACAACTGTCCGCATGCAAGGAAGGCGACTACAGCGCCGAAATGGACGACAAACGCTATCTTCCAATAAAGGCTTATAGGTTTATTTTCAGCTTCACAGGTACACAGAGATTTATGATCACACGACCGCGAGTCGCGAGGTATGTGAGCAACAAATTAACAATGGCAAGCATCGCACTACACAAAGGCAAAACAAACAACTGAATATTTTCGCGAGAATAGTGTATATTTACAATTATTTACACGGTTATAAAGATCATCAACAGAAGTAACGGATACAAAGCTCTGGCGTGCATATGGCCTCTTCGTCGCTGTCGTCCGACCGACAGTACTGGTCCTGCGACGCGATACCTTCAGGGAGGAGAGCACCGACTCGGTACTTTTCTGGACAGAACAGAGGTGGCCGTGACGTACGGCTCAAGTCTCACGACGCGTACGATGTCGAAGGAGGGCGGTATCGTAGACAACGCCGGATCGACGACTGGTTCGATTTCGGTGAATTTGCATAACACTATGTACGGACCATCATTGCAGGTAAGAGCTTTTGGGAGAGACCGACGTCGCAGTACGGAGACCACAGCAGCAATATCTGCAAAGGAACGTCACATGTTGCGCTACACTGGTGTCACGCTACACTGGCGATCGAGGGTTTCCTCCCGAAAATAAACCTTTAGTTGGAAGTCGGCTTGTGTCTATCCCTGTTATTCGTCATTCGCCTAATTCTGCGCTGCAGTCGTCTCAATACCGATTACCAGCTAGCCGTTCTTATACATTGCCACGTGCACAGGCTGAAACATCCAATTTTCATTTTCCATCCTTCTTGCTCTCAGTCATAAGGTAGCACCAAGCCACGACCTTATCATTTTTTATCACCCTTATCGCCGAGATCAGCCACTCGGCGATAAAGCTGATAAGAAGTTCATAGAACCAGAGGGAAAAATCTACAAAAGACTAAAGAAGCAGACGCGTCAGGCTGGATTTCTTCCGAAAGCAGCCGAGGCGGGACAGAGTGCCGTCATCCGGTGGCCACATGTAGCAACGGTGCCCTTCATTTTCCATTCCTTTCGAATTTCGTCACGGGGGTTTGGACACGTCGCCGTTATCGCCTATAAATCGCTCACTCGGTGACGCGAATAATAGAACGCAAAATTGAATGAATCGTCACAACAGACATACAGATGCACAAACTCAGAGAGGCCGATAGCAATGCCCTCTCGCTGTAACACCCCCGTCGAAGGTATTGCAGCGATCTTGCACACGAAGGGAATTGCACAACAAGCGCGATTAGAGCTATCGCATTTATTATAGGATCACGGAGCAAATAACAAAGCGCAACGCTCAGTTGCTATGGCCCAGTTATATCTCAGCGTCGTGAACGAATAGCCAATCACCCGACCGGTGACTTGCATTTATGTCGAGCAGCCGCAATTGACTGACTGACTTGTTCCTTGGGTTCGACATCCCAACGCAACAAAGTGGCCACGAGAAACGCCGTAGCGAATAGCGCCGGATTAATTTTGACCGCCAGGGTGTTCTCTAACCAGCAGGCAAAGCACGTACACGAGAGATTTTGCATTGCGCTCAAATCAGAATGCGGCCGCTGCTGCCTGGAATCGAACCCGCAACCTCGAGCAGCTCTTAGCGATTAGCCAGCGCTTTGGCTATCATGACAGGCACTCCAGCCGTGGAGCGTGCTCGCAAATCTAGTATAGTCGCGCGCATCAGGCCTGAGACTAGCTGCTGCCACAAGCTCTAGGCCCACCATCACTGCACGGTATTTGCGTCAGCTCGTATAAGCGTGAACTACTCGGCGCACAAAAGCGGAAACAAGGTGGCGTATAGGAATATGGACAAACTAGACGAGGAAGAAAGTTAGAGGCAGTAGCAAGGATGAAGGAACAGAAGGCAAAATAGAAAGACGGGAAAGCACGAATAATATGAAGAGAGGCACTACGATAAAAAGAGAGACGATGGACGCGCGGCCGGCAAGGTCATCCCCGCCGACAGCCGAGCGCGAAGCCTGCAGAACGTTGCGAGGAATACGAATAGGGGGCAAGGTCGTTCCGTGTGCAAGCTTTAGGGGTCCGCGCGCCGGCGACGATTAGGCGGTGGAGGAGGAAGCAGGGATGGTTGAGGATAAGTTTCGCGGGGGAATGCGGATCGCGGCGCAAGAGAATAGAGAGAGAGAGAGAGGCGAGTGCAGTGCGGAGCAGTCGCGCAACAGGTCGCGAAACGCGCACTTTCTCAGAGGCAGGTCCGCTTAGTTGTGTTTCATTATCTTAGCCTGCGCCGCGGGAGGAAGAAGAGCCATGCAGTTGTGTGTCCGTGCTTTGCCTTCTGCGCTTTTGAGCGGCTCTTCTGCCCTTGTTTTCGCCAAAGAATGTTGGACCCCTGCCGCAAGGCGATTTTTTTTTTATGTCGCGTATGCTTGCGCTTGTTACGTAACTGCTTTAATAGCGTCGGCGGACGTCATCGCGAACCGCCATGCGAATCTTCGCGCGTTATTTATTTATGCAGGAAGCTGAATACCAGCCACACAGGCTTCTGCAGTATCTCTAGAGGCTTCTAAATCACCATCTCTCCCTGACTTCCAAACATTAAACGAACGAACGAACGAACGAACGAACGAACGAACGAACGAACGAACGAACGCGCGCGCGCGCGCACGCACGCACGCACGCACGCACGCACGCACGCACGCACGCACGCACGCACGCACGCACGCACGCACGCACGCACGAACACACGCACGCACACACACACACAACACACACACACACACACACACACACACACACACACACACACACACACACACACCACACACACACACACACACACACACACACACACACACACACACACACACACACACACACACACACACACACACACACACACACACAGCAACTTTACGGTAGAACTGTTTGTAAGAGGAGACGTCAGCAAATCGTGTATATGACAACAAGCCTCTTAACTGTACTCGTCAGCAACCATCGTATCCTTCTCGGTCTCTCTTTCTCTAACCCTTTTCACCTTCATTCCGTGCGGTGCAGTTGGCTAGAGCTGTGTACCTTAAGACGATCTCCCTGCTCTTCCTTACAAAACATGTTCTCTTCCCAGTGCATACGCGCACACAAACACACTCGGTGCAAAGCGTTCTCAACGGTTCGTATGGTGTTCCCTGTGGTACATCACGATACCGCAGGCTAGGTCCGTTGGTTCAACAAATAGCAACCAAAGAGCGTTACGAGCCGTTACAAATATTGAAATCATGGAACCATAGAGACAGAGATCCACAACAACAGTCAACTAGGAAATGCGTCAACGTCAGTTACACGAGTGTCTTATCGTGTCGCAGATCGGAAGATAACACAGCGACAATATCCGCATTCCTCGTGAAATTACGCGCCAATTGTCGCAAGCTTGGTGAAACCCTGTCATCTTACAGACCTTTCACAAGAGACTTGAACCCGAGATACGTGCAGAACTTAAGCAAAAATCTGTGCACTGGCGCCCCCTGGACAAGACGACTAGGACGTTGATATAGCAATCAGCTATTTTATTGAACATCACCAGCTGTCTGCTTTACTTTTGTTTTCCTTGACAGTACAAGGCAGTATAAACTCATATGCACTATGACGTTTACTAAAGGGTCGTACGTCTCGCTTACACATTCACTTAGTACACGCTCGAAAAGAGGCAAGCCAGGTTCAAGTTACTTTATTCCACAGTAACAGCAAGCAAAATGTCGTCAATCTCTCTCACAAACAGTTTCTCGTATCCCCCCCTTGGACTATTTCACCTCGCACCTCTCGTTTGCCCCAGACTTTTGACGATGGCAAAGCGTATCCTCTACTTACCGCGATCCTGCAACGTATTCGCGCTGGTTCGGCAGTGAAAGCAATGGTCGGTTGCACTGGTCAGTTGCACTGGTCAGTAGCCCTTCTCAGCTGGGGAGTTCGAGTTTTGCAGTAAAGGGAATTTCACTTGACCACCCGGTATAAAAATCGATCTTCAACCGAGAGTGTGACACCTCCTGTCGGCAGCATAGCAAGCGGAGGTGAAATACTTTTATGGTTTCTCGGAGCCGAGTTGCCCCGATGTTGTGAAGCGCGACGCCAACAGGAGGAGGGATCGAAGTTGTATTGACGCCAGCGAAGTCGGGTATAGTGTACTAGTTCCGGAGCTAATAGCGAGTCCACCGGTCACTCTCCTTTCAGAGGGGGAGGAAGGGGACGCGCGGTAACCCGAAACCAACCAATCACGAAACGAAGAAAGGACGACAGAGAACGAGTTGCGCTCGTGAAAGCCAAACAACGACTAGAATCAAAGGGGAAAGCAGAAATGAGCACGATACACACACACAAAAAAACCGCGCGACGGTCATCAGGCATCCGCCGCACGTTCGCGTCGACGCCTGATGGCTTCTGAGACGGGTGTAGGGCTTCTAGTACGTCCACAGTTAAGACGTCAGCAGCCTACGACGCCATCGCGCTGAAGGGCGAAGCGCGGAGCTCCTCGCGGCCTGACACAGCTCGAGGCCCGGCCGCCTTTCGAAGTCTGGTCACGGAGAATCGACACCTATAGAAGGCCCCCCCTGCAACGTTTCCTTCTCCCACGACCCTCGCGCGCGACTTGGGGAAACGCGCTCTTCCTTGCCAATTAGCTGCGTATACTTCAAAACCACGTCGTAAGAAGACACAGGGCTGTGCGCGACCGGCTCTTATTACAGAATCCATTTTTACGAGCACTTCGATCTAAGATCTGCCTTCTAATGGTCCCGACCAGTTTGGGTCATCGCCTTCGGTAAAAGCGTGCCACGTGTACACGTGACCTCGTCAGGTGTTAGAAGCACATCCACGCTTATGGAGAGCGAAACAATAAAATTTGTTGCAAAAAATCCCGGTCATAGTTCGCCCGCTTAGCCCTAGTTGTTGTCTGCCAAACTGTTGTTTTCAACTCGGTCATGACTTTCACGTAGTCGTGGGAGGAGTCCGCCAGCCGCTCCTCAAGGGGTGTAGCAGGCCCACGAGTGAGGGCAAGTTTGGCCAGGCTCGTGTGTGATAGCGGGACAGCTCCCCGGATAAGCCAACAGAACTGTGAGCATTGTCCGGTAATCCGACACATGCCATGCAAGCAGATTTGGCAGGCAAAGCCTGTATGCAGTGTTTGAAGTGTGGGGACAGAAGGGAGTGCGTCTGCGTACGCATCAACAGATACCGCCTCTCTTGGCTTTGTGTTTGGTTGTGGATACTTAGTGCGGTTCGCCTGTGAGAGGTGATCGCCACAAGGAGACGAGAAGACGTATCGAAGTGACGCTTCGCAGGAACCGAGTAGACCTTGGGAACATACTGTTGAGACCCATAAAGTGCGTGCAGAACCCTAAAGGCTGTGATTAATTACCAAGTTGCAATGAACCTCGGTGGAGCGAGCTGGCGCCTTGGCAACCACAGAGCGCCTTCTAACGACATTCACGTAAACTTATAGAGACTTGGGTGATTTCGGTAAAGGCCTCAGCATCAGGTAAGTATATATATATTTTTTTGGGAGTGCTAGCGGGCTTGTAGGGTTTCTTTTTTAACGGCTGACGCTGCGCCTGGTGCATGCTAACTAAGAGTTTGCATAAGATTGCTAAAGTCTTTCTATTTATTTTCCTTATTTAACTGTTCATAGCTTTTGACAAAAGACGGCTCGCGGTTAACAACACAGAATATGACCTCTTAGTTCGTCTTTCGAAAAAATAACGTCTGCAGAACGTTCGAAACACGTCTGTGAGCTGTGAACGCCCTCCTGTAGCGCAATAAAATACAACTCATCCGAACCACCACCTCAGGAGCGACGCATCGAATCAAGTCTTTCGGTAAGTTAGTATATATAGAAGTCTCTGTCTCTCTCTCGGCGATGTTCTCGCCCCCTCATGAGAAAACGAGAGGTGACCTCGCACTGCCGCTCCACTCAGAGCGCATCTCCCCGAAGGTCGTGAATCGCGGCTGGCATGTGGACGCTGTGGCGTACAAAGCAGGACGCCTGCCCGTGGCGAAACCCGAGTATTTCAGGTAAGGAAAAGGAGGGCTGCGTCTCAAGCAGCCATTCAGTGAGCTCTGAAAGAGGAGAGGCCACTCGGCTGTATACAGCAGTAGCACTACGTGCAACGAGAGAACACTCAAGACATCTCGAGGACGCACAACGGCGCAGAACTACGCCATTAGGGGCCGGGAATTTTTAACTGCTGCATACTTCCACCCCAGCTATCGACACGGAAATTAGGGCAGCGGACACATCTACGGCTATGCGCGCCGATCGGTGCAGCGAGCCGTGACGTCTGCCGGAGCCGGCACGTCACGTACGCTCACGCCCCTCAGCGTGACGTCATGGTCGGGACATGACCACGCGACGCTTTCTCCCCACGCGAACATTCAGAAGCGGCTGTAATTACGATTCTATTCCTGTCACAACTGCAGCTTTTGTGGATGTTGCATAAAGAACGGCCGGTACATATCTCGTTAGCACGGGCTGAAACGGCTAGGTTGTAGTACACTAGGCCATGGCCAAGTATGTTCAAGGAAGCCGTCCAAGCACATGGATTGCGGTACACCTTCAAGCCTTGTCGAGGACAACGTCTTGGAGCGGCCAGTGGTAACTCTGTTGCCAAATCAGAGCAAAGCAGTGTTTGAAGGATAAATAGCTAACTTTAACTGTCGATTCTTACTTGGCGCTGTGCACCCGTCCTTACTCTTTACCTCTGGAGCTCCTATCTAAGTACATGGGAACGGAGAAGTCCCTTTGCTCGACAACCACTGAACCGAATTCTACAAGGTTTGTTGCATCAAAAAAGAAAACCACATATATGTCAGTAGGAAAATCGGAGGTTGATCCTAGGTAAAGCTTTCCCTTAAGAGCACTCATGTTCGTTATGCGACGCTAACTATACTTTCCCACGACAACACTCAAAATGAAGAAGCGAGAAGCAGACTGAACACAACTACGCGTTAATATTCACCGATTGACTATTCTTCGTCAGCCTCACTGAAAATCATCTAACGAGCAAAATGTTGCAGAAAGGCCTGCGACTAGCGTTAAAAACATTTCCATGAACGTCAAATTAATTTAATCAACAAGAGAGCAAGCAAGACGCTTTTATGACACGGCGCCGAACGTCCGCATGCCCATTAGCAGTGAAAAGAAGGTTACAACAGGGAAGAGCTTCTGTATAAAAACACGATCAATATCTGCCAAAAGCCTAGCAGACTGAAAAACGAATACCGCGGCAAAAACCAAACGCGCGTTGTGATTGCGCGCGCTTTAAAGACAAGCCTTGACATGAAGAAAATACGGCTGGAACAATGCGGCGTACAGCAGTCACATGTCTTCGAAGCCCGGTGTGCGTAAGTGATGCATTGTATGTTTCCAATTTCCGTCACTCGAAGAAACTTGAGACATTTCCAGTTTATATGACGTCACGCTAGTATTCGCTAGAGCACGTGGTATGCTTGCGGATTGGCGTGAAATGCCGCGACCACTGCGGAGCATCTCGGAAGTGCCGAAAGATCATGTCAGGCCGTCCTTTCATGAGCAATAGGACGACCTTTCCTATCTACACGGCGCGCTTTGGTGGGCGCAAACTTAGAAAAAAGAATTTCGTTATTGTATAGCCACCACGGCGAACATTTTGTTAATATTAGCTAGCTGCCCATAGAAAGTTTAGAGAATGCTACGAAAAGTCATCGAAATGGGCAGGCTTGTAAGACGTGACTATTCCAAGCTTACAGTGGCCAGTTTGGCGCTGTCTTCAAAAGCAACGGCAACAAAGCCAATCAGAGCCTGCAAGTTGCCAACATATATATTCTTGGTTTCCGCCAAATCAAAACAAATAGTTAGAAGAAGGCAGCATGAACTCAATCCGCGAGGTTCGAAGTTTGCCTAAAACGTAAGTACTCTACGTCCGACAACCATGGATCTGAGAAAAAGAAAAAAGTACTGGCCTTTAGAGCAAAGCAAACAGCCTACTTCGCGCAATCCCTCGGCCGGGCCATCTAAATACTATCCTTTCACATTACACGTGTGAACTCGAAGTCTAGTTTGTCACAGTAAACGATTTCGTTTCAAAAGAAATCCTTCGTCCGCGCCCAGTGGAACCTGAGCTTCATCGTAGGTAAACACTGCAAGATGTTTTCGCCGCAGGAAGTGAGTGAGGCGTTGAAGGGTTGCGAGCAGAGAGAGGGGAGGCAGCTGTTTACGGAAAAGATTTCTCGTTGAAGACTGGCCAGACGGACTGCGCAAAAAAAAAAAAAAAAAAAGAGAAAGTTACGAACGCCAACGTTAGGCCATCCGAGACATCCTCGTGGGGCGCACGACAAGTATTTCTTGGTGCGAAGAGATTTGGAAGCCCAGACGTCGCGACGCACCAGACGGATCCTTTCACACGACGCTGCTATTGGACTGTGCGCGACAAACCAAGGCCGGCTCCGAAACTTTATTAAACAGAGTTAGTTGGTTATGGCTAGTGTCACTACATTTTTTTTAAGAACAGGAATGTGAAGTTCTTGTTTACATTGTACAGTATGTTTTTTTTTTCTGCAACCCTAAGAGCTTGAGATTGGCGCTGGTTTTCTGTGTGCATACAAACCGAGCGCAAGGTTTATTTACTGATGCACCTCGTTTCGTGCCGTGTTGCGTGGCTGGCTGTACGAGAGTCGCCTTCCGAACGTATACTTGTGGATATGAGTTTTGAACTTCGCACACGATGGTACCCGAGTTGTTGAACCTTACGTTGTTGTGCAGGCTGGCGTGCGCGATCATCATGAGACACGACGTACGTATACCTCTCCATGTTTCAATTAGGCATCGAGTTACCTGCTACATCTGAAGATTATTTATTTATTTATTTATTTATTTATTTATTTATTTATTTATTTATTTATTTATTTATTTATTTATTTATTTATTTATTTATTTATTTATTTATTTATTTATTTATTTATTTATTTATTTATTTATTTATTTATTTATTTATTTATTTATTTATTTATTTATCAGAAAGAGTCACTTAGGATAATTTCTAAAATCAGTTTGGTGAACTGGAACGCGCCGTATAACCCTGGTCCCATAGTTCGCTTTGACTTTTGTTGAGGTCGATGTGCATGGCCCTTTCAAGCGCAATTCAAGCATGAAGCGTGCGCGATGTAAATCACGTGTAAATAGCGTGCACTTGCTAAAACACGTTCGAGAACACCTGTGCGACGGGAGTATTATTTCACTGATCTTTAGCAGGCATTGTAAGGAAAAGACAAGAATCAATGAGCGAATTTTTACTTATTTCCAGCCCCAAACAATTAGGCCGAAATTGACCCCGAACGCCAAGCTACAACATGGTAGCTTCAGTGAGTCTGGAATTCCGTGCTAAAGGTATTCTCAACTTTCCTTTTCAGTGGTAATAACCCAAAGGCTCTGTTCAATAGTTTATCACTGGAACGTGCAATGATTTCCGCGCTGTGTAGACTCAAACGAATGCCACAGATTTACGTTTCACGTGGGCAAACTCGTCAAGTCTAGCGTGCTTCGATGCTGAGGCTTCCTAGTCAAGGGAAGTTCGCTGTCGGTAGCCCAGCCAGTCTGAACGTTCTTGGACGTGCGCCCGACCAGGCTAACGTATAATAGCCTACCAGACCATGCAGACAATACAGATAAATGTTCCGTGCTTCTAACTTGAGCGGCACGTTGCTCAAAGTTTCGAAACCGTCACGTTGCGGCCGCGTCGCCAAGCCGACAGCCTTGTAGTCCTTTTCTTCAAGGGTGTTTGGCAAGGCGAGGCTTAGAGCCAGGTTCGGCACGGAAACCGGGGTCCGAGCTTGTGAAACGCATGAGCGGCTGAAACCAGTTGAAACCGGCGTCGTCAAGCAGCAGAGGAAATTCTATTCAGTAATTAAGCTGTCACACTAGACAACGTCGTCACAGCAACTTATGCACACTGTCGCATTGCTGTCGGCTCGCGCTACGCTCGGCAGCTGCGCTTATAGGTCTTTCTCGAATCGCCGGCAAACACAGTTCAGTTCTTTTTATCGGAATGCTTAACTTCACGTTGAACTGGTTAACAAAGCCGTGACAATCGGAAGGCCGCCGCAAGCAATAAACTACTACTTCGAGTCGGTAATAAGGCCTTGTGCTGGTAGTCCTAGAAGCATGTTTATCAAGGATATCAAGGCACAAACGGTAAATAGCTCATGCTGACCACATCAACATTTCAGGACCATCGTGGATGAAGTCATTCAAGTGCGAGTTCATTAAAAAAATTCAGGTATTCTCAATGATTTTCAAGTCCACTAAACGATCAGCAGCGCGAGACTTCTTTTTAAAGTAGTCTCAGTTTGTGATTCACGCGTGGTCCACATCCGATTTTGGGATCGATGTCCATGATAGTACTATCCTGATTCCCTTGACGCGGCGGTCGTAACCGCATTCGTTATTTTTTTCTAATCCTCACTTCACACGCATTCATCTTCCTCATATGAATCGTCCTCGCATCTTTTGAATGTTTCAATAGTTCTTTTTTACTCTCTACTCTCTGTTATCCTCTATGCCGGTTCTTTTACTCCAGCCAGCCAGTTTAACGCTGTCCGCAGAGGGCGGCTCCGGACGTCGTAACGGGAAAAAAGGCACCTTAGGGTGTTCAGCACTCTCTTCGGATCCGGTATGAGTCGCACGTAGGTGTGTCACCCGTTCAATAGTCCAATGTTCGACGAAAACTCGTCAGGCGGGGTCAAAACAAAACGAGCACTCGCCCAAGGTTGAAAAAAAAACAAACAAACAAACACGTGCAATTCACGTTTCGCGGCCACTACGGGTCCTTTGCTCGCGGAATAAGTGTCGCCCTGATCCAGAGGCGGCGTAACAATGTCGCAATGGAACCGGAAATTCGTGATGACACTGCGCCGAACTAATGAGTCAAAGTACACGCTCCACAAGGCCACCGCTACCGCGAGCTGTTTGTCAACAAGTGCTGCGGCGAAAAGCGCAAAAAAGCGCGGACGCTTTCAAGATTTATCGGCAGCGCCGCGTGTTTGCGACAGCACTCTGGTGCATGTTACGTCTTGTTCCCGAGGCTATACGTATAAACGCTCCGCCGCTCGAACAATCCTACCATGCGGAAGAAAGTTACCAAAACGGAAACGCTCAGGGCTTTTGACAAAGCGCTGTCCGCGATGTAGAAAGAAAGTTTTGCGCAACTTCGCACTATGTTCTTCTTTTTTCCCTCTTTCCCCCCGCTTTTGCTGCTTTCTGCGTACTGGCAAAAGTTATGAACGCCTGGTCCCAGTACCGTGACGAATTATTCGGAAGCGCATAAATAATGGAACATGTTATTCGATGCAGACGAAGCGGACTCGCAGAGTTCATTGATATTCGCCAAGCGACGCACGTTAAACAGCAACGAAGGAAGCGTACGCCGATCAATGGGTGTATTCAGTGATCCGTCATAAGCACGCTGTGAGGTTATTTTTTCTTTTTTCTTTTTATGAGGGCTGGTAAGGGGGAGGTTCAGAGCTTCCAATTTAACTCAGTGTGTATGCATCTTGCAGGCATGCCAATAACAGATATGCACTTAAGCTTGATTATTGCAGCATATGAGGATCTTGGGTCATTTTCGTGTTGCTGTTTTACAGCGACAGCTGTCATAGGCTCACTCCTCTACTCGTTTTGATGTCCGCCGATGAGCGCCGGCGTCCCTGCGCAGCAATGCCAAAGTGCTTTGCGAGTTTATAAATAAATAAAGAACAGAAAAAAGGGTATCAGTTTCGCCCGAAGGCCGTAGCATTGATAGCTGATAGCAAAGTATCAGACAACTACATGAAGTAGGTTCGTAGTTTCAATCGGTCGTATAAATCGAAGTAAAAATTCGCTTACTAATTCAGTTAACAAGCGCGATGTCACGCCCACACAGGCAAACATGAACAGATCTCACTCGATCACCGCGAACACTCGCTGTCACACCGCTGGCGTGATGAAGAGCGCCAACAGAGGAGAGCGAACGATTCGTGCTGCCTCTCGCATCAATGCGTCTACAGAAATTTTAGATTACGCGACCTCCAGCACTAGGCGCTCGGGAGGACAGCGCACATTAAGCCACCAGGCATCTCGGGAGGCCTAGCCGTTGCACCCGCCGGAAATTACCTCTAAAACAGGACTCGAGGACCGCGTATGCGCTCAGCTAGCGCGGACAGCCATGCGCAGCCACGGCCGGGCTAGAGGAGATGCCTCTCACCCGAACCCCCATTCCGTCCGCCCACTACCACCCAGTAAGGGGGTTACCGTGAAGTTCTTGCAAAAGGACAACGAATTAAGGTACCTCCTCAAGACCACTATAATGGAATAAAAAATACGCAGACAAATGCCTGTTTCGAAGCAACCGACCATAACGCGAATGAGTCTATTCCATTGTACAGGATGCAAGACGAGAAGTTTGGAATATATGGTCGGACACAATTAAGCTAACAGCAGCGAAGCTAGAACTTAGACAAAAGACAAAGAAAGGACCAAAATACATCACTGATGCAACTGGTTTGATACTTTAGGAACAGAAAATTGTGTACGATTCACGTATAACAAAAGCAAAAAACAACACGGAAAGCAACGCACAAAATCTGTTCGAAAGCCAAAAAGAAAAAAAAAAAGACGTTGCGACATCAAATTTGTCAGCTACCTTCGAATGCTCTAGCTGACAAGGAGCAGCGACATATAAACTTGGAACGCGGGAGCTCCACGACACGGCATGAATATAACCTTCACTATGTTTTTCCCCTTTCGTGAGCTATGTTTTCGTCCCGTTCTACCATCGCGAGTTTCTTTCTTTATTTATTTTTAAATTCTAAAGAATGGAGCAGCTACAGCCTGTGTTTAGAAAAAAAGAATTTCTTTCTACAAATGACGATCCGAGTATTGCGAGGCACGACGGCGGCACAATAGCACCAGGATGGTACAATACATGACACTGTGCACTACGTGTACATGTGTACCACCAGGACACACCAGCACAATACCACAAGGATGGTCAGCGTTGGTCCAAAGAAATGTTTGCGTCCCACGTGCGATATACGTTACTACTCGAACAGCAAAGAACACCAACACAGTGGGCCTCTACGATTATCTGTCTCAGACAGTACCTGAAAGTACCGCCCGAGGCGGTGCTTCAGACAATGAGCGTTGCGTCTGCAGCGCCTCGGGTAGTCCTAGATAGTCCAGGACGACAAATCGAAGATGCTCAATGACACGCAAACGAATAGTAACACAATACATCCACGACGCTGTATGCATATAAGCACATGAAGATTATGTGCAATTTATGATATATGCATCTATGGACCGTGTCAACGCAGGATTGATGTTAGAACACGAACGTCGATCATCATCATCATCATCACCATCATCATCAGCCAATTTTTTATGTCCACTGCAGGATGAAGGCCTCTCTCTGCGATCTCTAGTTACCCCACTCTTGCGCTAGCTGATTCCAATTTATACCTGCGGATTTCCTAATTTCATCACCCCACCTAACCGATGGACTATTAGAGTTACAGAATGGGGTGCCAAGAGAAGGGAAGCGCAGCCGAGGACGGCAGAACGAAGATGACATGTATCAAACTAACAGAATCTTGTTTAGAGCTTATTTGTCGATCGTGCCGAACGAAAACAAGCGGCCCAAAACGACGAGGACAGCCGGAGGGCAGTGACGCCCTCTTAATCTGTCGCCCCCTGGCCTCGTCGTCTTGCGTCGCCTCTTTTTCGTTCGACATCAAAATATGCACCGTCTAGCTTCAAACACGCTGTCTTGCAATACGATCAGTATTGCGCAAGCTCCCTCGAGGGCTGTCTCCAAATATTTTTCCAGTAAATGCGACAAGCGTGGAGTATCCAAGTACTAATAAATAATTTATTCGTCCACACATGCATTTTAACCAACCTTCGATAGCAAACAGTATCAAGAGTTAGACTACTGTTTCTTGCACTGAAAACGATTAGACGATTACACGTTCGCCCTTTCCTCGCCGGAACGGTTTGATAGGCTCGTACTAATCTGGGGGGAGGCATTTTCGTATAGGAACTGAGCACACACGCACTACTCATTCGTAGATACAGTTGCCAAAACAAATAAGAGGTGACTGATCGCTCGTGTATTTCAGCGGTCTGAAACGATCCAGAAACGACCGGAAGGCCCTGCTCGTTTACGCAAACAGCGCCGACGGTGCATCGGCAAGCGTCCACTGTGTACACAGACGGCTCCGTGGCTTTGAAACGTCGCAGCGGTCGCGGCCCTTTTTTTTTTTTTTTTGCCAGGCCGCTCGTTCCGCTGATGCATGGGGGGCGAGAGACCGACCGCCTCCAGGACTAGACTAGTGATTCCGCGAGCGAATCGTCTACACAAGCATTTGGTGGCGACGGTGACGCGTGCATTAGGAAACGAGTGTGCGCAGCGAAGCGGAGACATATACGGCGAGGAAAACGAGTCGAGATGGAGGGGATGGCTGTTGTCAGTGCCGCTGTACATTCGCACACGATAAACAGCGTCGGCCTCGAGAGGTCGCGAACCCCGAGGGTCACCAAGTCGTGTTTACAAACATGCGGAGCAAATAGTGCTTCACCGCGATGAGAAATTTCTAACCTCCCTACCTTTCCCTCTTCGTTTTTCTCTCTCTCTCTCTTCTTTGCGAAGACGACGATGACAATGAGCCATGCATCCAAGTGCACAGCGCGCGCGCTCGGCGCGCGCTTTCTCGCGTTGTTTTTCGCTCCTGTGTTTGTGAAAGCAGACTTATGCAGTCTACTCATTTCGTTAGCGCTTTACAAGCCGTACAGCCTCCCTGTACACCCGTCGTTTCGCCCAATGTAAGATAATATCTGCAGACAGTTGATTAAACTTTGTAAAGCAGTATGCTTATACACTGCTTATATAGGATGTCCCAGATCACAGATAACGTTAACCAAGCTGTTCAACGAAAAAAAGTAAAAAAAGAACTGTCAGCCCTTCCAGTGGGGTGGAGACGGAAGACTAGCGAAGCTGTACTATGGTGGGAATTATGTATTTCCAATTATGACTATTAAGATGTGACGGCGTAATTGGTTATTTGAACTATTAAAAATTAGAAATATATATGATCCGGCGGTTTTCATTTATTTAGTGACCACAGGGACCATGGGCTTATGGTCGCTGCGGTACACCGCCATAGGGTGTACAGCAAAAGTTGGCACGTTCTTCATAAACACGTCACCAACGCCGCGCGCGTTCGGTGCGAACGCGGGCAAAACGCCGCCGCCATCGACAACAGTGACGGAACGGCTGAACGCCGTTGTCGACACTGTTATGGGAGAGGCGGGCGAGAGCCCAGAGAGAGTACGCGGCACAGGCGGCAGAGGCCGGCAGGGTTGCGCGCATGCGCCGCAGTGGGAGAGCGGGCGCATACACGCACAGTCTAGAGTGCCTAGACGCCCTCCTCGCCCACCGCTCCCCTTCCAATGGGAATTCGCGTTAGCTCTCCGCCGTGCGTTCGCTCCCCGTGAAAGCGCGCGTCCCTCGCCCTCGCGCGCTTTCACTCGCACATAATACAGCATACGGCCATTAAGAGTTTTTTTCTATTGCCGGAAGCGACCATCGATGAGTGAGCCCTTAACAGCTTTGCTGTAAAAAGAAAAGAAATCACCGCATATCCACGAAGTGAATGATGATGAGTGGGCGAAGCACCGGGGGATCATTAGGGTAAACCACAGCTACGGACGAGAGAGAGAGCGCGCGTCGGGAACGAACGCCCTTGTGCACCGCTGCGGCCCTAGCTACGGACGAGAGAGAAAAACGCCGGAAGCGGAAGCGGAAGTGGAAGCGGAAGTCGGCTTCCGGTTCCGGCTTCCGGAGCTTGGCGTACATATACTATATATATATATATATATATATATATATATATATATATATACATACATACATAGCGGTCTCCATGCCAACCAGAGCTACGGACTACGAGGGACAAGGCTCGGCCCTAAGGTGCTTCGCCCCTAAAACTACGCTGTGCAAGTAACAATTATAAAACCTATGGTGTTCGGTCGTCAGACCTGTGACAACCGAACACCGTAGGTTTTGTAATTGCAACTTGCACAGTGTTCTTTAAATAATTGATTCTAGTTGAGCAGCTTAGCTAACCTTAGTTGGGACACACGGTATATAACTTTCCTGGAATTATAATAACCTTATATAGACTTATACTCTATCAGATCATACAAAACCCGTAGAGTGCCACTGTAAACAGGGGTAGGCGACCGATAACGACGTCGAAGACCTGAACACTGATTAAGGCGCAACAATAAAAGCAACGACGACGACGTTTCCGATGCAAATACGAAGGCGGTGACGGCACGACGATAATGGCATGACGACGGCGCGAAACGACGGCTCAAATGTCAAACGCCTATGGATTGGAACCTTCTACGTGGAGACAAATAACTCTCCTTTTCTCGGAGAACATTTCTGCCAAGGAAACATGATGATACCTGCGACAAGCGGCGCGAAAGCCGGAGAATGTGAACAGCTAAAGTTAAAAAAAAAAAAAAAAAGCCACGTGTGCGCTGTTAAGCCGGCACCAATTATTTCGCAAATGTATTGGTTCCAGAATTCAACGACACACTTTGCGCCGCTCCTTCGTATTGCAATGCCAGCGACGTACGTCTCCGTGAATGCGTGGGAAGTAATTCATTACGCCCAGCTGGTCCGGTGGAGACGAGAGCGAATCGTTCGCGCGTGAACGTTCGGAAGGCGCGAAGAAAATGACACTCCGCAAGGGGCTGGAGAGTGTTGCGGAAGCGGATAATTTAATGAGAGATTCTGCTACCCTCGCCAGAAACAAGAAATCGTACCACATTCACTCGGACCTAACCCGATGCTTTTCTTTCACGAATTAAAGAAAATGTGTTCGACAACTCAAAGGAAAGCCTCGAGAGCCACCCGAGACAGACTGGTGACCTTACGAAAACGATGACGAAGAAAAAAACAAAACATGTACGTATATTACATTCTTGGGTTTGACGTGCCTAAACCAAGATCTGACGATGAGGCACGTCGTAATGGGGGACTCCGGATTAATTTCGACCACCTGGGATTCCTTATTAACGTGCCCCTAAATCTAAGCACACGAGCATTTTTGCATTTCGCCCCGATAGAAATTAAACGAATCGAACCCGCGACCTGGTGGTGAGCAACGCAACGCTATATAGCGACTAAGCCTGAACGGCTGGTCTGCTTCACCCTCATCGCGGTAGATCAAAGGACTATCGCGTTGTGCTGCTGAGCAAGAGGTGGGTTCGATTCAATGAAACATACCATTTCATCGTGCTATTGTTCTCATTTCACAAGGTCAATGTATATTTGAGAATTTTTTTTTCTTAATGAGCCTAGGATTCGATGCCGGCTTAGATTCGAGTGAACGCGGTATACTTACGGCGAACAAGGACGCAATCGGCGGAAGGCGCGGAACGAATGCAGCGCATACGAGTAAAGCGCGATTCATTCCCGGAAAAGACACAGGAGGAAGATCACGGCGAACGTATTGCTTGTTATCTCCGACGTTTTCAAACGAGCGTTTTTAATATATCGGAGCGGCTATGGAAAAGCAGGACAAGCAGCGTGTCCCAGCGCCAGAAGACGGTACACGCTGTTTGCAGACATGCTTCGCTAGCTGCAATTAATTGTTCACGAACGTCAGCATTTTATTTTACAGAACAAGAAAATGAACAAGGCGGTAGGAGAAACATTTCACTGTGCATTACAGCCCGCACATTCTCGTTTGTTTTGCAGTATGCATACGCCAAGAGTCAACTGAATCCCTCCGATGCAGTTACTAAAAGCGGTCACTCTAGAGTGCGTATTAGAGAAGCCTAAAGGCTAAGTTAATGCTTCCAGACATCGCAGACAAGATGCCCCGTTGGACAACGTGGATGATGACAACGAGGGACGTTTATACCTTACTATTACCCGAAATATTGTAACGGCACTACAAACTAGGTGTTGGCGGACATATGACAATATCTTAAACTTTACTGTTTCCGGGATGCCGGATGAGAAGACAGATTCGTCGATAACATGACAGAATAAAATGTCTACATTCTTTAATCCCATATATGTTTTCAATCCCCACTGACCGCGACATGACCAAGACACAAACGAATCTGTTAACATTCACATCCCGTCGTGTTAACCTGCTGTTTAGGAGCCTGTTAGGAAGTTTCCCTGCAAAGGGAAGATGTGCAGATCACGATCAGTGCTCTATATTATACTGCTTGCTTGGTCCCTCGATCCATAACTAAAAGAATAGTAAAATATATACAGGGTGTTTCAGCGAACACGCAAAAAAATTATTTAAGGTTGCCTGTGGCAGATAGCCCAATTCTAGTTAATGAGCTGGTCTACTCGAACAGGCGGACATTAGTTGCACAAAAAATTGAAATGCATAATCGACTAATTAACAAAAATTTAATAATTAGGTTTTTAACTAATCACCTGATGGCCCATATTGCAATTTACAAATTGTAGCCGTGGAGTTCGCAAGGCGGATCCACTTAGAATTAATTATCAGGATGACACCAGTTTCGAGTTATTAATTCCCGAACTTTGCGGAGAAATGCATTGGAGTTCCAGTTAATTTTGTGCTTCAATGCAAAAAGCGACGTTTTGTTAAGAACCTAACTAGAACGCCAATGCATTTCTCCGCAAAGTTCGGGAATTAATATCTCGAAACTGGTGTCATCCCGAGATATCGTTCCAAGTGGATCGCCTTGCGAACTCCATGGCTACAATTTGTAAATTGCAATATGGGCCATCAGGTAATTAGTTAAAAGTTAAGTAGTGAATGTCCGTTAATTATTCGATTATGCATTTCAATTTCTTGTGGAAGTAATGTCCGCCTCTTCGAGTAGACCAGCTCATGAACTAGAATTGTGCTATCTGCCGCAGGCAACCTTTAAGAATTTTTGAAAATGTTCGCTGAAACACCCTGTATATTAGATAGATAGATAGATAGATAGATAGATAGATAGATAGATAGATAGATAGATAGATAGATAGATAGATAGATAGATAGATATACAACCAGGCTGATATTGATGCTTTACATATTTATAGAAAGATTGGAAGAAAGCACACACAAAGAAATGCATAGACGGATTACAAATCCTTGGTCGTTGCGAAAAGGGTGCTTTCGTGTTCCGGAACGACGCAGAAGGCCTTTTTTTTTTTTTCAAAAGCTGACCGAAGTGAAAAGGGTTATTTCGAAACGCCAAGGCGCCTATACATAAACGATATATCGCTTTCGACACGGAAAACGCTTTAACTTAGTTATACGCGCCAGCTCCCGCAGGAGTATTTTGCAATTCTCGGCCACAAAACAGCGCGTGCGGACACTCAACACCCGAAATATATGGTCAAAGAAGGGGATTAAGAGCAAAAGAAAGAGATAAAACGACCGTTATCGGCTTCTGGCGTCGCTGCGGCCGACTTCGATCTGACAGCCACGCAAACAGCTAGTTGCCACACTTGATATCAGCGCCCTGCTGAAGCTAACTGAAGCACGCCGGCGCTGCTAGCGCTAAATATTATAGTCACCCGGGCCAAAGCACACACATCTGCGCTGTAATATTTACCGCTCATAAAATCGTAAAGCTTCAAGTGGTAGCGCGTTGCCTGTTATCTGTGCAAGTACACCGACGATGGATAGCCGTACCAGCAAAGTGCCCGATCATTAATTCATAAGCCTGTGTAGTGTGCTTACTCTAACCTACCAATGTGATCTTACTTTGTGCGTTCATTTCTGCAAACTGCAGTCAATGTGGAGCAGGATGAAAGGGAACAAGAGTTCAAACGTCCACGTACGCAAGTAATTTATCCAGCGAAGCTACGTATATTTAGTTTACTGGTGAAACCATTGGTTATAGCGTGCGCAGTTGTTTGAAGCGTGGACAGACGGAAATAGGGTCAGAACAGAAGTTCAATTAAACTATGAATATAAGTTGAAGACACAAAGAAAAGGTTTAGAGAACAAGGAGCATAGTGAGTATGATAAAATACATCGTTGAATTGCAGCAGAACTGATAGTTGGGCGAGTTGGTACAAAGAAATTGCATTTTTGAATATCGGTTGAACCTTTGTAATCTGTTTCTGTATATACTGATGACTCTTGTTGCGCATGCTCAGTGCAGATAGCTGGTGCATTTATGTTCGGTCTCCTTCCAAAAATAAACAGTTGTGAGTAAGCGCTCGAGTGTCCCCCTTCACTGCGTCCTTGTCTATTGTGCGCGCTAAATATTTCACTATGAACATCGTTGAATGTTTAGTAAAAAGTTGAGCTTTCTCGGGCTACTGTGGTATGCGCACGTCTACGCAAGACACTGATCACGTCACCAAAAGGATAATTATTTTTTTCTTTTTTTATGGGATTTTACGTGCCAAAACCAGTTCTGATTATGAGGCACGCCGTAGTGGGGGACTCCGGAAATTTGGAGCACCTGGGGTTCTTTAACGTGCACCTAAATCTAAGTACACGCGTGTTTTCGCATTTCGCCCCCATCGAAATGCGGCCGCCGTGGCCGGGATTCGATCCCGCGACCTCATGCTCAGCAGCCCAACACCATAGCCACTGAGCAACCACAGCGGGTACCAACAGGATAATTAAGGGGCCGCAGAATGTTTGCGACACCTAATACTAATGCAATGCCGAACATAAAGTGTTCTAGTTCACTTTTTTTTCTCTGCGTGTTTCAATTTATACTGATGACACAAATCAGATGTGAGAATAAAAAACAAAAACAAAAAAAAAGGAACTAATAGCACTACGCACAAACCTGCTACCGAAAGGACTTGCCATAAGAACTTCAGGTCTCTCTAGCACACGGTGTCGCTGACGCAGGGTGTTGTCGCTCATCAATCGCCTCTTCAAGCGCGTGTTCACGAACTTGCGCCAGCAAGGCGCAGATACAACGTGCCTTGGTGAAGCCTCCGTGCCTGCTGCGGCGCACTATTGTGGCGACATCTAGCACGCATTCGGCGAATGACGGCTCTTACCTCCGAGATGTCGGTGCATAACCTTGGGTCTTTTCTCACCTTTCCTTTAGCGTGTTTAGACAATTGACACACCAGAGGCGTCAGACAAAATGACCCTAACCAGTGCGATTACGAAGCGTAACTTGCTTGTGCAAGTAAAACTCGAACTCACCGTTGATTTCGGAGGCACAAAGTATGACAAACAAGAAGCTTCAGACAAGAGGCCTCACGAACCAGTGCAAAGACAAAGTATAACTTGCTTTCGCAAGTAAAACGCCAGCACAGCGCACATCTCGGAGGCACATACGATATACAAAAGGCTTCAGACAAGCGGCTTCGCGAATCATTGCAAACAATAAGCGTAACTTGCTCTCGCAAATAAACATACTGACGAAACTGAATGCTTGTCGAGTTTTTGAGACGACCAATAGAAGCTCGACCTCAGAGGGATTCGTTAACGGTAAGTGAGCGGCCACATTTTCACCGAGTCCGAGCGTCAAACTTCGCTTCGACTCGTACAAGTCCCAACAGGGGCGCCGCAGCTCTCAACTTGGTCAATCAGAAAGGGCAGCGCACTCGCGCAGCTAATCGAGTCAGCGAAATCGAATTTCTTCGTCCCATTTTCTGACAAAAGAAGAGCGAAACACAAAGGCGCTCGGGCATAGGCGGATGCGCGCTAAACTGGACGGCAAATGTACTGTCGGGAAAAGGTCTCTCTCAAAAAAAAAAAAAAAAAAAAAAAGAGTCACCGCAGGCTGTTAGCACTGCGCAGTGCAGCAGGCCCGACCCGTCAAGCGTTGTTCTTGCTGGCCTAACAAACAAGCCAACGTAGACTCGCGGAGATGACGCAGCACGCGTGTCAGTTCACTGGCCGCCGTTGTGCTGCATAGTAAAACGACGCCCGCGCCCTATCGATGGCTGAAAAGGTGTGGGGCGTAGTTTATGACGATGGTCATGGTACATGTCGCATGATGCACTGCGTCTGGTAGGACGTAGGGAGGCTACCCGGAGTAGCGTTAAAAACACTACTTTATAGTTGGAGATAAGGAGACACAGTGCTTACTAGAGCGGCGTTTTATCTATCTATCTATCTATCTATCTATCTATCTATCTATCTATCTATCTATCTATCTATCTATCTATCTATCTATCTATCTATCTATCTATCTATCTATCTATCTATCTATCTATCTATCTATCTATCTATCTATCTATCTATCTATCTATCTATCTATCTATCTATCTATCTATCTATCTATCTATCTATCTATCTATCTATCTATCTAACGGCGCGGGCATGCGGAGTATCACGTTTACGTTTACGGGCGCTACCGGAGATCAGACAACTTGTACTTCCTCAGCGTTGGGCGCGTGTATAGTGCCCAGAGGTCAAATAGGTCGCCGACCTTCCGCAAGAGCCCAACGCGTTAAGGCAATGACGTGTTTCTCTCGTGTCGCCCGGCCTTTATTCCTTCACTCGCAAAGGTGGAATCTCCCTGTTGGTTATAATTAGTCATTATCCCCAAACGTGCGGGCGACACTTGCGCGTCTCGAGTGACACTTGCGCCAAGCAAGTGACCAGCCCAGGTGCCCCGCCTCACTGCGCAGACAAACAATCGGGCCCACACATACATTCACGGCGACAGCTCGGCAGGTCATTGGCCGGCCGCGGCGTCGCACCGTAAACACTGAGCGTGCCGCGAAGCGCGTGGAAGGAGACCACCGACTCTCCATCGTAGATCCGTGCGCCGGCTGAAAGCAGTTTTTTTTTTCTGTTTTTATTTTCCTGGCAATATCGCGTCCTTCTGGCCTGGCAATACTGAGAGCTGCACTATATCATAACGAACACGGAATTTCCCGAAGACACCGCGCATCGTAAGGTGGTACAGGAATTCGTCGAACCCTTTGCAATCTACGGATTTTCACCCCAACGTACGGCAGACAAATAAACGAAAGAAGGAAGGAAGGAAGGGCAAGAAAGAGATAAAGAAAGAGCATCAGTTATCGTTGGAGCTTGACCTCCGAGATCTCCTGCGCACAATACACCATCTCGGAGGTCATGGTCAGCACATAGAGAAATAACATTTATTACTGATCTTGGCATGACGGTGGTGTTAAATACCCACTTTTGCGCCTTGTGTGCTATTCCTAAATATTATTTTGGGAGACCGGGGTCCGTATTCACAAAACGTTCTTACGCTAGAATTTCTTAATGATAAAATTTCAGCCAATCTTGATGCCGAACATATCATTAGCGAAGTCGGCCAGTCAATGGTAATCTGCTCTCAGGAACGAAGAGCTTGATTACCTCCGCCCCGGATCCCTTATTGAATGCACAAAATGTTTCTGTCATGCTCCCTGTTCTAGTTAGCTATGACATAATGTTTGGACATTTGCGAATGAAGGAGCCAAGGTCATGTGACAAAAAAAGAAACGCCATCGTCTTGTGTTATTTCTTCTGTAAGTCGCCGACCCACTTGAGATACGGACACCACATTGGCACACAGCAGAAAGCTATGACACGAGCGAGGACATGACCGTTCTTTCCAGAGAAAGAAAAATTGTGCTAAGCTATCGACGATTAATGTCAATGTAAAACAAACAAACAAACAAACAAACAAACAAACAAACAAACAAACAAACAAACAAACAAACAAACAAACAAACAAACAAACAAACAAACAGGCAGGCAAACGAACAAACGGTTTCCTTTGCAGAGTCCCGGCCACGGACGAAACACGAAAACGGCCGAAAGAGGCAAAGAAAGGTGCTCGCTTTAAAAAAGAACTTTACCGCGACATAGGCCAGTGCAGCGTCGCCAAAAGTAATCTCCAGGACAAAAGTAAACCCTGTGGCTGTAGTACCAAAATGACCAAAACTGGCATGCAAAGTGCTGTCCACTGTTAAAGGAAACAGTTCACGTGCGGCTCTCCCTTTCCTGGCGCTCTAGCTGAAATTGCCAGCTGAGGTTATGCCAATGCACTGAACACTGAACAGGGGCGTACCAAGGTGCCGGGGCAACCACCAACCAGAAGTTGCCTGTTGCAAAGCCGGGCGATTGTACAATTAATTTCCAAGGAGGATAAATTCGCACGTGTTTTACAAGCACGTTACGAAATATTGTGTTCTTTCAACCACGAGAAGACGACGACGAAGTGGTTACAGAGCGAGAGAACGCTCCTGTCTTGAGAATAGGAAATTGGGTTGGTTGGTTGGTCAAGAGAGAGAGAGAGAGAGAGAGCAGACTTTACGCAAAAGAGCACACGAGCATAGATAGCTCTTCCGCTGATGCAGTGGGTGGTCCCCTCAGGCCAGGAGTCCAGCGGCCTTAGCTGCCCTTCTCGCTCGGTTGACCAGGTTGAGCTGGTCCGTCGAGTTGGAGCTGGACAGCGCTGCATCCCATTGCCGTGCGGTGGGGTATGTTATGGGTGCGAGCTGTGGTGTGTTTGCGCAAGCCCATACCATGTGGTAAAGCGGTGCGCAATGATCGCAGTGTGGGCATTTATAGGAATACAGTGCAGGGTGTATGGCGTGGTAGACTCATATGTGGATATGTGTTTGTTTGGATTTTTCGCCATATTACGGCTTCCTCTCGCGTCAGAGCATTATGAGGGGGCGGTAGTGTTCTTCGTGAAAGGCGATAGTGTTCTATGATGTGCGTGTAGGTTAATGGCATGGGCTCGGGGCGGAACTGCTCGACGCGGGCCTACCGCGGCTCCCGGTGTGCATGGGCTCGGGCGTAGGCGTGTGTCTGCTGATTACCGCGTAAGGACTCATGGCCCGGAGTCCACACGATTTGTATGTATGGTGGGAGCTGGTGCGCTCCACTCACAATGCGATGCGCGGCCCTGGAAATGTTGGTTCACGTTAATCGTATCACGGCAATCCTACTGAGACAACGCTCCTGTCTGTTCCTTCTGCTGTTCTGCTATAATATATACCAGTGCCGATGTACCGAGTACCGATAGGTCCATGGCCTAATGCCTTTCGCAATACCCGCCGCGGTGGCTTTGTCAGCTAAGGCGTTGCGCTGCTGAGTACGAGATCGCGGGATCGAATCCCGGCCGCGGCGGCCGCATTTCGATGGAGGCGAAATGCAAAAACGCCCGTGTGCTTGAGTTGTAGTGCACGTTAAAGAACCCCAGGTGATCAAAATTAAACCGGAGCCATCCACTACGGCGTGACTCATAATCAGAACTGGTTTTGGCACGTAAAACCACAGAAAGAAGAAGAAGAATGCCTTTCGCAAAACATGCGCTCCCTTTAACAGTGGGCCGCACGTTACAGGATGTCCAACTTACTGGGGAAACGCCTCCGTATTATACAAGAGCTCAAAAGAGTGTAAATAGAGAATAAATTGCTGCAGATTAATCACTCGTAATACAGTTTTGCGCTTCGAGGATTTATCTCAATGTCATTTGATGATGTGTTTGCGTTACTTTTATTATGTTGTGGAACTTATGACAGTCATATTTGCACGTTCCTCATAAGATAATGAGTAGCCCACACTATCGCTTGTTGCCGACACCTCCCAATGCATTCTTATCAATAAAAAGAAATGTGTAAACCGCCGTTAGAACGACGTAATCGGGACAAGTAGTGATCACTTCGTTATAAGTGGCATTTCGATACAAGCGGAGAGACCATTAAAAAAAAAAGAAGAAGCAAAAGAAAATGCGTGGCAACGAGGAAAGCACATTCCAACAGCGTCTGGGACTCGGGTGCACGCCACGAGACGAAAGCTATAAGCGTGGTGGAACCGAGCCGTGTCGGATGAAAATAAACGGAACAGCAATCTGGCGAAGCCAGCGGGACTGACGCATAGCGTTAAATTTAAACGCCCTGCACGAGTCCATAAGCCGCCCGTTCGTCTTAAAAATAATATTTTTTTTTCCTGTCTGGAACGCCTTATCCCAGCCACAAATCAGCACGTGGCTGCAGGAGACGCGATGGAGGGATGGAGGAGCAGTTTCTGCGAAAGCCGCAGTGTCGTGCCCTTATAACGGCGCCGCAACGTGGACGCAAGATGCAACTTTCTGGTGCGGGCACCAGGCGTCGTATGTTCATCGTTCTCGACAGCAGACGACATTGTGATCGCGAAGGAATAGCAAAATTTCGCAGGAACGCTCGTTCCGATCCTTACTGGTTGTCGCAAGCTCTGCTATTGCACAGCTGCCACAACGCTCTGTTATAATCAGCTTCCGAATTTAGAAATGTTGAGGAAATTGCCGGTTATTGCGATCTCTTAAAGCTCGCCCCGAGCACAAACGGTTACGTCTACTTGAAGAGCGTACCCATGCAGATAACCCCGTGGCCATGTAGTGCGCTGAGCAGAACTCTCAACAAATAACACGCGTCCGGTAGCTCTCGCGAGGCTCAACGGCTCGCGCGATGCTTGCGTGCTCAGCGGTGCACGCCTCTCGCTGCATCTTTTCGACCTGTCGTTCTGTTTCCACTTCCTCAAAAAACGCTTTCGTTTTGATTACGTGTCGCTTTTGTCTTGTTTCGTTTTGGTTTTAAGCAAAGGCGCTTCACTTAGTTTGTCTTCAGCGCAACCTTGAGCGAGATATATTTACTCACGCGCGCGTCCCGAGTCGTCGTCAGCGGGAGGACCGGTTGCTTTTTTGGATCTTCCATGCATGAAAGGACTGAGATACCGGCGGTGGTGAAAGATTCGGCTAAAAGCACGTCACGGGAACGCGAAGAAAAGGCATTAAGTAATAAAGAAAGAAAGAAAGAAAGAAAGAAAGAAAGAAAGAAAGAAAGAAAGAAAGAAAGAAAGAAAGAAAGAAAGAAAGAAAGTACGGTGGCGATTCGCCGAGCACGTGATGGCTTGGGATTCGGGTGATGCGGACGAGACAAAGCTAATTAAATATGGCGACCGGGCAACTCTCGGCTTGCGTGCACGCAGATCGTCGCAGTGAAACTGGATGAACACGGCTGCAGGGCCCTAGCTGGCAGTGCTGCTTTTCATTGCCGTAGTAAGCTAACGCTTATCCCACGGCGACTCCATTTTCGCTAATAGAAAAAAAATATGTGCAAAACATGGTATCAAAATCGAAAAGGACTCGTAAGCACGAGCAAACGATAACATTGATACTTGCAAGCGGGGAAAAAAAGTGCGAAAAAGAAAGAAAAAAAGAGAGAAAGAAAGAAAGAGCAACAAACGCAAGTCACTGAACGTAAGCGTGGATTAGGAAGCAACATATCTCTGTCATATCTCCCGAAACGTGGCCTTCGATATGCGCTAGAAATTGGGCGCATCGCATTGAGCGCACTTCACACGAGAGTACACACCAAGCAGGATTTCTCTTTTATTGCGATAGCAATTATATGGACACTTCAAGCGGGTTTCTGCCTTCGCCGTGAGATTCCGTATAAAGTCCAAGGGCGACAAAATCGTCGCCGCGCGCCGTATATTCCTGTGAAAGCGCGCGGGGGACGCGCGCTATCACGGAGAGCGAATGGACGGCGGAGAGCAAACGCGACTTTCGTCGAGCGAAATGCCGTGGGGGTATGGGAGGGAGGGAGGGAGGGAGGGGGGGCGACGCTGTGCTGCGGCACCAAATGCGTATCTTGCAACCGGGCGCAAGGGGAACTGGTGACGCAATCTCCCACGACGCGAAAGGAGGAAAACGGGAAGGCAGCGCGGGAGGGAGGGGGGCTTCTACTCTGCCAACAAATGCGTTCTGACCTTTGTATGCGCCGTGCATTCGTCGCTAAGTTTTCGTTGAAGCGATAGACCGCACGAACTTTCGCTCGCTGCGATTGTTTTGACAGTGGTTGTCTGCGGTCATCGAGTGTGATCAATTCATGTTTGCTTGTGCACGTTGACACCACGCTTGTTAATTCAGTTAGTAAGCGAATGTGTCCAAATTTATGCAGCCAATAAAACTACTATCCGTACTCCGAATAGCTCTCTGCTAATTTGCTATCGCAATTGATGCTTCGCCTTTTGGGCGAAACTGCGACATTTTTCGGAATTACATGTAACCACGTTGGTAAATTAAAACGGCGATGCAACGCGGTTGTGATAAGCCCAACCCTCGGTATACTCTTTGTAATCGTTTATTATTATGCTGGTCCTACGTAGGCTGCACTGTATTAAGGGAATGGATTCGCAAGGCATGTTCGTATCGCAACACGAAGGAAATCAGAACGAGAACTGCTTCTTCCGGATTGCTTTTAATTATACCGCTCATTATACTTGCTGTTGAACGTTGGAAAGGTCAACGTTGAGGCGGCGACATTTACGTACGCCACGATGCGAAGCTTCACGCACGACGTCGCGGAAGACGCCATTGTTATAATCACGTTAATGAATGCCGAACAACGCTCAGAAAATAGGTTTGTGCACAGTGGTCTGCGTCTGGACACAAAGTGCTGAGACGCCCCCTTATTTTTGTAGTAGGATCGATACTTGGGCGAGTTCGTACGGTACCATACTTTTGTGGCAGCGCGGAAAGACGCAGACTAGATACAAAGGACGAGCTCTGGCGATGTTCGCTTCATTGGAACGGTTAATACGCTCAAACATACAAGAACCCTGTGTACAAAAAATGGAAACGCGCGGCCCTTCTTAAGGCGAAAGCCTTATACGTCTCAACGTTCAGTCGACCTTCAACGTCCTTGAGCGAAAACAGGCCGTCAGCACGTCTCGTATAAAAGCGATTAGTGAGCTAAAGGCAGTTAAAGCGGGCCAAAGCATGACTGGGCATGAGCGGATTAAGAAGCGAATTAAGGAAGGTGACAAAGCGAATTAAGAAGAATAAAAGTGAATTAAGAGTAATCAAAGCAAATTAAGAAGAATCAAAACGAATTAAGAGTAATCAGAGCAAATTAAGAAGAATCAAAGCGAATTAGGAAGGAGGAAAAAGCGATTTAACAGGAATGAAACTGAATGAAGATGAATCAATACGATTTAAGTGAAATCAAAGTGAATTAAGAGTAATGAAAGCGAATTAAAGTGCATGACTGAGCGATTTAAGAGGAATCAAAGTGAACTAAGGAAGACGAAGCAAATTAAGAGGACTCAAAGCGAATTAAGAAGAATGACAAGTGAATGAAGAGGAATGAAAGCGAAATAAGAAGGATGACAAAGAAAATTAAGTGGAATCAAAGCGAATTAGGAGGGATGACAACGTGATTATATGACAGCGATTTAAGGTGGATGACTCAGCGATTAAAGTGGATGACTCAGCGAATTAAGATGGATGATTCTGCGAATTAAAGTGGCTAATTGACGTGCCTATTAAACTGGCTAATTAATGCAGCGGCACTTGGGCTTTCGCCTTCAAGTCTTAGGGATAACATAAGAGACCCTGTGATTTTTTTTCTCCTTCGTTTTCTTACATTAGGCCTCGCCTGGAGCACGTGCATATGGCGAAGACAAGAAACTATATTTCACCGCGGACACCAAAAACTCATAACAGTCCAGGGTATAGTGATAACGCCACGGATGTTATTGTTTAAAAAGTTCGGCAGCATGTTACACTCCTGTAACACGGGAAGGCAAAAGCCTGCTGCACACTTGCTAATGCGCCGTCTCGCCTCGTCGCGTTGCTGCTTTCGCAGTTCGGCTTCTTCGGCTCGCTTTCGACGCTTAGCTGCGGCGGCTTCCCGCGCTCGTATAGCGGGGTCAGACTCGCGTCAACGACGTTTATCTTCGACCTTTAAGTTGCATCCTCGCAGCTGGGGATTGAAACGTACGCTGTTCTGTGTGTTGTATGGGTGATATTAATGAAAGTATGCACCATTCGCTTCACTTTGCTGAGCGCTTGTAGCCTCAGCCTTACGGGGGCCAATGCATTTTTGCCTGCTTACGGGAGTAAGAACCATTGATTACGGAGGTATGAGCCATTGAGAAGGTCACGTGTGCTTTTTTTTTTTTTTTTTTTTTTTTTTTACGACTCGACTAGATCACCGCGTTTCTGTACGTTTTATGCGTGATTCCAATGAATGTATGCACTGTGTGCTTCACTTTGATGAGTGCTTATAACCTCTCCATTACGAGAGGAATTAGCCATTGCGTTTTTGCTTGCTTAGGGGGGGGGGCATGAGCCATTGCCGATGATGACAATTTTTGTACCACTGGACCGGACGACGCGTTTTTTTTTCAAGGTCATCGGGGTATGAGCCACTTGAGGCTTTCGGCTTTATAACACGACAGAAAATTGCACGACAGCGACGGACTCGTGCGCGGCCCTGTATGATGAGCGTGCTAACGTAATTTTAAAGAAATCAAAGTATGGCATTCAGCGCGGCAAATAGACAGACCGGCAATGAGGGACACCGTAGCGGGGAGGGGGGGGGGGGGGTGCTCCCTATCGAATTCGACAACCTGGTGTTCTTTAACATGCACCTAAGCCTAAGTGCACGAAAGTTTCCGTATTCACTCGTATCTCCTCCGCGGCATCGAATCGAACCTGCACCTCGCAGCATCCACCGGTAGCATCAAGTTTCCGAATAGAGGATTACAGCTCAAGGAGGGTAGTGCTGAACAAATTTTGAGCTGCATAGATATGGCGTTTAATAAGCCGTCTGTCGGTGCTTAGTATATTCATGCCGGAACGAGGACATTCCTACATTTGAGCCACATTCCTTTCAAGAAAACTTCGTGGCTACCCTCGCCAAATAGTACCCGACTTTATAATAATGCAGTGTTTGCTACGCAATGTATGCGCAACACTTCCTAGTGTAGAACTCCCATTCCGACTTGTCGTTTTCTACCATACGTTTGTTCCACGGTAAATCTGGGAATGCACATAGCCTAGTCGTGTCCATTCGAAGCGGTGTTGTGCTGATATACCGCAAGCCATGCCGTGTCGTATTGTTATGTTTACAGTTCCGTTTAAGGGTACAAGACATCCTTGCTGCCTCGAGCGTTTGTATTCTGGCTCTTTTTATTTTCTTCTTTTTTTATAATTTTGTTTTTACGCCCAAGATAAAGCGGCGCACGTGGATCCGTTTCGAGGACAGCAATCGGGTGGAAAAACACGCGATACATAAAGAAGCGCGCTTAAAATGCCCGCGCAAGCGAGTAGTAATTGGCAAATGTCGCGGCACACTCACTTATCTCGAGTTTACGACGGTCGCGAGCGTTTTATTTTGATTTTTCTTGCTTTTCTTGCACCTCGTGCGACTCGGTGACCCCTGCCGGCGGACGGGATCGCTTTCTCTTCCGCAATCTTGCACGTGAGAGATAACGGACCCAGCTGACCTCGCGCGCCGACAAATTCCGATAGAGCGCATGCAGGACAGAACACCGGCGCCGGCGGGCCAGCCAACCAGCAAGGGTAAACACCGGCACTTCATTTAGAGCGTACATCTCTCCTCGCTTGCCGTCGACCAGCGGGTACAGTGTTTTCGCTTGTGTCCTTGTGTCCTTTTTCTTTCGCGTTCGCATATCGAGATAACGCCAGCTTACAACGTCTCATTATTTTTCGCGTCACTCTTCGTGAAAGCTCAATCATGTTTACAAGCGCTTCGCCGGCTCGATATCAGGCGGCTGTTGTGATGCCCTTTGACCTTTGTTCGTCTTTTTTCCCTTCAAAATGCTTCGAGAATCGCGAAGCCAGCCAGGTGTCATACGCTTCTAAGAACACGTGTATGTTATTGCCCAAAGAGAGAGCGCGCTTTTAAATGCCTGAGCTAAGTGCGCTTCGAGGAAGCGAGTTTGACTGGTCTGGTTTTTAATCCCGTAATTGCTTCCATAAATGCCTCAGCTAAGTTGGCTTCCGTGGGAAGTGCATTTCACCGGTCGGCTTTCTTTACTTACGCAATATATTCAAAAATTCAGGGTATCTGCCATTCATTTGACCTTGTTCTACCAGACGTCAGCTGACCAGTCTAAACGCGCAGCACTCGCAACGGTCACGGAATCTCAGTGACTAAAGTTGTGCAGCTTTTGAGTACGAGAGAGAGAGAGAGAGAGAGAGAGAAAAGACTTTATTACGATGTCATGGAATTGGATCCCCGGCCGCATTCCGAAGAGGGGCGGAATTCAAAAATCATTCATGCGACGCGTTTTGGGTGCACAATAAACAACTCCTGGTGGTCAAAATTGATTCCGAGCCCTCAATTACGGTGTCTATCACAACCTCCGTATTTCTAGACGGATCACATAAACAACGGTTGACTTTAGGACGCATTCTCTAGATTTTGTTTTCAGCTTAGATCGACCTCCTTTTAGGTCACTCGCGCCACTTACTAGGCTTGCACTCGTGAATTCGTTTGCAGTGTGCTACTGTAAGTAAGCTAATCTTATAGGTACGCCGATTCCTGCCAGTTAGTTTGGTATTCGTGTTCGTTTTATGTATGAATTGCGTGCTAGGACAACTCTTCGCTGGTAGCCGCATCGCCATAGAAACAGCCACCTGTTGCTCTGCTGTGCATGTTAATCACAGTTGCAAAATTTCGAACCGAACAAAATTAGTATTATTATTAATCAGCGTCAAATGTGTCGCTGTTTCACAGAAAGCATGTTTGCAAATTTCGTGCTTTCAAGACTATACTGGCAGTCGCTGTACAGCCAAACATTGTTCGCGCCACTTCGACTCTCGTGAAGCCCGTACATTTTCCACTTCAAGCTGCACGTGAACGCGATAAGGTGGTTTACACGGCCTCAAGAAATCGCCGACGAAGAGGCGACAGAATATCGGCGCCAGACCGCAGATAGGTACGCAACATATACATGCGCCATTATTCTTCTTATCAGTCTCGCGTAAAAAATGGTGCAGGCGTTACCGGAGCGTGACGAAGATAAAAATCCTTTTGTGCTTCTTATCGCGTCCTCCCTCTACAGCGCCCCCCCCCCCCCCCCCCTCCTCCCCCGCACACACACATACACGCCTTTGGCAGCATGTTCTAAGAGTGTAATAGCCTCTTCAGACTGTTTATTTCTTTTCACGAAGACAGATACCGTAGGAGTAACAATATAGAGTCCTCAGAAATGATAACGCAGGCACGCCAGTTCGGCGCCATTACTTAGCGATAACGTCACCCGCATCAATCAGAATCTTATTATTATCCGACTAATGTATTTCCACGGCAGGATGAAGTGCTCTCCCGTAGCCACCTCCAATTACTCCTGTCTCAGGTCGGCCGACTGCAATCTATGCCCGCAATTGTATCTGATCTCAACACCCAATTTTGTGTTGTCTTTCGACTATGCTTCTCGTCCTTTGGTCCCCATTTCTTTACTATCATAGACAACTGGATATCTGTTATACGTCATAGCATTACCCTGCCCAAATCTTTTCTTGCTTTTATATCAACCTAATTATCAGCTACACTCGTTTGCTAACTCATACCACCGTCTTCCTATCTCTTTACGTTACGTCTATCACTTTTCCTTCAGAAAAACTAAATGTAAAATAGGTGCTATTAAAATGAAGGCAGAGGAAATTGCGTGGGGCTTTGGAGAAAATTGACACTAATTTTATCTAGACCGCTGTGGCGACGCGAACGACGAAACGCGATCGTAGAGTGCGTTTCGAATACCGCTAGATGGCATGGAAATCTGAGACGTTCCATGAATATTCAAACACATCATATTTATATTACATCTTCATTGTTGCTGTTAAGGCAAATAAAAGCATGTTTTTACCATATCAGATATGAGAATAGCCGTCCTTTTTTCCACTTGCCTGAAGATGCTGCTTTTGGGGCTTGACCATCGTAGTTAAACAAATATGTGTTTTTCAGGTCCGTAAGTTAAGAGTAGATAACGATAAGCCCTCGCGTGTCCACTTTCACGGTGTCCTTGTCTATTGTGCGTGCTATAAATTTCACCATGAAAGAGAACCGACTTCAAAAGTGATTGCGTCCCTCAGTTGTCTTATGGTCTCAAAAGAATGTATTATTTCCCCAGAAAATAAAATACTGCAGAAAGGATTCTTCAGACCTCCTGTTTCGTTTTCCTATCTTGGTAGCACAGAAATCAAAATTAAGATTCAATCCTGGGGTTTTACGTGCCAAAATCACGATCTGATTATGAGGCACGCCGTAGTGGGGGACTCCGAATTAATTCTCTCCACCTGGGATTCTTTAACGTGCACGTACTAAATTTAAATACACGAGAGTTCTTGCGGCCGCCACGGCGGCTCCTCGAGCTCAGCAGCACAACGCCGTAGCCACTGGGTTAACGGGGCGGATAGCACAGAAATGAACCAGTCGTGAAGCAAGGTCAAGCCTCGCGTATGTGTCTACGGGAGCTAGCACACCCAAGTCCATTTCTTCGCAAAGAAACCTCCTGTCGTCTCGTGTTCCCATTCAGTGACACAGGCCGGGCGCGCAGCTTCTCGCAGGAGACCTTCACAAAATCAACAACGTCTTGATGCGGTCTACGCGCCTTACAGCGCAGTGCCACAGGGAGGCGGCTCACGTAGCAGCTGTCAGGCGTCCGTCGCTCGGTATCTGCTTACGTAGGCCGGTTTGCCGAAAGCCAAAGCCGAAAGAGAGCGCAGGAGGAGATACACGCGAAAAGCCTGCTGGACTGAGACCATTGCGCCATAAGTAATGACGGCTGGCGCACCACGCAGCATGGAATCGGATAACGTCGGTTTTGGATGGCGGGCCACAGGACGAGTATTATACGGCTTCGAGCAACATTCAGCTACTGGCTATAACTCCAATCAGCTGGATGTCTCGATACAGCTCATATGGCAGCCTCATATGCATCTCATATAAACTGTATAAAAGTTGCAAACTGGGCGAGTTGGTATTGGTTCGTCTTTGAAAAGGCGCTTAGGACGAGGGACAAGGCGAAGAAGGGAGATGGGACACATGCGTTGACTGCAATGAGCGTTTGCTAAAGAAAAAAGAAAGAAAGAAAGAAAGAAAGAAAGAAAGAAAGAAAGAAAGAAAGAAAGAAAGAAAGAAAGAAAGAAAGAAAGAAAGAAAGAAAGAAAGAAGCCGGAAGGCACGAAGGAAACATACAAAAGACATTGGACGTGCGCCACCAGGACATCGACCTCACTTCCTCTATACCTCACGCAGTAGATAAAATGTGGCAGAAACAACCAAAACCAGTTGAATCTTCACGTCGCTGACAGCTTAAATTGAATGTCATGTAGTACTACGGAGGCACGGCGGACACATAACTTCTCGTTGGATATGAAAAGTCTCAGCAATTTCCTTTGTCCTCTGGTCATACAGACTTTACGCATTGCGCATAGCCAAAAGTTCAGAGACTGTCCATGAAATATCTGCGTGCTTGTGGTCTTAAATATTTATGAGGCAGCTTTGGAAACTCCGTGGTTGACTCAGCAGTGCAAAGGAGCCGACAACGCTATAAAATAAGTAGATCGGGCGAGGGCAAACTTTTACTCATTTGTTGCATAATAAAGCCCATCTTAAGCCGCTGTGAAGAAACAAAATGAAACGCAAAACAGTAAAGGTCACTATAAGCCACAGCGTTCGCGCCCATACCAGGACAAGAGAAAACATTTCAAGACGATTAATCAGACGAATTTTTAAGGAACGCCACTCCCTTGTTTGTAACGATGGATGGCGCTAACACATGTGACACCATGTTTTTTTTTTTTTTCAATGTGAAATGTCTCAACTATTACTAAACGCGGGTACATAAGGGACGCTTCGTTGTAGGTGTGTATTGTTTACATTTGCGCTTTTTCTTTTTTTTTTCTTTTTTTGATGGATTAGTGTGTTTGTGTGTACCTTCGTTGTGTGTGTTCCTGTAGAAATCAGTAGTTTCGATTTCTTAACTACGTCTGGGTATAGCCGGCTTTATTTTCGTTTGTATGCAGTTATTGGATAACAAAACGTCTCCAATATATGTTGAATTAATCAATCTCGGTTTTTAACTATAACAGATCCGTCTTCCGACAGTGACTGGCACATCGCATTCGCGACACTGTACCCCATGGTGCGAAATCTCCCTTTAGCGAGAAATGATGCTGCTACGCCTAATATTCGAACAGCCTTAGGTCGGAACGGAATTGCTAGCTCCATTCTCCGACTGCTGGGCAACCGCCACTATTCCGTCCGTCCACGTCCTCATCCTCAACCGCCGAGCTCGCTCTCACTTTGCGACGCGGTTCGCAATTATCGCGCGCTCGCTACCCTCTGGGCCGCGCGTCTTTCTGTCAGCGCAGTCTGCACCTTTGTATAAATAACTTACGCCTTCTTGGGGAATGTCACTAGCCGCATAGAAACGAGACAAAGCGAGACGAGAACTTACACCGGACAGGAGTGACTTAAGGCGTCGCCATGGCGACCGCCGGGCTGTTTACAAACAGGCAGCGAGCGCCGGGTCACGAACATCACCGCACTCCGACGGAACCAAAAGGGCGCCCAGCTACATGCCGGCGAAAGCGCCAACTCAAAAGAAAGAAATGAAGAAATGAAGAAATTACGGGTTCGTTTGCACGTCAGCGGCAGCGGCTTCCTCGGCGAATGAATGGGATAGCTCGTTAGAAAGGACGGCTTCGCTGCACGCCACAAAGAGAGCATAAGAACTGAGCCAAGACGCTGCAGTGGCCAAGCGAAAGAAACACTGCTTATGAGCGCCTCGCTGTGACTCCTTAATACCGTGCAGTGCTGAGAACTCTACAACGCAGACCTCAGTCAGTCAGGCGAAACGCGCTCGCACGCATAGGAACGGCTCTTGACCCATCGGCGCATTGGTCATCGCGCAAAGGTCTGGTCAGTTTGTAGCTGTCTAAATTTATTGTCATTGTCAAAGGTATCAGCTGACGTCACGAGATTTTCGTGGTGAGCTGCAAGAATGAGCATCGTCGCCTGCTTTTGCCTAGCTTCGGGCATGCTATCTGGCGTAGCCTTTATTGTCTCCACGCTCTATCTGGAGGCTACCAACCTGGTATTTCTTGCGGAATTAAAAAAAAGTACTGGGGTTTCACATGCCAATAACCATGATATGATTATGAGGCACGCCATAGTGGAGGACTCCAGATTAATTTTCGTCGCCTGGGGTTCTTTACCGTGCACCCAATGCCGGGTACACCCACTGCGGTTGCTTAGACTTTGGCGTTGCGCTGCTAAGCACGAGGTCGCGGGATCAAATCACGGCCGCGGCGGCCGCATTTCGATGGGGACGAAATGCAGAAAACACCAGTCTACTGTGCTTTAGGTGCACAGTACACAGTACTCCCGGTGGTGAAAATCAATCTGGAGTCCCCCTCTCGGCATGCCTCATAAACAGATCGTGGTTATGGCACGTAAAACTCCAGAACTTGATTTATTATTGCACGTTACACGGGCGTTTTTACATTTCACCCTTATCGAAATGCGGCCGCCACAGCCGGGATTTGATCCCGCGCCCTTGGGCTCAGCAGCGCAAATCCAAAGTCACTAAGCCACCACGGTGGGTATACCAGACGATTACCAGTAGTTAGGTTTAAAAAATAGCATGCTTGTTGGTGGGCTTCGAAACATAATCCCCCAGCAGAAGAGTCCGATGCCTTACACATTAGGCCATGGATTGTTTTCGTTTCATGGCATTTATTGTAATGAGTAAAATGGTGTACGCTCCCAAAGAGCTCTGTGAAGTCTGCATAGACATAGAAAAAAGAAAAGGACGCGATATGAAGAGGCTTTGCAGCTACTACGCTGAATGTCTCAAATTTTACTAGTGATCCCTCCACAGAGGGACCTGATTAAGCCAAAGCTTGTAATGCCTCGAATGTTATCTGTATATGAGATAAGTATGCTACGAAAAAAGACTAATTCATAGAACTTTTAGTCTTTCAGGGATGTTTCTCAACCAAGCATTTTTTTAATGTTCCCATTAGCTTATGATGTCAGCGATTCCTTGGTGAATCAGTTTTACTAACTTCACTGCCACTGCTACTACTACTATGGCGTCTACTAAGTACCGATTGTCAAGCCGCTGTCTCAAGACCAGAGTGCGAATTCGAGGCATCTGTGATCAATGTTACTCCCGCACAGGCCTGGAACAACAACAGGCAAAGCACTTAAAGGACAGGTATTCTCGTAGCCCAGGAATCCACACCTGTGCTTCATATAGAACACCCTTAAAATAAATCAAAAATAAATAAATCAAAAATAACATTATGCCTGGATGGCCTGCAAACTAGATCTATGTTCACCCATCTTGTTCCGCTTCCTTCCCTTTTACTCCAGCGAAGAGTGGCTGGCTAGAGGAGGTTCCTCAAGCTAACCTCTCTGCCTTTCTTATCATTAGTTGTGCGCTCTATGAAAAAAAAAGGGGGAAAAAAGGCGCTAATAAAACACTGTATCAGCTCTAAGCAGCCACCCGACCTCACAATGTCTTAATCTTCCGGTTCCACGTTCGCTTGTTCGTTAATTCCATCTGTGCCTCATTACGACTGGCTGAATCAGAAGAAGCTCGACCGCCCCATCGGGAACCGTGACTGACAACCAGAAGACACCAACGCGCCCTCGTTAAGCGCTAGATTGATCCGAGCTTCCGCAGAAAATGAAGAACAGACTGTAGTGTCACTTTTACGCGTTTCGCAATCTTCCGGCGCGCTGTACGAGCCATCTTCCAAAGATAGCCCGACACTCCTGTAGCTCCTTCCCGTACCTCATTTATCCGTCATTCTAGCACCACTTTTGCCGCTATACTTTATACAGAGAAAGGTCATTACGTTAAGTCCCTTCTTTCCTTCCGTATTTCCATCCCTGTGACTTTGCCAAGGGCACAACCCAGCACTAACAATATTACTTCCTTCACGCGGAGTCAGTCTCGCGTGGCGGCTAACTTTGACCTTTGACCAGTGGCTCTCAGAAGGAGGCTGGTTATGCGAGATAAAAAAGAACAAAAGAAAAAGGAAGTGACAAAGTGACACCTGCGAAAACAAGGCGCCCTCTGGATCTCGGTTTTATTGCTCGAGAGATACGTGCAGCGTTTTGGGAACACGAGTCGCGTCGGCTAATCGAGGGAGCGATTGCAACTTCAGAACAATTAGTAATTGACCGACGTTGCAGTCCAGTCGCGATAGTCATCGACGCGGTAATTGAAAAAAAAAAAGCATACAGAGGTCCCACGCACTGTGGGAATCAAAGCGTTTTGCAGGTAGCTATAGCCGGCTATCATGCATTGTTTGGGGTTCTGTGAAACCTTATCCAGTGGACGTGTAAAGCGAGCAATGATGCTCGTGTAAAGCGAGAAATGGTGACGACGGCAGCAAGGCGACGACGATAATACAACGTGGCGACTAATTTATTGCATTCCGCCGAAGAAACCTCACAACCCATCCCGTTACGCCAGGAACCGATCTCGGAGGCGATACAACGCATAGTATAGCATCTCGAGCGCAAGCTTCTGCTCCACAAGGGAAGAGCGAGAGAAACTGACGCGCCCTCGCCTTTAGAAGCAATTTGTCGCTATGCGACTTAACGCACGCGAAGTACGGTGGTAAGTTTCACCATAATTCGTGCGATTGTTTCAGGCAAGTTACTACAAAGGCGACAGGCAGCAGATGAAACGAAAATAACCTTTTTCTCAATCCTAACTGGCAAGTTCTCAGTCGGTAACGTGAAAAAGAAAGTTATGAAAAAAAAAAGAGCTATCTTGCTGCACCATGTGATGACGTACCATTGGACATCTTCATCTTTATTATAATTTTTCTTTAACGCATAGGTCAGCATAGCTTGCGGGAAACTCGTATGCAAGACCGAAACGCCGAAATAAATACCTTCCTGACAAGTACATTTTACTCCGATGATTATGCACCTAGAGGGTATTTATGATCAAGATGATTCTCAGCTGATGATGAAATAAACTTTAATTCTCAGCTGGATTGGTTTAAATTTGATTAATTGTTTTTCTTGTCCTTTCTAGTTTTTAGTGAATGATGCGGATTTTCTTTGCATGTACTATTCGCTTTTCTGTTATTGGTTACCTCCATCTGGTGCTCGCAATATTGTCTATAGTTTGGGAATGTTGTGCCTGTTTACGAATATCTATTCACACTTTGCCACTGCAGTTTCCGTGCACGCTAAGCCACGATTAATGAATTCTCACTGCTGCGTCGTAAAATGCGCAATTTTAACTTCTCTCGCATTTGTAATGTCTTCGACGTCCTTATGCCGGATGTTATCTTGCGTGTTCAAGTAACATTGAGTGAAACGGTCGTAGTGATGATGTTGCAACGCAAGATTCATTGCCAATATTTGAGTCACACTGGAATCAAAACCTTGCTCATGTTGCAATTCAAGTCGCCGAATTTTCAAGTCTGTCAATGTATGTCTATATGCCTCCTTTCGTATGTTGTACGGCAAACAACGTATTCAACCTGAGGAGATCGCGGAAACAACGTCACCGTATTCACAAACAAATTAAATTAGGAATTCATCAGGCGCGAAAATATGTAGCGGCCCAACGTATAAAGAACGTCTCAGTCGCATCACGTGCGTCTATGTATCTGACGTAGGCGGTGCTCTGAAAAAAAAAATAGAACAACAATATTTGAAATAATATCCGAGGTACGTCCCTGTTTAAATATCTTCTCGTATCCTCTCCGATCATAACGTCACTTACGGCGCTATGAATACCGCGATAAAAATTCGACCAAGAGAGAGAAAAGTGAGGCGATCGATCCAGGCCGGATGGTTCGAGCACGTAGCAGTCAAGCAAGGAGTTGTTCGGCGCTCTACATAGTGCCCTACAATGAATAGGAAAAGAAAACCAAAAAGGACAAAGCGTAATGCGTTTATATGGGAGCGCAACGAGGAAAGATTGCATCTTCGTGGTAGCGGCGGAGCTACTGGATCTGAAATGACGCGCTGTGTACACACACACGCCAACCTCGTTTTCGCTTTAAATGACGTCATTTGGGATAAGAGGGGGAGAAGGAGAAAGGAACGAGTACCGGGAAACGGTATTGAGGAGGGAAAGACATCAAAGCCCGCAATCAGATTGCCGCGCTTTGGGCAAATTTAGCGGCGTACTTGGGCCACGCTTGTCATGCCTTCTCTATCCTTATGCGCGGTGCGTCGCTCGCTACTCCTTTGAAACCAGCGTTAGGAGCGCTCGACAGAAAATGGCGGAGGCGCACTACGCGGCATTTTTGCTCCTTCCGCGACCGCGTGCGATTTGCCCTGCTGCTCGTCTAGGTATCGTGAGGTCGCAATCACGCTGAGCGCGTTGCCATCTGTTTTATTAAACCAGGGAAGGAGGAGAGCTTTTGAACGCTGAAGTGGTTTGGACGGCTCGCGGACATACCGCTGCAAACGACTCAATTTTATCGCGGGGAACCAATTTCCCAGGTTTTCGCGAATGGCCCGGAAATACGGTAAGATTTTGACCCACGGATTGATGATGTTGCTTCTCGAAATTACCGTTGAATATTGAAGTCCTCTGGAGAAATGTGGCGAAATTACTGCTGCGGAATTTGAGACTTCGATCAAATCGTGAAAAATTGAGTTCGCTAAAGAAAAAAAAAAAAAAAACGCTTGTGCTACGCCACCGCCTGTTCAGACGTTAAATTAATAAGTAAAAAAAAAAGAAAGAAAAAAGAAGTAGCTGAGCCTGCAAAAAAAATAAAATAATAACGTCGGTTTACAACACCAACAGAAACGAAAAAGAGAGAGGGAAAGACAGATATCTATATCTATATACCCGTCATAGTGCTTTTGTTTAAGATCTCGTTAAAATTCACGAGACCTTCGAAATTTCGACATTAAGTCAGCGGCTACTCCTGCTAACCCGACGTTAATCTTGGAATAAAGTACAGGAGCGCAAACCTGCCGTTCTATGCAATTTGCCAGAAAAGCAAGCGAGCAAACGTTAGCCAAGCTGTACAAACACGTTTTCGATCGCGCAGAGCGCACGAATACATATGCAAATTTCCATCACCCCTTACTCCCCCCCTCTCTCTCTCTCTCTCTCTCTCTCTCTCATTTCTGTCTTTCAGCGCCACGCCGCAGCTACTCGGGCCACTACTGTGATGCACGGGGTGCATACTTACAGCTATCAATGAATAAATGAAATATGTATAAGTACTTATTAATATCTTCACTCTAGTAGGTAGGTACCTTAACTTCTCTTGGTACGGTATCATAAGAATTTGTTTTTAGAGCATTTACGAGCTAAGGGAAACTGCAAGCACCATCTTGGCATCAAGAGCAGTTTATGACCCCCTTAGCCGTAAACTTAACGAAAGCTTCCGTTTTCACAGTTCTCTCATTTATGTCGCGGACCGTGAAAAACTTTTAAACGTCAGCGGGCGTTGAACTTGTAACTCAAATTACATTGGCCTTGATTCCTGCTCTCTTAAATCACGACCCAACTGGAGGGAAAAGTGAGATTAAATTCGCGCGAGCCAGCAAAGGAAGGAATAATAGCGAGACAGAAAATGAGCATCTCAAAAAAGGTGATCTTCAAGAGAGAGAGAGAGAGAGACAGAGAGCAGAGCCACTACAGCTGCACCTCAGAAAATACAATTTCTATCCGTGACGCGAATGGACTTGAGATAAGCCCCAAGAATGTTTCTTTGAAATATTTTTTTTTGTTCGTACTGTTGTACCTAGCGCAGTCCCACTGACGATTGCCTCCGCGATCAGCTCTCTACACAGCTCGCCGCGAAGCGGTCCGAAATGGCCATGGTACAATAAAGACGAGCGGCGGGTACAGGCACCGGCCAGAAACGAGCTTGTCGCTGCCAAGAGCAATGCGAAATAACGTCCGGGGCCCGAGAGGAAGAATAGGTGGAGGAGAAAGAAAGAGAGAAGCTGAACGGGGTTGTTTTCGCGATTCCGTACAAAAGGCCGGCTTTTCTCTTCACAATGAAGTGTCCTGAGGATAAATGGTACGGCATTCTCGCTTTCCTGACGCCGGTACCAGAAGAAACGAAGGAATGGCAAAAACGAATAGCGTGATAGAAACTCTTCAGAGGAATGTAGGGAATAGATAGATAGGTAAAGAAAAAGCGCACAGATTGGTAAGTACGTACTGATAGAAGGTAGACAGGTGCAGACAGGAAGACGCAATTTGGACATTAGATAGATAGATAGATAGATAGATAGATAGATAGATAGATAGATAGATAGATAGATAGATAGATAGATAGATAGATAGATAGATAGATAGATAGATAGATAGATAGATAGATAGATAGACTGAATGAGAAGATATATAGATACAACCACACCGGTTTCGAGGCTTTTTTTTTTTTTTTTTTTTTTTTACTTTTCGCCACACCGAAAAATGCCTACGGAAGTACATGCACATCATGACACTTGGTTCCGGAGGGTTACTTTTTAAAACTGCTCCTGTACGTTTTACTTCGATACATGTTATCTTACGCCTCACTAAAGAAAACCGGAACGTCATCAAAGGCGATAAAGCAGTTCCTACTATTAAAATGTAACTGCACGGCCAGTGCGTTGAAATGCAGGAATATGCGCACCGGTGGAGGTTACCGCGATATGAGTATACGATCGCCAGATGACCGCCGTAGAAATAAAATTCCAACACATTTGAGCTTGCATTCGACTATTCGATTCCGACAGGAACGAGGATAAAGAAATTTTAGCCAAATACGGCTCTGGAAAAGTTCTTCAGGGCCAACGTTTGCTACGTGGCTCTGAAGTGGCTACGTGCACGCCTAAGAAACGAAGAGAGAGAAATTCGATTCCGATTAACGCCGTTTCGGCGATTAAGACGAGCAATCTATTCGAGCGAGCCATCCAGGACTGAAGAAAAGACGGCCAACCGGGAGTCGTCTTAAAAGCTTAAAAGAGGACACGCTAAGTGCTGCGCAGACTCTAATTTAGATCGTTTGAATTAGAACGTCTTGTAAGAGCAAATCAGCGAAGGTCTTCGTTTTCTTTTTTTTCCACAGCTTCGTGATCGTGGCGTTTTTCCTTCCACGGAGGAGAGAAAACCAATTAGTGAGAGAATTAACGAGCGCAAGGTAAAATGATTTGAACAGTGCGCCCTCAAATAAATAAATAAATAAATAAATAAATAAATAAATAAATAAATAAATAAATAAATAAATAAATAAATAATGAAAAGATGCACCATTCAAGATATCGGCTAGTACATCGCAGATCTATCAAACAATCACTAATAAGTATCTATCTATCTATCTATCTATCTATCTATCTATCTATCTATCTATCTATCTATCTATCTATCTATCTATCTATCTATCTATCTATCTATCTATCTATCTATCTATCTATCTATCTATCTATCTATCTATCTATCTATCTATCTATCTATCTATCTATCTATCTATCTATCTATCTATCTATCTATCTATCTATCTATCTATCTATCTGTTGTACGGCTGCGCAGTCCATCGGTCAGCCGATTGAATTAGTCATTGAATGGACCAAATTTCTTAAGCATTTCATATCAGACACATTTTTCATGTACTCGTATATAAAGGCGCGCCACTTGATATTTCGTTTTTCTGTCTGCAAGCGTTCAACCGTGTACTGGCCGTATACTGCGCCTGTCAGGGCCGAACACACAGGCGCTCACTGGTTTACTAATGGGCGTCAAGCGATTATTACCATGATGTCTTCTTGCAGCCTTGGAGGGTGTCGCTCAAGAGCTAGGTCTGTTGGGTGCGGAGATAATAAACAACGCCATTTCTTTGGGACTCTCTACGTTCCAGAGCCATCCTTGTCGTGTCCTCCGGCCACCATAGCGTCTCGTGTTTTGCGCCATCGATAATGGCAGCATAGGAGACTTGGAATAGCGAGACTTGTACGATCCTGTTTACTGAAACGCTCCGAACGATTCCTTCAACATCTCCGCTGACATGACGCTATACAATTGTACCCTTACAGGCGCGATAAATAACGAGGAAAATAATGTTTGAGCAACCGTAACATTGCATTGCTTTTGCGTGACACTGTCTCTCTTAAAAAAATACTTTCAGGCACTTCGCCGTATATCTATGAGACACACACGGAATGAGGTCACAAAAGAAGAACGAATGAAGAGTGGGTTAGTACAGAGTGCACATACACTGGTGCGGGCATGCCGAGAGAAAGAGAAAGAGAGAAAACACGTGATTAGTGGCGCGCGTGCGTGTACCCACCTTTGGAGGGAGCTAGCGAACACGCTGGTCTGAGGAGCCACGGCGCTTGTCCTGCAACGAGCCAAGCGGGAGAGGAGGACGACGAGGAAGGAGGGAGAGGAGGTTGTCCATGGGTAGGAGCGCACATTGACAGGCGGTGGACACACGACACACGAACCACGGAGGAAAAGGGAAAGACAGGAAAGGGAGATAGAGAGAGAGAGAGAGGGGAGAGAGAGAAAAAGACAGTGCATATGTGTGAGGACACAGAAACAAAGGGAACCGCGCCCATTGAACAAGCGAGAAGAATACAACAACTCGAGCAAGAAACAGCCACCGTTGTGCACACCAAGAAAGCTAGGATAATACCGAGGGTGCACTTCACAATCAGAGGCAGCATGCAGGCTACACATCGCGGTCTGGCTTGGGATCCCAGTTCTCTTTAAACGCAGTGCACTCTCAATGTGGAAGACTGCACTGTCAATAAAAAAAATAATTAGAAGCTCAGTATAAAAAGACCATAGAAAATCAACGGGAGGGAGCTTCACAAAATTCTTGCTTTCCCCAGAGTTTCGTGCTAAACGAAGCAAAAAGTAAGTGGTTAAGACCAGTACATCTTGTGATGAAGGTGTAAGACAGGTGCCAAGGTGAACAGGGTGCTCTCGTTCTAAAGCACGCCAGAGCAGAGATTGTGCAATCTTTAGTTTGGCGAGAACGTTGCCTCCACATTGCAAGTATTTACAGCCTTCTAACGAAGAACCATAATGCGCAGTCTTTCCTGGTTCAATCGGCCAAAGCCCACTGAGGAGTGCAAGGACATGTTGGCCGTATTGTATTACATATTAAAACCTTGGCAATCACCATAACCACTAGCGCTGTGCACATTGTCACACGTCGTCATGTTCGTGGAGTGCGCTTCTACGAAAACTCCGTCATCCGTAACCTAATTTCGTTACAGTGACGTCTACGTATACGCCCAGAGCGACAACAACATTTACAAGGTTACTGCGGCGACGGATCCAATCTGTGAGACAGTGCAAAGTAACAAAAGAGCATCTTCAGTTGCTCCTCTGAGACTAAGAATGGAGTGATTATAGTGATTGGTGAGAGCGGTACCTCTCGCCGTGGGCCAGACATACCACTCTCACAAAAGAAAACGACACGAAAGATATATGCTGTTAAGGCGCCTTGAGATGTCGCATTGAAAATTATACAGCACGAAGACAACTAACTCAACTCAGCAGTCTTACCAGATGAAACAAGTTCCAAATGCGTCCACTTCTTCTGCCTTCGATTAGCTTGTTCTGCCGCTATATTGTGTAGAAAGTGACGACTGTGATAATCGCATGTGCTCAAACCCTTGGCAAAAAATTTCACGATTGCGTCCGCATTTCAACGTATAGTAACGGGATCGTGCATTGAAATTTGATGATCACAAGCCGCGTGCGTTTTTCCTAATACTAGAATGCTTAAGAAAGTGAACTTCCGACAAGGCTACACGCAAGGAATACGTGGTTCCTTCATCGTAAAACTCCCAGACGGACGTGATCCCGTAAGTAAAGCACCAGCATTAAGCCGCATATTCAGCGTTAATACGTATATCTACGGTAGCGGGATGTAGATGGTGTTACGTCGAGAAGAGCAGAATAAAATATACCAAGTTCAGCGAAGCTTGTTCTGTCGCAATAATATTGGGGCTGTCGGGCTGGAAGACGTGTAGGAACGTTAAAAGTGGCCTGATAAGAGATCGTAGATAAGTATCGGGACGAACGAAGACGAAGGACGCTCATTACACGTGCCGTTCCGAGTAAGATAACACTGATCGGTGTAAGAAAATCTAGTTGAAACCTAAAGTGAGGTCATCCCGCCTGCCAAGTGCTAGAGTTACAGGCACTGTAGAAGCCAGATGACGGTAATCTTTTGACGGGTTTTTAAATCTTCATCAATGACCTACCGACAAACACCTCCTCCTGTATTCGCCTTTTCGCAGACGATTGTGTCCTTTATACCATCCTATCCATAGCTTCCATTATAACATTTCCCTTCAAAACGATTTACTACCTGTTGAGAACTGGTGTAGAACTTGGTTAATGTGTTTAAATATCAAGAAGACTTCGCAGATCTCATTCCACCGCCGAGCTTCCTACCAAGCACATAGGTACGTCATTTTTGGTTGCGAATTATCTTTAGCTTCATCGTATCACCTGGGTATCACAGTGACTAATGACTTCAGCTGGTCATCTCATATAGCAAGTATAAAAAATGAAGCTAACCGTGTCCTTGGCTATGTCCGGCGTAACCTTATGTTTACCCCTCACGTAAAATTGCTAACTTACCAAACGTTTATTCGTCCCAAACTGGAATACGCATGCGCAGTTTGGGACCCACACCAGATTAACCTACAGAAATCTCTTGAGTCCATTCAAAACCGTGCTGTTAGATTTGTCTTCTCAGATTATTCATACTATTCTAGCGCCACTGATCTAAAACGTACGGCTAATCTTCCCAGTCTTGTGTCACGCAGAAAAATAGCGCGCCTGTCCCTCTGCCACAAGTTTTATCACTCGTCTCTTGCTCACTCGATTATCATACCTGCTCATCGCCTTTCGCTCCGCAACAGTCATTCTAAGGCTGTATACCCTTCGCCTGCACGCACTACTGCGCATCTCAACTCATTTTTCATTCGAACAGCGAACGACTGGAATCATCTGCCCACCGACGCTGCGCACCACTCCGATCCCTGCCACTTCAAATCATTCATCGAAGGACTCGTACAAATGTAACCAACCCCTCATGTAATACCCCATGCCAGAGGCATTTGAGTTATAAATAAATAAATAAATAAATAAATAAATAAATAAATAAATAAATAAATAAATAAATAAATAAATAAATAAATAAATAAATAAATGAATGAATAAATAAATAAATAAATAAATAAATAAATAAATAAATAAATAAATAAATAAATAAATGAATGAATGAATGAATAAATAAATAAATAAATAAATAAATAAATAAATAAATAAATAAATAAATAAATAAATAAATAAATAAATAAATAAATAAATCTCCCACAATTGAAATTAAGGGATAGGTATAACTCAGGAGCTCCTATCTAGACACATGGCAACGGAGAAATCCTTTTCCTCAGCAACCACAAAATCAATTTTGATGACGTTTTTGCATCTAAAAGGAAAAGAAAAAGTTAAAATTTAGTCACTGTAGGGAGCAGATGTTTTATTTAGGCCGTATATTTTTCTAGCATAGTCTTTAAAATTACAAAATTAAAAAGAAAGTCAAACTATCAAGTTTGCAACTAATAATACATCTAAAGCGGGTAAAACAGATGTCTTATGCACCACTCTGAAATATACCAATAATTTGTAGGTAGGACTATTCCAAACAATCGCAAACATTGTGACAGATGCAGTTCTCAGAACTGCAATGCCTGTGTCTGTGCAGAGTTACAGGGTTGTAAACTCCGTGCTACAATTTTTTTAAGCTTACCAATTTTCGGTAATATAAAAACAATCCAGGCCGTAGTTTAAAATTCTGCTTCGTAGAATCACTAGAATTTACTGTTTTCTCTCAAATGCAACACATTCCACTCAAATCGGTCCAGAGATTGCCTCATGAAATGATTTCTGCGTTTTACACGTATTTGAATGGGGAAATCGGACTTGGCACCAAGCTAAAGCTGCTTCTGAAGAAAGCATACTCAAGTGCCCCCATAGCCCACACATTCAGTAATCTTATATGAGAGCGAGAGAAAACACGGACGTGTTGATTTTGGTGCAATCCTCGAGATATCCTGACTGACGGCTACTGTGCGCCGCGCAATTTGTGGAAAAACAACAAAAACGCACGTTAACCTTAAATGCGAACTGGATAATGAAGAAATACGCAAAGAAAAAAAAATCGAGAGATACAAACCGCTGAGACGCCAGCCGGTGATGAATGAAACTCGACATGGGAGCGGATGGCCCCGAGTAAATGGCTGCGTCATGTGCCTTGTCCACAGAAGTTTACGGGACTCAGATGCGCGAGGATTCCACATTTCGAAAACGATTCGAATTGTTCAATGACAGAATTGTATTCGACCTTTTTCAATATTCGACTGTAGCCGAGTGCACTGGTTCATTACAATTATTGTGGCATGCACAAGAAAGGGCCCATCCAAGCCCAAGATACTCTGACTGCTCAAAGTTGCCGTTGTAAACCAGTCAGGAGCTGTTACGACCTTGAACTTTTTTGCCTAGTTCACCAGACTTCCAGCAGCATTGCTCAACGCGCGCGCCCGAGGGCAACAGCGCAGAATTTCTAGTACACTGGGCCCTTTTAATTGTTTTATGAACCAACTGGCCTAAGCCACAACCCTAAAAAACAGCGGCCAATCCTATCTGTGCACTTGCACTAACATATATATACAGGGTGTCCCAGCTATCAGGCAGCACGATTTAAAAAAAAGAGGAACGGTGTCACGCGAAGCCAACCTAGTGCGTATTGTTTCCAGCACAGTGGAGTAGCCGCCAGTAATTTTTTTCGTTACTGACATTTAATTAATTAATTGTAATTATTTTCTAACTCGAGAAGTACTGTCCTAATTATCAAAGTGTCAATGAGAAAGTTGTAGAGCACCATGAAAACAGCCTTCTGTTGCTCAATACGTGCTACATAAATGTGTTTTTCCGAGTGTGAGAGAAGCCCGCAAATACACGCACAATTGCCGCACGACTGGCCGCTCGAGGCACTTTGCGTGTATTCGCGGGCTTCTTTCATGCTCGGAAAAACACTTTTATGTAGCACGTTTTTCATGGTGCTCCACAACTTTCTCATTGACACTTTGATAATTAGGACAGTACTTCTCAAGTTAGATAATTAATTACAAGTAATGAATTAAATCGCAGTAACGATAAAATTACTGGCGGCTACTCCACTGTACTGGAAACAATACGCACTAGGTTGGCTTCGCGTAACACCATTCCTCTTTTTTTAAATCATGCTGCGTGATAGTTGGGACACCCTGTGTACACCTCGGCGACAAAATAAGCCGGGACATGAAGTCTGAGAAAAAGCTGAATATCTTCGTAGCCTGTAGCAGTAGCAAGTAAAACTGTATACGACAATATTGTTAGCATATTCTAGTCGAAGCCCAAAATGCAAATACCAGGCTACATTGTGAGGCTGCGGATATATTCAGCTTTTTCTCAGACTTCACGTCCCGGCTTATTTTGTCGCCGGGTGTACATACATACATACATACATACATACATACATACATACACACACACACACACACACATTATATATATATATATATATATATATATATATATATATATATATATATATATATATATATATATATAGTGTGTGTGTGTGTGTGTGTGTGTGTGTGTGTGTGTGTGTGTGTGTGTGTGTGTGTGGGTGTGTGTGTGTGTGTGACGCGAGCAGGAGGTTGCGGACGGAGACAAACATGGTCGCCCGAACACTGCCTTTAATCTTCATCTTCCTCTGCTTTCATGCACGGACCATCTGTGCACCGTTACACGTTCCCCCTCCCCCCGAGAGAGTCGTAGGTACAGGGGCGGATGACACCCTCTTAATCTCCTCACATGCACGATTTCAGTGTGGGAGTCCGGTGACGTCCAGAAGAGCTCAGGTGGCCGAGGCTGGCTGTTGCACTCAGGACGACATATCCATGCTCCGATGAAGAAACCTTTGTACACACAGCAGCCGTAGGAACTCGGATGTCGTTGTGACTTCCAGACGCACGGTGTACCCTGCTCGAACGTGCGGTGGACTGGGTCGTTGCGGTGACGTCTCTGTTGGTCTGGTTTGCCAAGAAAGTGCCCGTGTATTTTCCGTCGTCGTGCACAGCGTTGTCGCAGGAATCCTTGGAGTGGGGGCAATACTGATAGATGGTGCTGAACATGCGTTTGGCGACGTTCCTTTCTTGCAAAACACCGTATTCGTTGATTTCGCCTTGGATTGAGTAGGCTTGAGCGTTGATGTCTTCCTTGTTGCTTTTGTACAAATTTCGGTGACGGTCTTCGTCGCCTTCTGTTTCGAAGTCGTGGTTGCTGACGTTGTTCTTGGAATTGTTGATGATGATGTTGTTGCGACATTTGTTGAGGTAGCGCATCTATCAAAATACGCCTTTGATTTCTTTCGCAAATTAAAGTGGGGATCAATTGGTAGCTCGTACACTGCTCCTTTTTGTGAGACTTGTCTGGTGGCGAGGGCAGTTTGTCAGGATTCTCAGTAGACTCTTTAGTGGCTGCTGGGACTTCATTCAGAATGGACGCTTCTGTAATTTGAGAGTGGGCGATGCTGCTTGGCGCGTGTGAATCTTCTGAAGTGGCAGCGGTTTGCTGAGGTGTAGTATGCCGAAGAAAGCTTGAGAGTCGCGAAGCAGCTTGATCTTTAGATTTAAGTGACTCCAAATTGTCTTCGCCTTGAAAGGTACGTGCATTGGTGCTGATGCTTGTATTCTGATTTCGTCTTGGCAGTAGGCAAGTTGGCTTCATTTCCCAGAAGAACTGATTACTGCTGATTAGTGGTGAAGGAGAGGAAGACGAAGATTAAAGCAGTGTTCGGGCGACCATGTTGTTCTACGTCCGCAACCTCCTGCTCGCGTCACACACACACACACACACACACACACACACACACACACACACACACACACACACACACACACACACACACACACACACACACACACACACACACACACACACACACACACACACACACACACACACACACACACACACACACACACGCCGTTAATCTGTCCGCGTTGATTTGAGCATTGCCCTCTCTTATGAGGACCCATATTTTTTATCGCGCTATTTCAAAAGTACTCAAAGCAGCAATATTTGAAAATAAGTGGGACGAATTTTGTTTACCAAACGGGCTATCTACCGACACTCGCCCCACCAATCGATAGACAAATTCACAGAAGACAATGATGATGACTTGGTTTCTTGGCGAACATTTGGTATCTATCTATCTATCTATCTATCTATCTATCTATCTATCTATCTATCTATCTATCTATCTATCTATCTATCTATCTATCTATCTATCTATCTATCTATCTATCTATCTATCTATCTATCTATCTATCTATCTATCTATCTATCTATCTATCTATCTATCTATCTATCTATCTATCTATCTATCTATCTATCTATCTATCTATCTATCTATCTATCTATCTATCTAACTAACTAACTAACTAACTAACTAACTAACTAACCTGACCCAAAGCTATTTAACAATGCTCTGGAGGCAGTCAGCCCCCGGAATTTCCAAACTTTCAAATTATAACCTAATAACTGTGACATCAATACATGAAAAGACGGGCTCGATAATATATATATATATATATATATATATATATATATATATATATATATATATATATATATAGAAGGGAATGCATAAAATTAGTTTGCTGCACACGGTTTGCCACGACATTGCCGTGCAGTTGAGGCTACGACGCGCTTACAGCGCTTTCGCCCATATAGAAGTGAAATGTAATAGCACAAAGCGCATGCTTCCAACCTCTTCGCATGATCCGGTAGATAAATATATCTAGGCTACGACGGTGAAAGCAGTATCTGTGCTCAAGAAGCTAACTTCTGACAGGACAAGCGGCAAAAAATAGTGCATCGTAATAGGAACCAAGACCACGCTATACTTAATGCACTGCTGTCAAGGAAAAAAAAAAAAAAAAGAGCAGCCTGGAGCGATAAAGTAGCCTGCTTAGAATAATTCTGCGTAGCAGGAAGTAGGTTATGTAAATTAGTACGCGTTACTGCCCAACAAAGAACAAAAAAGCCGAAGCGCCATAAATAAACGAAACATTATGGTAATTTCCGAATGTATTCACGAGCGCAGCTTTACAAAACATGGCTAAGTAACCAGAGCTATGTAGGAAGTACATGAAATAGAAGCGACAAATACACTGTCAATTGCTCCTCTTATCTATTATCGTCAGAGGTCCTGCAAGTGAAAGCGTCCGAGATGTCGACATTGTTTTACAGACTTCGGTTCGTTGGCGGAAGTAAAGAAACAACGACATGTGCCTGCAACATCTACAAGATGCGTTTGACTAAAGAGATAAAAAAGAAACCAACGACTCCCTCGTTTGCTTCCTGCTCAGTATTTCTTTTTTTTATGCTCTTCACATAGTGATAAACTAAGCAACAGCAGCGCCAACGAACAATGAAGCCAGCGAATATTAACGAAGTTGGCGGGATTATATGGCCTAAGCATTTAAAAAAACAAATAAGAAAAAAGAAATCCGGCGGGCTCAGAAGGCAGTACAGGTTCTGGTCTGTTTATGTTGTGTTTTTTCTTGATCTCGAAATAATTGCTTCCGCTTAAGAACTCGAGAGGTCGACAAAGCGTGAAGGCATGTCGGGCTCCCCTAAAGAAAGCACGTGCAAATTATCCCTGTCGCATGAGGGACACCTCATTTAAAATCAGAGCCACGAAATCTCCCTATTTTGCTCCCTTCTTTTGTTACGGACAAGCGATGTGTGCTTCCGGCTACGCCGCTCTGACGTGGGACATTACTTCCCTTTCCGGAAGGGATTTGCGACGTGTAATGAGCACGTTGGTATTAACGACGAGCAATGCGGATAGTTTTCTTTTTGCTGAGGCAAAAGCGAGTCCCTCGCAGCAAAAAAAAAAAAAAAAAAAAGAAAGAAAGAAAGAAAGAAAGAAAGAAAGTGCGCGTGGCGCCGGTGACGGGTACAGGACTTAACTCAAGCCGGCGACGCCGCTTTTTAACCCAGCGACGCAGGCGCCTGTAAAGCGTGCTTTGCCTCTAGTAGTGGTCGTCATAGGGTGAAGCCGATCGCACAAGAGAAGGGCGCGGTACACGGCGGGATGAGCGCGACATTCCCGTTAAATGCGACGGTGGTGGTGTGTTTTACGTAAAAATTCATCTTGCCTGATTCGGTAATTTAAGGCGATAAAAATGAAACATATAGCGGAAGAACTCGCCACACTTTGATCTCAATGGCTATTTCCCCTAACTTTACAGAAATAAGAAAATTATAATATAATTTTTTTTCTTTAAACGATAGTTTCGGAACATTTGGCATAGTGTTTCAACAGCAAAATTTAATGCTTTGAAGTCACAATACAATCTTATCATATTTCATTTCTTCCTGTAAAGCAATCTCATACAATGTTCTGTATTTATGTTAAAATGTTCAACAAATAATGCAGGCATCCCAGTATTCCCGACAGGGAAAGGGGGGGGGGGAGGAGCCAAAATCAGGCAGATACTTTTCACAGGCCCACCTGGTGATGCAATAATTAAATGTAGCGATTCAATGCTGACTCGCTATCTCCGGACCACGCGTCGTCAGGCTCAAGTGAGTCGCGCCATCTATTCGCGGTGCTGAACATTACAAAACGGTCGCCGCCTGCATCGACGCAGACTAGGGGCGCCACCTGTGCAAGCGCTTGAAAACCTCGCAAATGCAAGGCACCGTGCCACGGCGTCCGAGATTTCCGCGATGCGCTTGCGGTCTCGGAGGTTACATATGGCGCCTCGCTTCCGTGGGCGCTACGGCGCGGCGCTATCTGTGAGGCACGCCACATTTTGCGTCAGGTGCGGGTCGCGCGCTATTTTTGAATCTGTGCTTAAACAAACACGGCGACCTAGAAGAACGAGACACCCCTAAGATAACGATACCGGTCCAAGGGTGGGGAAGGGTGCCTCGCAAAATTAAACACAGCGCGCGCGCTAATGTCAGGCCCGGTCGGCACGTGGGAACTTTGTTGCTCAGGGGATGCGCTGGTATTTCGGTACCTAGCGGTTTGTTTTGACGCGAAACGCAGGGAAGGGAGGCTAGGTGGCATTATAAGTGGTGCGATGACGCCGAAGGTATTAAAGCTTTAGATTATAATCTATTGAAACTGAAGCAGGTGGATGCTAGCGAAATGTAATAAAGTTAAAAAAAAGAAAGACTGCGAGCGTCTTAGAACTTTGCGGTGCGTCAATATACGACGTGCTCGCTATGTAGCATTTGTTCTATTTATTGTATAGACTTCTTCTGTTTTCTGTGATTTTAGTTTACAATAAATTGAATGCTGCTGTGCACAGTATAGCAGCAGCATTACTCCGAAGCACGCATTATCAGGAGGCCCAAAACTCGTATGTCTTTTTAACTTCGACAGTTAGCCCACACGGTAGGTACGTCGTAGCTTTCGCAATCAAGCGGTCGTACACGCCTAATTTCAAGTAATTTCGATCTGTGTCCGTTCAAATATTACTTCTACATTTCATATATTAGGAAGTAAAATACTGCTATTGCGCGCAATATACGCATGCAAGGACAGTCAGTTGGTCGAGAGCACAACGTGAGGTGTTTACGTTGATTTTACTGCACTATGATAATATCTATATGTTCCTAGCGCAACAGTCACGTCGAGTTTTAATTCTTTTTTTTTTCTGTAGATGTGTTACGCTTATACGGATGTTGTTAATTGGGTGTTATTACGTTCTCAGCTACGCACCATGTTACCGCGATTAAAGGTGCAAAATTGATTAGGGATGCTTAATTAGCTCTTCTACGCTGTCTGACAGCCTATTCGTCCGCTCATTTGGCATAGACCTACTGCCCCACGACAACGATTGTGCCGTGTTCGATTACCGGACCAACACGACTTTTTTTTTCAACTCCGAAACTTTCTTTATGAGAAATAGCGTCGCTTTTCTCTGCAGCTTAGAGCTATTTTAGGTGCAGCCGAACTACTCTTTCCATCATTCAACCTGCATCACGTAGATGAGTGCTGAACATACATTCGGTGATTCCAGTGATACCCTATATCACTGGAATGTCATATCCGTTTAAAACCAGGTTGAAAAAATCACATGGTACAGATATCGAAACAAAATTTCCTATACCACAATTTATTTCCTCCGGTTTAGTTTGATTTTCTTGCAATGCAAATTTCTTGCTTCCTGTACATATGTTTGGTTCTTGTACAACAAGTACAATACTTTTACGTTTTGTGTTACAGTTAATTATTCGCATTACCTCCTACGTCGCTTCCTCACGAACAAAATGATATCTGCTTCTGCTTCTTTTTTTTCTGTATTTCTGTCTCATTTTTCTCGATGCATGTACATCTTAAAATGAAATGTATGAAACTATATACGCGTTCCTAGTACTATTTTATTAATATTCAGTGCTTCCACTCTGCCATTGAAATTCTTATTCTCCCACTACTAATTAGGACCCCTCTGCTTTGCAATCGGCTAATGCAGTGCCGGCAGGAGGTTCCCCTGAGAGGGTTACGTTGGGAGTTCCTCCTGCAGCACTTGCATGCCAACACAATTCTGTACATTTATGCTGTGGTATTAAACTTCAAACTTCAGTTAATGATTGGCTAAAGTCAGCTGAAACTTCGATTCCAGTCGAAGGTTATTGGGCAACACATTACAGCGCTTTCAGGCACAGCACAGCTGCGAGAACAATCGCTGGATGCCCGGCGGTAGTGTAGAAAAAAAGGAGCACTCACGCCTCGCTGCCGATGGACGAGTGTCGCGAGACGGACTTTGGCGACATCTCGAACTCGGAGTCGGAGCGGTAGAGGAAGGACTCCCTCCGCTGGGGCGGGAAGTTGCTGAGCACCAGGCCCGCGCCTGAGGGACTCGAGGCCTCGAGCAGCGCTCGGCCGCCACCGGGACCGCCCGGCCCATCTTCCAGGTCGAAACTGCGCATGCGTGAAAGAAAAAGGGGACGAGAAAGAGAGACTCGTTAGTCGACACTTGCTTTGAGAAGTCGATCGCTAAATGTGAAGCGCTGTGCAATGCAGGCTACACTCGCACGCTAGACACTGCAGGTGATACTTAAAGGGACCCGAAATGAAAATATTAAGCCGAGTTGAATCGATAGATTATTCGTCTAGAAGTATATCATCGTCTTCTGTGCGCCAATATATCACTTTGTTGCGTAGAAAACTGCCAGCCGAACGTCCCCCGCTGCTGTTCCTCAATTTGAACCGCCCACGCCAAAACGGACGAAGCGACTCGACGTCATCCCCCCGTGACCTCCGTGTAAGACGTTCTCTGTGAATCAGCCAGTGCATACGTCACATTTGAGGTACCATAGTCCACAACAGGTTGTTCCACTCCGAATTTTCCTTTTCTTCATTTTCTCGCTTTGTTCTCGCTACGAATTACGAATTTATTTATTACAGAAGCCTAAATTTTCAATCTAGTTCGACTTCATATTTTTCGTTAATGTCCCTTAGCAAACATCGTAGCTGATAACAGATAACAGTCAGACACAAGTAGAAACGCGGTGGACACCACGTCGCGCCCCATCCAACATATATACTGCACAGAATTACTTTAGCGGCCATAGGTGACCCGTCCATGGTTAATTCACGTCTGCTCAAGCGCTTGTGTTCCTCTCAATAATCCGCGTATTGCATTATTTTTATCCCCTCCTCTCTGTATCGCCGAACGGCATTAACAGTAAATAAACGATATGAAATCAAAATACACGTCTTTTAAGCACACAAACCTCTTTACTCCGCTCACCAAAATCTCTCTCACCACCTTTGTCGCGCTCCATCTTGTCCTTGTGGCGAGCGACTATTTTTGTATCTATGTTTTGATGTACTGCGATGTTTGTGAAGTATCAGCACCAACAAGCTCCAACAATAAGCTTTATCGCACTTTCGGTGCTTCATAAGATACAAGTTCTTCCACAAACAACTGCATATTCACATCCATCCTCCCAATGTCTCCCACTTTTGACTGTCATTACCTTTAACTTTGTCTCGTTTCCGAGGAGTGTTTCAGTGACCACGCAATCACGGGACCCCTTAAAGTACCCGAGACCAAGCAACTCTTCATTTGCCCTTATTATACGTAATGCACGTGTATAAGCAACCGATCCACTAAATGAATGACGTCATCAAACGATGGCAGTTAGGAGAAAGTCAGATACTTTATTCAAGGACAACAAATGATTCATGAACAATTCTCAATATGCATTTGATTGTTGCTCATGACGGGTATATTTAGAATAAAGTACTTGAAGCTTGAGCGGAAAAGAGTGAATCAGCTGAGCACGATGTTGGCAATAAACCACTAAGAAGCTTAGCACTGAAAATACACACTCGGGTTGCGAAGTTCAATTAACGGTAATATTTATAAAAACTCTATGCAAGCGACGCGAAATCTGCTTGCAGAGGTGGCTTATGCGTTTCGGTGGACACAATTTTCGCGGCAACTTAGACTCACAAAGACATAATAAAGAAAACTGAATTTTTTTGCTATCACGATTATGGTACAAGTCTGAAACGTTAAGACAAACGTGTTTAAAGACAACTTCACTTTGTTTGATTCTACTGGACCGATTCTGTTCCGAGAGATTCATCATCAAATTTTACACTGAATCAGCTAATTTCGCATTTAGGGGCGTTGACCTCTACATAATGTCGAGCCTCCATTGTGACGTTTGTGAGCAGGGCGAAGCTGGTAACAGTTGTCGCTTTTGCTGTAAAAACAAAAACAAAACAAAAATTACATTCTGTGGTTTTGTGTGCCAAAACTAAGATGTGATTATGAGGCACACCGTAGTGGAGGACTCCGGATAATATGAACCACATGAGGCTTTTTAACGTGCACCCAATACACGGTGCGCGGGAGATTTTGCAGTTGGCCCCCATCGAAGTGCGGCCGCCGCAGCCTGAATTCGAGCCTGCCTCCTCGGCCTTAACAGCGCAACGCCAAAGCCGCTAAGCAACCACGGCGGGTCGCTCTTGCTGAAAATAACAGACTGACTTCTTCCCTTTGCCTGCCGTTTACGTCCCCTCACGGATTGGCGTTGTGTCGGGCCCTGAACGTGAAATTAGCTGAATGAGCATAAAATTTGATTATGAATTTCTCGGAACAGAAACGCTTCAGGAGAATCAAACAAGGTGAAGCTGTGCTCAGATACGATTGTCATAACGTTTCAAATATAAACATATACCGTAATCACGATAGTAAAATAGTTATAAATTATTGTTAATTATGTGTCTGATGACTAAATGTTCGCGGGAACTGTGTCCACCAAAGCGCATAAACCCCCTGTGCAGACATATGTAGCTAGCAACACATTTTCCCTTAAAATTACCGTTAGTTTAATTTTGGCGATCCTGTAGAGTGAAATCTGTTTATCAATCCGGAGTTTAGCTTACTGCGAAGCTTGCTTTGCGCTTAAGCGCAGATGGCGGCACGATGACGAACCGCGCACAGAATGTGCAAACAAGGACGCAGAAAATGTCAACAGGTACACAACAGACACGCATAAACGCATTGTCTTCTTTCTTTCCTCCTTTCCTGCTTGCACCAACCAAAGCAACCTCAGTTTAGTGCTGATAAAGAATTGGGTCCCCTGATATAGTGCCTTGATATAGCAGCCCACGCAACGTAGTGCACTGTGTTCTTATCATTAAAGGATATTGTCGTAGAGAAGATATGGGCGCGCGTCAGCGTCACTCTTTCCGTGCACGTCGGCTCGTTATCCGTGCGCTGACGAATACAGAAAGGACGTGAATGGATAGATTCCACTGTATGACGGAGGCTGCAGTACAGTACCGTTTTCAGTTGTAGTATACCCCTTCAGTCCCGGTCCAAACACCAGTGTATGCGATTTGTTTCTGGAAGTTCTGTCCAGCAGTGGCAAGGCAAAAAAAAAAAAAAAGAAAAAAAAAACCCAAAGAGACAGAACACACCCCCGATGTCTGTCCATATAAGCGACGGTTTCTTAGTTTTGTAGAACGGCGCATCGTGACACCACACATGGTATATACAAAGTGCAGGTCTCCTTATTTACAGATTACTATGTGCCCACGGTTTCGGGTCGTTTCTTCTTGTTCCGCAGCTATCTGCGGCACGGGCGCACCATTCATAACTGAGAGAAAGGCTCTTCTGCAGTTTCTTTTATGTAAGTATGACGACGCCAACTGCCTCTTTCTGATTTGTCAGCAATCCAGAGCACCTTTTTCCAGTTATTTGTGAAACGCAACTGATCTCGCGAATGCCGAAAGACAAAGTGCGGACAATTTCCGCACGTTTCAATAACTCGCTATCTATGCACATGCGTCATAAATGGCGTGCGTAAACTGAATAGATATGTAGCATACAACGTTTGACCAGGGCTAACTAGATATTTATGAAAGCTAAGGGTACGGAAAGGGTGCAGGACGCGTGGTACGAATTCGGCACCAACTATATAAGCGGATAGAAGACTACATGACATCATTGTGCACCTGCGTACAATGATACGGGTAACGTATACAAAAGTGCGGGAGGGACGATGAGGAAGTTACGCTTTAAACTAATGGACATTGAGCAGCGGGTAAAATTTAACCCTCTGCTTAGACAACGTGGACGCGGTTCACTTCAGACTCCAGAATACAGCTACACAAGACCACTTTACAAAAGACACTGCCATCTTTGACGGGGTGTGCAACGTGCAGCGTTTCGTCACCAAAGGTGAAATAATAGTCTGTCCTCTCTCGTTATGCCTGCAGTTATCATGTGGCTTGAGCTGATGATTACGACGTCATTATTAAAGAAAAACGCTACATGATCGACTCTAAAATAAGTCCAAGTTTATTTACCGTGTAAGTACAATGCGTCACTAGAAAACGCACGAGTGATCATCCTGCCATCTCGACTTTCTCTCAGTGTAGTCTGGAGCTTGTTGAAACTACGATTGTGCATTGTTCTTTTCATAAGATGTCCACCGGACATGTCATAAATTTGGGACCTCATTCTCTATGTCAACCTAAATAATGTTTGCGAAGTTGTATATCGATATTTTTCAGGCATTCCGGGAAACAGCGCACAGCACCTCCGCCAGTACGGCTGTAGGCAACGACACGTATGCATCATATATGAACGAACTGCGAAAACACTCGTGTACTTAGATTTAGGTGCACGTTAAAGAATCCCGGGTGGTTCAAAATATTCCGGATTCCCCCACTACAGCGTGCCTACTAATCAGAGGACGACGTGCGCGCTATCGCTTCTCATTCAAAGAAATGTTAAGAAAGAGCTACATTTTCTCACGGCCGGTTCGGCTTCCGTTCGAGTTTTCTTCGCGCTCACGTAACACTCGGCATCAGCACGTAACAAGCTCAATTTGCACAGGCAAAGCAAACGCGCGCGGAGCACTGCCGTACGCGGGCACATCTCTAGACTTGACACGAATGAGTCACGGAGGAAACTTCGATTCTTTTATAGGTACAGTATAAGACGAGAGTAACTCAGACACACCGCGGTAGTCCAGCAGCTATGACGTTGCGCTGCTGAGCTCGAGGTCGCGGATTCAATCCTGGCCACGGCGGCCGTTTTTCGATGATGGAAAAACATCGTAACTTAGATTATGGCGCACGTTAAAGAACCAAGTGGTCAAATGTATTACGGAGTACCCCACTGCGGCGTGCCTCATAATCAGATCGTGAACTTGGCACATAAAACCTCAGAACTTATTTTTAAGCCTGTCGCGCCATTCATAAAAGAACGCCATGCGTACTAAGCGTACATACGCAAACCACGTCGACAGAAGCCAAGGGACAGCTATCACTCGACACACTCGCGTTTTACAACCACGCCGAGAGGTCGTAAAAAAAAAAAAAAAAAAAAAAACGAAAAGAAAAGAAACAGAGAGAGAGAGAGAGAGAGAGAATGGTCGGAATCTCGCAAACGAGTAAGGCCGCTTACAACTGCCACGAGGTTGTTGCGTCAACTATTAGTTTAAATTAAAATAAGGGATTAGTCATTCGGCGGTTTTTCCTGCCATATACGCTGAAAAAAAAAGTAATTCCGATCCGGCGTATACGCATTGTTTCGGTAGCCAAAGCGCGCCTTCTTCATAAGCTGGCAGAACGCCACAGTGACGTCGGGATCGCTCGTACGGCAGCCGATGGCAAAGTCCTTGATGCCAGCTTTTTTGCCGCATCCTGGTGTCCCACTATATACGGGACAGATTCTACGGCAGCGTGGTGCTGCGAGACGGCGCGCATACGTGAGTGGATTTCGAGTACGCGACGCTATCTAGCGCATCGCGCGTAAACGTCTTTTCAACTTCGCAGGAATTGTAAGGACGAAATCGCGGTTGTTTTACATTTCTGCGTGGCAGGTAATGTGGTTTCCACGCCACTACGTCAAGGCTGTTTGTGAAGGAGAACAATCATTAGTGAGTTGAGTAATGATTCAGCTCAGCCGAGGTGGCCTTATTCTTTCAATTTCTTTTCGTACACCTTCACGCAACGCAGAAATATAAATTTTGTCGAACGTCCGCGATTATATCTGCCTCCAGCAGACACATCACTGATAAGGATCGCTCAACGAAAGTCTCCGCTGTTGCGTCCCTGCATGCTACCGCTAAAGGATCAATATAAGCTGACTTACGCCTTAAGAACTGCTGCTGAAGTAGCCGAAGTTATGACTTCAAAGCTATCTAGCTTCAGGTCCATCAATACTACTCAGGCGAATGCAGATGTACCGATAAAGGTGAGGCTCCTGATAATAAAAGGAACTGCCATAATCCTTGACAAGCTTAGTCAACATACAACGAGGCTCCACTGTTCTTAAACTAGCACAATTGTATATTGTTATATGTTTTACGTTGCAACTGTATTTTTTATGTACCGCATATTCAAAAGCCAACGAGTAGCCGGCGCCGTACTTGTGCGCCAACATCTCCTTACATCAGGTCAAAATAATAATAATAATAATAATAATAATAATAATAATAATAATAATAATAATAATAATAATAATAATAATAATAATAATAATAATAATAATAATAAAACACACAACCGAATTCGATATACCGGTTGCGAAGCTCACGTTATGAGCTTAGACCTGATACCATGCCTATCCTTTCTTTATCAATGCAAGAAGAAATCTTGATGTAACGCGGGATTACAACTAAGTCTGCCTTATGTCTCAAGTCCCCCGGCAAGGACATCTCGAAATCTCTTTTCTTCGGTCGCGTTCTTATGAGAATTGTGATACTTAACCATTACCGCTTGAAGTATAGATATAGCGTCTGCAGAAGCCGGCGCGGTAAAGTTGAACATCCTTAACTTTGAGCACCATCTGGTATATCAAGGTTCGGGATCGGAAAACGCGGAAGACGGAAGCCGCTTTCTCTCGCCGCCGTGTCGTAAGAGACGCAATAAAAGATGATGCCCGTCAGTAGCGCCTCATCCTTGCGTAATCATGCGTTCACGCATATAAGCCATGGCGACATAAGCTCATTATAAAACACGATACGGTCCCGATTTATGCGCCTCATTAAAATATCTGCGGCGTCATCATCTCCTCTGCCTAGTCGACGCAGCAGCAACGCCCCGAAATATCCCGGTATGAAAGAGCTGAACGAGGTCAGAAGAGCAGCTGTTACCATTTTAGCAGCTTGCTTCACAATCACCGTTAACCGTACGCAGCCAGCGAAAGAATTCGGGAAGTTAACAGTATTTGTGAATTGTAAATTGTATTTGTAAATTGAAATTAATAAGGGAAAAAATGGCACGAAGGAAGAGAGAGGACAACTTGCCGCTTGTAGGAGCGAAATCCACAACCTCCTAGCGACCACCCGTGCACTTTTTCTCGAGGATGTGTTTACCAGATCTACAGCCCTGAGAATGGAGTGTAAGTCAGTAACACTCACGACCGTAGCGGCACAAATGGAACACCCTTACAACCACAGGCGTCACGAAATATATGTAAATTTGTAAATTTAGGAGCATGAAATGCTTAAGCAAGTTGGTCCGTACACATTCTCCATTGTCGGCTTAACTAGTCACGCTATATGCTACTTTTCAGCATGCCAACAGGAAGGCACACGGTCAACCATGGTAAAATCGTTTACGAATGTACGCGAAAATGTGGAGATGCTTTCTCTGGCGCTCAGTAGTGACAGCTCTGCACGTTTCATATAATCAACAGCTATTATGCCCGATTAAAAGAAGAGATCGGCACGAAAAACGGCCAGGGAGAGGGCGAGTTCTAGCGGTGTCAAAGTGCACAGATCAAGCGATATCCTCCACAAGTTGGTGCACTTCCGTTCGAGACAAGTTCTCTTGCCAAGCAAGGACGAGTCGCAGACGCACGCACAAACTCTTCCGCGTGGAGCAGCAGCCCGCCAGACACATTAATTCTGGTCGGCTGCTTTTCTCTGCATCTCTATTGTTATGGCTCTTGTTGTTGCTGCTACTGCTGCTGCGGCGGCTACTGCTGCTGCTGCTGTTGTTGTTATTGCTGCTATTGGTGTTGTTACAGTTGCTCGAGAAAGCTTGTTAACGTAGAAGTAGATCGGCGAGAAACCTCACGCGTTTCGCAACCATCGCTGCAGCGAGAGCGACGCGCTCAATCCTTCACATTCGGAGCGCGATTTTTCACTCATTGGTAAATGATTGATTGATAGATGAATTTATTGATTATTCATTGATTTATTGATTGATTGATTGCATATAACGTCTCAAGACAGCATTGAGGCTATGAGAAAGATAGTAGTTGAGGGATATATGGACTAATTTTGACCACACGGGGCCCTTTAACGTTCACCTATGCATCAGAACACAGGAGCTTTATTGCGTATTACGTTCTTGCCGTAGTTATAACGTCGAACGCGACATTCTTCACATTGCGTTAAACGGGCTTGATTGTAAACCATTTTACGAGACAAATATTTCTTTCACCATGGCCGTATGCGTCGCAGGCTTGCAAAGCAACGCCGACGTTACTTCAATTCATCAAATCGACTGGCCTCAGTGACCTATTGCAGGCGTTGCGGATTTCCCTCTCTCTCCTTTGTTGCATTCTGCTCATCCCGTAACCCTTTTGTCCCGTGTAGGGTAGCAAATCGTATGCGCGCCTTTGTGACCTCCCTCACTTCCTATCTTCCTTCCTCCTCTTCCTGCCTTATTCTACGCTATCTGCACATGGTCCGAAATCGAACCCGCGACATCTTGCTCAGCGGCAGAGACGCCCATAGCCACTGAGTAACCGCGGAGCGCTCGCGCGCCATGACGTCCTGTCCTGTTGGAATATACTAGCAAAGCATTAAGTCATTTGACGCCTACACCTGCTGGTTATTCGTGTAGTTATTCCTGAAATAGTGCTGGGCACTACGAATCCAAGGAGGGAATAAAGAAATAAAGGAATAAAAAAAATAAAAAAAATTAAAAGCAAGCGCGAGAGAACAGGCATACAAATATTTTACTAGTTATCCAGTCAACCTCCAACTTATTCGTTCCGATTGTTCATTAGCGGATATAAACATATTCTGAAATTGTGTTTTGGCGAAAACTGGGAATAAATAATGGGATTGGTGGTGTCGTTTGTGCCTTATTAACAACGGCGGTACACATAGACCCTTTCTATGTTTACACATACCGCCCCGAAAATACTTCCGGTTAAGCCCTCTGGAACAACACAAGTTGCAATAGCCTTTAAATATACGTGTTGAACTCTCCAGCGGGCACCAGTTTTGCTGTAGAGTTGACATATATGGCAAAAAAATTTCACTGCTAAGTACAAAAAGAAAGCTACACAAAGCAAGTTCCTTATATCAGAACACACCAAGACCATGTACCTATAGTAAAGAATGGGGCAACATACTTATTTTGCGCTGGCGAACTCGGTTAAGAAAAAAGCATGGCCTGAAGCTTTCTGGGGTCTTGAACAAAGAAGAATGGGAACCGAAGGGACTCAATTTTATGCTATACGCAACCATACGAAGCCAACATACACGAGGAAATTACCTGCGGTATTGATCGAACAGCAAAAATCATAAGCTAAAGAGAAACGAAAGCGGATGAAGAAACAACTTGCCGCCGGTGAAAGCCGAACCCGCGTCTTCCGCATTACGCACGCGATGCTCTATTAACTGAGCTACGGCGGTGGCTGTTCTCCCACGAACTTTCGTGGGTATTTATGTATGTGTACAACATACTGACCCTGGGAGTGTTAGCAAGCGCCACTCATGGCCATGACAGCAGACGTAGAACATCCTTTTAATCGCTAGCGTGGCGCCTGCGGTTAAAAGGATGTTCTACATTCGCCGCCAAGGCCACGATTGGCGCTGGCTAACACTCCCAAGGTCAGATCAGCGTAGTGAGCGGATAAAACGAAAACGAAATAAAACCAAACGTGCGCGTAATTGTACTCCTTATCAAAGCAAACAATCAACGCTCTTTCGCGTCCAAAACAAACACGAACGAGGTGACAGACGCTGCAGCCGATGACGTCGCAGCGTTATGGTTAATTTTAAACGAGCAAGGTCGCGCGCCGAGTCCTTCGTGTCCGCCTTGTGAACACTGCAGTGAAACGCTTCAAACACTTGCTTTTGTAGTGTCCAGCTTTCAGCCTTTGCGTTTCTATGCCTAATGCCTAATGATTGTTATATTCTAGGCAATTTTGTACATTCAATGTTCCGAAAACCATGGAATGGCAGTAATTAGTAATTACAAACAAACACAGACTAATTATTAGTATAGAACGTATTCGCAACAAAAAGGAGGCTTCAAGAAAATGAACACAGCGGTACAGGACTATTAAACGGGTAATAGAAGAATATAAATGAGCTAAGAAAACGAAGTTTAGACAAATGGTTGCTTTCAGCCAATGGGTATTTTCACAAAACTCGCTGTAGACGGCCAAATCGACAGTGAACCGGAAAGCAGCCATCAAAAATCCTGTTTCTATTCTCACGAGACTGGGGCCTCATTGTTTTCACAAAAATGGTAAAAAATCGGTAAGTAAAAGAAGAGATTCAAACACAAAGTTTACAAATCCATAACACCCTGTGAACCGTGGACAATATACGCTTCGCGGTACGTCACAGCCTGCATACAGCACGGACCCAACAGCACCGGTCTTTGGAAGCTCTTCGGTTGCTCGCGGATCCAGATTAGTCGGCGCCGTAAACGTCACCGCAGCCCTTCTTCTCCCGTTACGTGCTCTGGCAGCGGTAGCAGCAGCAGTAGCAGGTTGCCCGCATCCTCGTGCAAGGTCACGCCTGGTACGGGAGAGTCCGCCATGCTGCCCGCCGGTCGCTGACGCCACGGAGACGTCGCCGTCTTCCGCCAACAGGCGAGCGGTTCGGGGAGGGAGTTATACTTCTGGCATAGGCGACATTCCTTCAGCGGCGCCCGATGAATTCTTGGCCCGAGCCGCCTTTCGCTCGCAAGTGACAGAAGAGAAGACGTGCCGCTGACTCTGATTAATGAGCGGGAAATCGGAGCGAGACCCCACTGTCGACGCGCCGCATTCTCCGCCGCCGTTTAATAAGGCATGCTGGTGATGGTTCGACCGTTCCATTATCGTGGATATGACCGATGGTCACCGCAGTGGCGTAGCATCATTGAGGGTTTAATGTCTGTGAAGCCTTAACTGAATCGAAAAGCGGGAGCTTAAATGCTGGCAACGGTGCGGATTTGCGGTGTGTTGTAGGGGTGTTTGTATACGGCTGATTAACTGATGGTGGTAAGGCATGCAGCGTGCAGAACTGTAACGGGTCATAGGGACACCGAGTAAGAGAGAGAGAGAGAGAGAGAAGAAAGTAGAAAAAACGTCAGCAGCAGAATGGGTGTAGTCCGCACCGAGTGCCCTAGGTGCCGGGAAAAAAAGGAAATAAGGGACTCCCACAAAGATGAGAACGGAAAACTACATCGCGTGAATGCGCACGTACACACACTTTAAATCCCACGGCTCATATAAAGGAGGTTGTACCAAATCTCTTTAGGAACCAAACCTTCCGATTGGCTGATAGTATATGCAACGCGTGTGCAGGTCACCGCAGTGCACGCATCAATATCGCGGTGTGCAGAGAGCTCACCTAGCTTGAACAGATCTTCAAGGTCTGCAGAGTTCTTGGTCCGCGTGACCATGTGTATAATTTACGCTTCACCCGGGTGTATTTAGACAACGTAATTTTAGAGCGCAGATCTTGGGCGCCCGTTCCTGCGGCGAGCGTCGGCGTCGTACCTCGTAACCGAGCAAACGAGCACCGCGAAGGATGAAAGCGAAACGCGGAGCGCAGCAGGAGATGAAAGACAGCGACAGCGAAGTGAGCGCGACGAGGAGGGTGCAGTGGCCCCATGAGGCGGAAAGCGGAGAGGAGGGTATGGCGAAAAAGTAAGAAAAGCGTAGTGCGCCCAAAACGGGCTCTGCGGCGACGATGGCTACGAGGTGGCGCCAGATAGAACGCGTCGTCTGTTCACCAAACCACTGCATGGGCGGAGGCTGCGGCGGCTGCTGTGGATCGCGCACACACGTCGCCCACGCACTGGCTCTCGCGATTTCCCGATTAGCGAGGCAGTCGCGCCACGCTTTGCTCCGTTTGGAACGTGCCGCACGAGACAGATTGCCCGCGCCAGCCAATATATCGCGAAATGAAAACACGTATAGAGCTGCACTCAAATTTCGCATTAGGGAGTATCGCAATCGTCGGTGAATGTTTTCTTAACTGCACTCTAAATTTTACTTAAGCTGCCCGCCTGCTAACGTTATTTTTGTTCCCGTCAAACATCTAGTCTTAATCAAACTGCTACGTCAACTCAATAACCGTCCTCTGCCAAAAGTTACACAACTCTTGTTGTATTATAGCACGAAAAAGATACGGCGCGTATGTCGCGCATGACTTGGAAAAGGATGCGCCGCCTCTAGGATTCACACATCACTGGAGGTCGTTTAGCACACGACGAAAATCTTCGTAAAGAAGTCACAATCTGTGGTACGTTGACGAAGCTTGCCCTAACACACAGCGAATGAAATTTGAACGAGATGATAGACGCTTAATATGTAAAATTAAATAAATTCCGGGGTTTTACGTGCCAAGACCACGATCTGATTATGAGGCACGCCGTAGTGGGGTCCTCCAGATTAATTTCCACCACCTGGGGTAGTTTAATGTGCTCCTAATGCATGGCACACGGACATTTTTGCATTTCGCCCCCATCGAAATGCGGCTGCCGCAACGCGATTTGATCCCGCGACCTCGTGCTTAGTAGAGCAACGCCAAACTAAGCGACTAGTAACCACGGCGGGTGCTTTGTATGCAAGCATGTACCATATGCATAGGCCGCAAACGAACACACTAGGTTAACAGAAAGTTAAACGCCGACAGGAGCCGAGGTTATACTTATTGTTGCCTCTACCCACCGCATTGTATGAAGGAAAAATATATGATTTGAATATGAGCTGCACCACTCGTGCAGCTTTCACGAGTGGTGCAAGGCTGGAGTAAACAGCGGAGCTGGTGATCGATCTAGCTTCTACCAGGTTTTACTAGGCTTGGCTAAGTTTTGCTAGAAAATAAGTGCTTCTAGGCACGGTATTCCGAATTTCGCTGCTGAGCACGAGGTCGCGGGATCGAATCCCGGCCGCGGCGGCCGCATTTCGATGGAGGCGAAATGCAAAAACGCCCGTGTGCTTGCGCTGTATAGTGCACGTCAGAGAACCCCAGGTGGTCAAAATTAATCCGGAGCCCTCCACTACGGCGTGCCTCATAATCATAACTGGGTTTGGTACGTAAAACCCCAGAAAGAAGAGAAGAAAAAGACGGCATTTCGAATCGGCTCGCTGCCGACGCGCAGACTCTCGCTTGGCCGCGCGACGCGCTTCAAGATGAGCGGCTTCTTCTTCGGGTGTCCGGATCTTCTTTGGTCGTCCCATGTCAAGACTACATGTACTCGCCACAGAGTCAACGAGAGTTCTGCCGCCGTCGCGGCGGCTCTGAGCTTTATCTCCTCGGTGACGTCCCGGCCAAGTTGCTCCTCCACACTTTCCGGGGCATGGCTGGTCGAAACCTGCCGAGCCGCCGCCACAGGCGCCGACTGCAGTCACGACTGCAGCGCACGCCGCGCGCATGCTCTCCTTCCCTCTCCTTAACGTCCCATGTCAAGGCAACATGTGCACTGCACGGAGAGGAGGCAAAGCACACGTTGCTCCACGAGGTGGTTGCTAGGCAACGCGCCGTGACGTCTTCGTTAGGCGAGTATTTTGTTAACGCGTTACGGACTGACGGTCGGCTTAAACAGCTGCGCTGTTAAAAATGACACCATTTGGAGCTTATGTTGTACGCCAACAATAATCATCACTGAACCCGCTTGCACCTCGTGTCTCGGCGATTGATACCTTCATGTCAAGAACGCTATGTCCGAAACTGGTATACACGCATGCCGGTCGCGACCTGGAAGTACTGAGCGCGCTGCGTTAATGAAAGGAATTGTACGAAAACAGATGATTATTATTAATCGTGGACAAAATAGACCCGAAGGGTGCAATAATTACTTGGAGTGTAAGCGCGAATCGAGTGCTGCTCCACTATGAGCAAGATGACCACAATTCTACACGCTGGCATGTTACGTCTGTCATTTGCATTTCCGTACGGAAGCCAGGATGCTTGGACCCTGGTCCCAGCCGCAACCGGCTCGAACTGCTTCAAAAGCGCTAGCGTGCTTTTAAAAAAGACGAGACTCAATGAAAAACTATAGAATGTGCGAACTGAGGCATTCCTTTTTTTTTCTCTTGTGTTCTTATATTTACTGTCCTTACACCACCTCCATGTATAGAGTAGCCAACTGGACACATAATCTGGTTAACCTTTCTCCCTTTCACCTATTGTTTGCCCTCCTCCTCCTGCATTTCATCTCTCGTCAGAGCGATTATTATCTTTCTTCAGAGCTTTATAGCATAGAAAACAAATTAAGACTGCTAATCGCTACAGTGAATTACCGCCAGATGCTCTGATCGCCAGGTAGTTAAGACAAGCACATATGCACCTCTGCACCTTTCTTCCAGCGATCTAGCGCATACTCTGATCTGCAATAAAACAGCCGGACCACACGCCGTTGGATCGCAACGGATAACTCACTTTCCCACGCGGCCACTCTATTCGCTCCCCCCTCTGCAACTCGAAGAGCAAAATCCATTTGCGTGCTTGGCTTGCAGATAGCCTCATAAACCCTCGACCCGTACAACCCTAATCGATCGTAGCGTTTATACGTTGGCCAGAAGCGAAGGCTACAGCGTGCACCACACACGTGACATAGCGTCGCTATGCGAGGGGGAGCATTTTAATATTAAAGACAAAGACTTGTCCACTGGATGCAAAGCGATCGAGACAAAGGGGACACTGAGTGCGCCATGGGAGTATAGGGGGAGGGAAAGAGGTCGCTCAATTTTGTGACGGCAGGCTGTGGAGCGCAAATTAGATTGCGACCCGATCGGTCGAAGAACAAAAGAACGCACGCATTCCGTGCGCACGCCTGTCCCTACAGTGCGCGGGCGAGCGATTGCGCGCGAATACATGCGCGCAGGTTTCAATGGGATGCGCGCCGCCCTGCCTTTGGAAACAATCGGTAGCTCACTGTTAGAGATCTCGACCGGGTGGCACGCCACTGTCCACTAATGAGCATCTTCCACAACTCGGCTAATAAACGGTTGCTCGGGAAACGCCCCTCTACGCTTTTGAATTTCAGCGGGGGTCGCTCAGTAAGAGAGCTTGTTATAGACGTCTTCCAATGGCAGCGTTACTAGACGTTAGGTGGCCTTATAGCGGAACGCGCTTGGTCAAGCTTTGTAGTGCGCTTAATGGACGCTCATTATGCGCACGCGCTCCGAAGAGTTGTCGGCGAAGAGAAACAGAGTATCTCGCGACTGAAAAGGTGCAGCTGCTGCTTTCACGGCGAAAGCCGTTCGTTCACCCGGGTAAACCTCTCCGACACACAGTCACGACACCGTCCAGACGCTAGGGCGGGAAACATGTCAAAGCAAAAGTACTTTATAAAGATCATTCTTGATGGTCCGCGTCCACAGTGAATGCATAGTGAACAGATAGATGAGCGCGTTCTGTAGTGAAAGAGTTACTCGGGCCTTTCTTAGCGCGAAGTTAAACAGTCTACATACATCTCTCCAAACTTTGGTTTGAGATGTCCTAAGTGTTTTCTCGCGTTGCCCTGAACGAATTCGCAGAAATGATTGCTTCATAGTCGCAGCTGAAGCTGCGACGAAACGTATCCCGTTCTATATAAGCAATCGGAACCAAAACTAGTTATATATGCTTACGGCCTGGCCGTCATGACTTCTGCATCTCTCTTCCCTACTCGCTCTCCCGCATTTCCGGTCTTCGTCGTCTCATTCCGAGAGCATTCAGTGCCGCTCTGCGCCCGACTGGCTCTACCATGCGGAAGTGAATTCCTCTCCGCTCGCTCGGCTGACGAAACAAGCTCGTCTCGCACTCTTCACCAACCAGACGTGCTCCAGCGAGCGTGGACCGAGTGCCGGCGTCATGCCCACCCGAACAAAGGAAGCGTTCACTTACAGTAGTCCAGAGAAGCGAGACAGCAGCCAGTCGAAACACATCCAGGCCGTGAAAGAGTTGATTTCACGGTGGAGAGACTCGAAAACACATGCGCCTATGCCAACGACGAGTAGTAAGGCTTCTTACCGCGGCACACCTCAACTGAACCTTATTTTGCCCATTGCTTCGTACCAGGGGAGCGTGTAACACACCGGCCAGCGAGACTGTCACAAGCTCTAGCTCTTACACTCTGAAAGCACGCGCAGCACATCCAGCCCGGAAGTCATTCCTTTCTTTTTTTTTTTTACTTCCGTGCGAGAATGCAAATGATCGAAACTTGAGTCCTCGCTCTCTGCCCAAGTTTGGAACGCGCTTAGTGGCTTATAACGCAATGAGTCAAGAAGAACGGTGCATCAACAAACGAGGTGGCGATAGGAACGCGCAAAATATTTTCGCGCAGACCAACCACCGTGCTAGTCGCCGCTAGGCGAGAAAGCCTGGGGAAAACCAAGATGCTCGCTTTCAAAGGAATGTAAGCTGTGATGCGGGCGACGCAAGCGATACTTTCAACGACCACGCACAGGCAAGCACCCGCGCTTCGACGCAACGTGAAACGGAGTACATGGCTGCCCGATGACCCCCGCCTCTGTGGTATACGTGCGCGGCGAACGGACGCTACGTCACAGCATTACGGTAGTGTTTTCCCAGCGCTTTCAACATCTGCGCGGTTATCACGTCTCCTCTGAGAGTGTTAACTAATAACCCTCGCTACAAACCTCGGCCCGCCCGTCGCAGGATGTTTGCGTCACATAGATACCTCGGTAGAAAAAAAAAAAGGAAAGATCGAAGAAGCGTAAGGCCTGAAATATGGGAAGTGTCGCCCTGATGATCTCCGGATCGCAAATTATAGCGCCACTACACTAGCGGTCTCCGCGATCGCTAGGCCGAGGCAAATTCGAGAGAAAAACGCGTACACGGGATGTACGCATACAGCACGACGCGATGCACGCGACGATAACACGTCGGCGCCGTTTGACACAAGTACGCGAGAAATGTCAGCACGCCAGGCGCCTTGTAGCTGAGCTATACTTTAGGAGACACGTGCCGAAAACGACGTTAGGCAATGCGCGAGAATATGCACGCCAGAAAGCTTTTTGCGGGTATACACGGAGCCGCAGCGGTCTTTGTGTATGGCCACTTTCCGGACTATAAAAGAGACGGCTGCCTGGAGGACTGAGCAGGCCATTGGCGCCTAATAGTCACAGAGTGCTACATCAGTAAGCGCGGCAGCACGTACGTATAAACGAGCATTTCAGCATCCTCCATTTGAAGTGTTATGCATACTTTCCCACCAAAAAAAAAAAAAAAAAAAAAAAAAAAACCCAGAAAGAACTGTGCCGCAAGCGTCTACGAAGCTTGGTGGTTTAACAGGCATGTGAATTGTGTTATTACATGGATTTACTTAAATTTCGTCCTCACGGCTTCAAACGGATTTGTGACTTTGACGATTGATCATTTTCAGCCGGATATTGTGTTATAAGTGCAACAATTATCAATGATTACGCATGTGCGCAGATTGCTATTACCTTCTGCGTTTAGAAAAGTAGGAGTGCTTCCAAATTTTGGGCAATAAAAGCGAATAAAGCGTAGCAAACAAAGCCACAAGAACGTCTCAAGCCACAAGCACGAAGACCAGGCAAATCAGTGTACTACAATCCGTCATTCACATAGTGGTCGAACGATCGGGACGCCAGAGTTTCCTCTAGTAATTTTAGTAGAAAACGCTATAGCGTCATGCTATATGACCATTATTACTATTATTATTTTGTGACGTAACGCGTGTGTCCATGATTGATAGGCTGGTGCTGCCTTGGCTGGAGCATGCGCAGATTGCTTTAGTGGTATTCCTTTCTTTTTTCCTTCAAAGTGCGACATTTCAGTTGATAATCAGAATTTTGTGTAGACCTGCTATCTTTTGTGCTACCAACTTGCTCAGCTTTCTGTCGTTTTATGCTAGTAGCTATAGCCTTGCTGTAAGGCATGGAAAAAAGAAAAACATTCAGCGCGCTGTACGGGAGATCGAGCAATACGGATAACGAGATGCGAAGTAAACACGCAATGAAAGAAGTCCTTTAGCTGGGTTGATGATACCTTGTTATAACGTTCTCAAGGGTCATGAAAGCATGACCATTGCAGCTGCTCACTGCGACTCATCTTTGGATATGGTGTTATTATACTGCGCACGAGATCACGGGTTCGTATCCCGGCCAAAGCGAAATCATAATGACGCGACAACAGCCGTGTACTTCTACTTCTAGGTGCACGTGAAGAATTCCGGGAGGTCAAGACTCAGAGCAATGACCAACGCGCGTCTCATAGCCGAAGTGTCGCGTCCCAGAAGTTGCATCTCATCAACAAATAGGTTGTACATTTACCGTGTCATTTCTTTTAAGCTCGATGCCGGTTATACAAACTATCATTAATGACGGTACAGCTTAAAAGAGTAAATAACAAGCACATCACTCACACTAATGCGGAGACACGAGTAAGCCAGAGTACGTCCATCATGCAGAAAGCAGCGTGATCTCTACAGTGTCTCGCTAGCAGGACTATAGACGAACATCGGGCCTTTTCTTCTCGCAAGTTCTCGAACGACTTCGTCAACACTGCGTCATAGCGCCTGCTTTTACGGTACCAAGCAACCCTTGCATCGAAGTAAAATACAAGGCCGTCGCAGTGCGTTCATTTTATTCCGTAGGCTGTGTTCCACTCACCGATTCCCACAGAAAAAGATCGGGGACAAAAATACGGCAGTAACGTATTCTTTTTTATATATATATATACTTGTGCTAAATGTAGGACAGACCGCTTAAAGACCACTATCTGTTTTACCTCACGTGGTGGCTACCAAAATAAATGGAAACCGATGAGAGTGCTGAAATTATGCTCGGGCTTCAACGAATATGGAAATCCCTGAATATGCCCGCTGGTTCCTTGTTCTCTTGAGAAGCTGGCTTAAGCTCTCAAAATTGGGCAAGCAAGGTTCCCCTCTCGCAGTCATTCGCTTTAAACACCTTATCGGATCACAAGGCCAAGAGGTACAAGTAGCATTTGGGTGCCAAGAAGAACGTCGGATTAGCGACGCTATATCCGGAATCACGATGCATAAGCTGACAGCGCCAAATGGATTAGCCAGCTATACACACTACTACCGTCAGGTCACCGCTGTCGCAGAAGAAATGGAAGTTATAAGCGCATCTTGGCGTTTGATTGGTAGAAACGGAGGCCCCTCAAGATCACAACGGTAGCCACTATTTATTGCAGCAAAGCGCAAGCTGTCAAACGCTTGCTGGCAAGCGTCACACCCCTTGCAGCATTATTACCTGCGGACCCAAAGAGAACACAGCGCACACGTCTACACTGAACTCTTGCTTCTTAACACCGGCTGAAGGTTGCCCGAAGGGAGCCAAACTACACTTCAACGCCAGAAGACAATACACGAAACACGGGCCAAAGCGTGACTCACTTCTTGGAAGGATAGGCTAAGAAAAACGTATTTTCAACGAACACAATATGCCAAGCGTACTCCGCAACGGTGTCACCCAGCACAGCAGCCGGCTGACGCCTTATCGCCATTCACACGCCACAATCTCACGTCGGCCCTCCACATCAATGCTCAAGGTGCAAGTCCCGGACACTTTTAAGTGGTGCGGCTAATATCGCATTCAATGGCACCGAGACGCCTCTACACCTACAGCTGGGTGATGCAACCCCGTCACAATATCAGCGCCTGGTCCTCGAACTTGTGTCGTTCCTAGGCGCCCGTTCCAGCACAAAAAAAAAAAAGGTCAATCTGAACGCCGGAGCCAGAAACACCCAGGCTTGCTTGCTTGTTGCCAAGAGTAAGAAAAAAAAATAATAATCCGCAGGGTCATTGCCGCGCATCGTAAACAAACCCTTTCGATTGCTTGAGGTCCGTAGGGAAATAAAGAAGAGGGCAAGGAGGTTGGGCGTTCAGGGACGCGCACGAAGAAAGCAAACACGGATCCGAGGGATGCACTTTCAGGATTCATCTCGAGACGCAGCCGTACCGTCCCGTCCCAGGAGCGGGGCGCAAAAGAAGAGAGATTGGCATCTGCAGCTTCGTCTCTCTCCTGTAGCCGCCGGCCTCCGGAGACGATCTGCACCAAAACACCCGACGTGGCCGCCGTTAAAAGCGCCGAGTTTGTTTGCATTCCTCCTTTCGCTCCCGCCACCAGCTTAGAGCGGCTCTCCCTTCCACTCTACGCTACTCCTACGAGGAGAGCACCAGAAATGGAGACACAATAAACAGAGTAAGCGAAGGCCGCTTTCACGTCGGCAGAAGAGCCGCCAGAAACCACAACTAACGGCAGGACGTGTCGGCCTTCGTGGCTACACCAGTTGCAGTGACTCAACGCGCGCGAGCTGGCAATTCTCGTATGTGCACTGCAGGGGTAACATCACCCTTACAAGCGCACTATAGTTGAACGACGCCCTTCGTTCATTTTCTGTACGCTTGCTGCTTATAATTGTGTGCAGCGCTGCGAATTCTACAGCTCACGTCGTTTGCCCGCCCCGAAGCGATCGGTGCGTCGTTGCTGCAGACACTTCCACTTAATATAAAAGCTAGATGATTCTCTGACCAATTTTAGAACGATTCATCGGACGACCGCTTCGACACTTGTCGAGATAGAGGCCATGAATTTCTAGCTACGATAAGTGCAACTGTCTAAGAGGACAGTCAAGAGGGCAGACCACGTATATCTCAGAGAGGGAATATAGAATGCAGCTGTGCAGCGGTCTTCGTCTACTTTGACAGAGCCATCTGTGTATACTTGTAGGTGATTCGGGTAAGTCATGTTCGAATCTTTCAGAACTAGTGACTTGGCTTCTGCAGATGGAATGCAGCTCTTTGACTGCAATCGCGCTGCACTTAAGTTGCATGTGGTCAAGCGAGTCGCTGGTATACGCTGGGGCAACCACCTGACCTCGATAGGCTACATACAGCGTTGGTTACCAGTCGGATCCTATAAGAGCTACCTGTGATGCCACCCTAAGATATTCAATACGAGCGCTTAGAAACCATACACAGAAAAAGTATTCGACTGTGCCTGAGAGTCCCTCAGCCGGCATCGAACAAAAAAGTGCTCTACGAAGTGCTCTATGCCCTCTGGGACTTCAAGCTTCCCAGACTCTCATGACCCAGCTACTACGTTTGAGTAAGTCTAGCCCCGGCAAAGCCCTCTTAAGACGTATAAGTAACAGGCCGCGCTCACATTTTTATGCAGCACTGAACACGCTTCGAGTCTTCGGATTGCGCTGCTCGAGACAGAGGGAAAAGGTAGAGCCGCCCTGGGCGTTAAAATGATTCGGTGCGGGCACTGGCAGCTGTGCATGTGATGGGAACGGTAATAATTATGCGATATATAAGTACTTTCAAAACGAAGTACCGCTTCGCTCCGCGCTTGAGCGATCACCTCAGAGCTCCCTAGGGCATCCCACAGATTGCACGGTTTTACGGCGACACGGTTACACACGCGATGTACTATATGCGCGCGCCGACACGTCTGTTCGAGCTTCCCGTGTCGTCGTACCAGGAGGTACCGAGTGCTCATGCTGTGCCCGGCGACGGTGCGCGGGTTTGTGGAGACAGACCTTGAATGGACGCTCCAGCAACTCGTATGCAATGGGTCACCGAGAACAGAGACGTACAGAAATTACATGTCGCGCGCGCGAATTAATCCTAAGACGTCGCGGTTGAAGTGACGCAATTAAGCCTCCATTAGGCGAATAAGTTCTCAGAGAAAACCTACTGGAGGCAACATGCTAATTCACGTCATACAATGCTCGCAGGGAATGAGCAAATGCGCCTTTAGTTACTTTAGTTACACTCTCGTTACTTGTTACGGCGTGCGATTGTGCACTTTGTGCGCGAGTGTACTATGTATGAATGCGTCACTTCATATGTCACCTTAGTCACTTGGAGTAGAGTGCCAGGCGAATAGCCAGGTAAATCTTTCTAGCATCCAATAACGAATCCTTCCCTCTGACGTCGTACGTTACTTTGATCTCATCTTACTTGTCTAAAGGGCAGTCTGACAAAGTGTCGCCGACTACAATACTGACTATCCCTGTCAGAGCGTAAAGAGGAACAGCCAAGAGCGAGAGAGAAAGAGAGAGGGGTGATAACGGAAAGGCAGGGAGGCTAAGCAGGCTGAGCCCGGTTGGCTACCCTGCTTAGGGAAAACTGGGAAAGGGGACTGGAAGATGAAAAGAAGGAGAGAAGTTCACAGTATGCACGGACATGCGTGTAACAAAGCGATTATCGTTTAGTTCATCTCAATCGCTCATACAGACTGCTGCATCTCGTGTGACATTGTCTCTTTTTCTTATTCTCTCTCTTTTTTTCTGTGCATGGTAGTAAACGGGAAACTCACGTCTGGTTAAACCCCTTGCCTTTACTTCTCTCTGTCTTTTGCACATCGCAGACGCACGGAGCTACGGTGTGAGGACCTTCTGCTGTGTAAAAGGCCTGTTATCTAAGCGCCCTAAACTGTCCGAAGGAAAAGCCTCTCCTCTTCGTTTGACGGACAGTCATACAGGAGGTGCCTTATGGTTTCTTCTACGCCACATTTGTAGCGATTGATGCTGTCCGCCATTCCACTTAGGAATACATAAATAAGCACGCGAAAAAAAGAAATCCTTATTTCTAGGCGACACGGTAACGTTTCTTCCCGTCGAGGAAAACCGGGTAAATTCTGGAACTTTATAAGTGGGTCTATCGCATTTCCTCAATGTGACGTTGCGGGCAAGACCGCTGAGGTGCCGCGCTGCATCCGTTCTCGACAACGCGTGCGCAGAAAGAGACGGTAACTCGCGTGTTTGTTGTCATCATGCGTTTCTTTCTTCAAGCACGCGAATTACCGTCTCTTTCATTCTTCATTTCTTTCTCTCTCCCTGTGTGTGTTGACACCCCCCCCCCCCCCTTTTTTTTTTATGGATTTCGCCCCCGTCGAAAAGCGGCCGCTGCAGTAAGAATCGAACTAATGACCTAGTTCTCAGCCGCAGAACGTCGTGGCCACTCAGCCACTTCAGAAGCTAATGTTGAAATACATACAAAGTTATCATAAGCATGCATAAGAATTATTTTCTATTCTAAACAATTTTTTCTTTGTAACGTTCTTAAAAACACCGAATGGCAGCAGAAAGCAGTGACTAAACAGAACCACTGCCACACAACGAATTCGCGCGAAAAAAAAATGAATTGGGCACCGTTATTAGTATCCACAATGTTGCCAAAAACTAGAAGGGCGAAGTTTAGGCAAATCCATGCATACTGCCCGTCACTCCTGTGGTATCTGAACAGCCACACTATGGTGGCTAGCCACACCGACGACGGACGCAGGCACAAAAGCCAAATTTCTCCCTGAAATATTCTTTACATTAACATCTATATGCTCTAAATGGCAGTCACAGACGCGGTATCACTGATGCGACTGTATTTATATACTGTACGGAACTGTTCACACCAAGTGCCCGCCTCTGCGCTAGGGACGCTGAGAGGCTCGGACCAGGAAAAGAAGCGTCACAGGCTGGCACGACGCAATACAAAAGGTCAAGAGGGAGAGAAGAAGAAATGAAAGAGCAGCAAGAAAAAAGAAAAGAAAGAAGCAAGAGGCTACCGAGGTGAGCATATAGCCATAGTGCACGCGTAGTAATAGCGCGGAATATGCCTAACAGAAAATACGCGACCTCCGCCGTTCCATCGCGAAGGCAATACGTGCTGTGGCGGCTTAATTTAGAAGGCACCGTGCCAAACCTGATCGCGACAGAACTAGCCGATTGCCTTCTTTTCTTTCTTCCTTCTTATGCGCGTGGCCTCTCTTTCCGCTAACTGCCTTTGTCTACCCCCTGAAAAAAGAAACGAGCCTTCTATTTCGCATATGTTAGTTTGATAACTCAATTCAGGCAGAAATATAACGAGAGGTATAGAAGACCGCTCCCTTCTCGTCCACTCCGTAGTTAGCATAAAGTGCGGAGTTTTCGGATTATAACAAACCCGTCATAAAGTAGTTGACTCCGCGCCGGAACTTTGCGCTGTCGTATCTCCCGGCCAACCTTTCCTAAGAAAAGTAAATTGCTGGGTTGGTTAGTGCAACTAACTAGACGGTACTGACTTTTTCCCCCCTTTCATGAATATTCCCCCACCTCGCGGATTTCCGCAGAATTGATTTGCCATAGTTGGTGCAATATTGGGGTATAAAAGGTGAGCGCGATGATTATACCAAATAATTCTTACGAAATCACTCTGAAACGGAATGTTAATTCTGTAAGCTTCCCTGCTTTTCCATATTATCATAGCGCTCACGTTTTACAGTAATGCCTCCCTGTCTTTTCATTTTTACGTCTCAGTTTTAATGCCTGAGGTTGTCACCTGTCTTAGATACATGAAACATCCACACACATAGTCATACACACATAAAATACATGACAACGAGCAGCCAGTGTTACAAAACCAACTTCAGCCCGTTTCGTTCGGGTTGTTTCATTTGGACTGGTTTTGTTATTGCTTTAGTATTTTTTTATTCATTATTGTTTCTCGGCACGGTGCGGACAGACTTGTCGAAGTGCACCATAAGGTATGGTGTCCGCATCGCACACCTCCGCAACAGCTCCCTCAGAGAAACGGAACGAATCTCGAAGGCCGTGGTTTTGCGTACTGCAGGCACCAGGCACCAGAAGCGATTGCAAGCACCAGAAACATGGCACGGCTGCCATGTTTCGAACACCACACACGCGAGGCGCTACGCGCTGCGCCTTTCTGTCCTGAGGAGTTCGTAGTCGTAATTGCAAATCACTGAAATGTCACAACACTTAGACAGACATAGCCGGAGCAACCTCCCCCCACTACACCATTCCCTTAACTGAGAAAGAGCCGTCGCGTGGCGACAGCTTCCAACTAATTTGTTCCCCCGTCTGTTTACCTATGCATATTACTTATCAACTTCACATATTCCGATCCTCAACATATAGCGGAAACGGTCTCTTCAGTGGAGCAATGCCCTACGAGGGAAGATGCCCCACCCTAATACACATAAATTTATCTCCCTCTCTCTTTCTCATTGCAGCCTCTCGATCTCCGTTTTCAAGTCAGATCGCGGCGCAGGCTTCATCTGGAGCTGACGATATAAACGTTCTTCGGAGTTCTTGTCGGCCTCGTTGCCGATTGAACGGGATTTAAGAAAAGCTCTGCTAAGGTGACTTTTCTCTGAGATCAAGATGAATACATGAGGGCACGCTTTCGGAAATGATTCTGCGAAGTCATGAAAAAAAAAAAAAAAAAAAAAAGCGGAGCCTCCGTTTATTTGCCTGCTTTCTTTATGACAAATCCCGATGTCTCCATCCGGTGGCCCATTTTTTCTTCTTATTATGACCTTTCCAGTGGTCTTACTGAATGTTTCTGCAAAACACAGCCAACTCATCAAAGAACAGTCGAGGGCGTCCGGAGCTATAGCAGACTTCACGTCTGCTAATGGAGCTGCAACCCTCGCTTGAACAACGACAGCGTGGCACAGCTTTAGGTGACTGTCCTAGATCCGGCCGCACTATGCCATCCGGTAATGATTTGGGGACAATCCACACTATCATCGAGAATAAACCCAGATCACGAGCGAGAACATTTGGGTCAACCGGAGTTCTTGCTAAAGTATTTACGAGCTGAGACCCCACACCGCTGCTAGAAGGCTGTCGCGCGGCTTCTTACATCCAACATGTTATTTATTTATTTATATTGATTGATTGATTGATTGATTAGTCGATTGATTGATCAACGTTCTATCACATAATTTCCAAATGTGTAAAGAATAAACTTTGAAGTCGTGAGCGCCTATTATTTGGCATCTGTCTTGTCCCCTAATTATGTTAAAGCGCAAAACCTAAATGTGCACGGCAGGCTTTTCAGTACCTAAAATGCTGTACTACACGCTCATGTTCCCGCGCTGAAACCGCGAAGTTTATAGCGCCGCGTTGCAGCTCCGACGTGCATACGACATCTATCACTGTAGAAAGAGACATCCAGAGGAAACGAGAATGAAGATGACAACATGGTCTCCTTGTGGAGGAAGGGGAGGTACGGGAGCTATGTACGTTACACAATCGAAGCCTCGCATGCAAAGCTACGCAATGTGATGATTATCTTCTCTTTTTTGAACGGGTATACAGCTTTAAAACGAGGCCGCTTTCGATGGACTGCGGTGCTTCTTTCTGGATCTCTTCACACCGTAGATGAAGATTAATTAATTAATTGCCTGATTAATTGATTTATTGGGTGAGTGAGTGAGTGAGTGAGTGAGTGTGAATTTACCCGACACGTCTCAAAGCATATGAAACACCGTAGTGGAGGGCTTCCGGTTGATTGATTTGACCACCCAAGTGTTTTAACGGGCACCCCTAAAACACTGTGCTCTAAGCGCTTTCGCACTCTGTCCCCGCTGGAATGCCGCAGCCCCCGATAGGGAGTTGAACCCGCGACCTCGCACTTAGAAGCGAGCAGAAAAGACAAAAAAGACAAGGCGCGACTGGGATCGCGAAGCGGGGTGACCCTGTCGCGAGAGACAGCACCGTTACTTGCGAGAGAACCCCAGCACACACAGGTGCCGCAAGACACGAGTTGTTCCACTCGGTATGCGAAGCTTGCCGGGCTCCGCAAGCGGGGTGGGGCCCGCGACGCATTGTCACGGGGTGGCCGCGCTCCTGGCACGAGAGGTCTCCGAGGCCCACGGCAGGGGAGCGGCAGCTAATTCGGGAGGCGTCGGGCCGGCCCAGACGTGCAGCAGTCGAGCGAGTGCGTGCACCACTATGCGACTTGGCCTGCGCGCCATTGCCCAGGTGCACAGAGTAACGAAACGGAGCGCGCATGTGCATGCACGTGTTGCCTGCGCTTGGAGAGCGGTAGAGTATACCGAGGCCGTGTTTTGTAAATCCTTTTCCACCCAATCATTTACGTGCAAGTTATACTCGACGCTTGCATTGTGCTTCCTGAAGCCTGTTATATGAAGCCCCTCGTGCGTCATATATAATTCCGAGATGTGAAATCTTGAAACGTTTACCTGTGATAACAGGTTATCATGCACGTCCAATGATTGAAATCACGTCCGCCTTAGTGGCAACCATTGAAGAGCCCGAAAAATTATAGAACGCTTTAGACAACATTGTATAACGAAGAAATGCTAATTTTATCATGTCTTGTTTTGGAATTTAGTGACTGATACGTATTAATGAATAATTATGTTTTCTTGTCGTAGCAAACGTTACGCAATCAGAAACTTCCAACTGTTTTATCCACTCTACCATAGTAATTACTCCAATCTGTAATGTTATTTGACGTTAAAAATACGTATCTAAAATAAATAAAATATATAGTTATCGTTTGCATTCATTTGTGCCGTTTTGTTTGAGGCCTCTCGTGTGTTATGCGAAGTTATACTGAAATAATTTCAGCAATTAATCACTTCAATGCCACTTTTTTATAAAATCGCCTGCATCCATTGCAAGTACGCAAAGCATTCTACAATAAGACTTTCACGTCGGCGCGAAAGTCAAAGCGTAAACGAAGCGAAATACCGGACAAGAGAACGCCATCAAAACCAGATCGGCCTTCGAGAGGCCAAGCGTGTTCATGGGTCATTTGGATTTTGTGTTGTACACATATGCTTCCACACGGAAAAAAAAAGTACGAAGAATGAAAAAGAAAAAGAAAAATACGAAGAAAAAAGGAAAGAAAGGAGTCAGGGCTGCGCACAAACTTCATGACAAAGCACACAATTGGAAATGGTAATAATAGTGACGATAAATTCCCACAAAGAAACACAGCTTCAAAAAGACCTCTGTGATCGGAGACCATGGAAGGTGAAATGGAAGCGGCGGTTCTACAGGAATTCACGTATAGCAGGGAAAGGCGTTAGGACTGCAGTGGTCCAACGATACAGCTGTCAACACCGCTTCGCAACCCCGGACACAGAAACAATAGGCGGGTAGATTGCACGCACATTTCAGACGCATGCTCTCATGCGCTGATTACAATCGCTCGATACTGACAACGTCGCCAACACAATGCTTCGCCGAGCTCCAGCGATGGCTGAGTAAGGGGCGCCTGGAAGAGGTTGCCTTCGACGAAGACACGTCGACGCCTACGACAACGCGTGCGAAATGCTCGGGTCTCTAAACCCGCTCTTGCCAAGAATTTCAAATTGCGGCAGCGCTTCTGTTGCAAGCTGGGCCTGAAAGAGAGACTGTCTGCGTGTTGTTCTAATGAGTCGGCCTGTCTTCTCCGCCTCCTCACTACGCCGTCGCAACGTCATAAATGTAAACGCTTAACGGCGAAGCCTTAACGACGCGCGACAGCTAGCCATGTCAACGAAGACGAGAGGAGGCGCGGGGGAGTGTAGGTGGAAAGGTCGGCGATGTCAGCACGTTTGGCAGGGCTCCACTGCTCGTCGCAGTGGTGGTCTAGTTTCTGTAGCAATAACCGCGGCGGCGAAGAGCCGTTCGTGTTGCTCGTTACGAGGGTTAGTGATCGCTATCGGCCACGTGACGCCCGAAAGCTCGACGAAACGCAACGAAGCCGAGTCAACAGCACGCGTAATCGATCTGCGGACACATCACACTCGCGACGTACGCGACCATATAGTTGTCGCTCTTTACATATTCTCCTTAACGATACCAGTCGGCGCTTCCATTGCAACGAACAGCCCAGTCGCCACTGCGAGAAACAGATTCGCGTTCATTTAATGAATAACGCAGCTATTGAAATCGTTGCATTGAGAAAGTACGAGGCAATAAGTAATGAATACACAGATCACTAACAGCTAATAGGACGTAAACCTGAAGACGAAATTATTTGGAAGGCCTAAGCACCTTCAGACATGATTCATCTGTGAGCTTTCGTGTGGTTAGCCGGTGTGAAGACCTGACCGTGCAATAACTTTCTTCGCAGAAAGTACTAACGACAGCCTGCAGACGGCACTTCTAACAGACTGTAGGACGTCGATCCTCGAAAGCTCGCAGTATGGAAAGCGATACCTAAATCCATTCCTTTACATTAATTTTTTTTTTCTTGTAGCGCAGTGATGACGTATGGTACAGACGGCGGAAACAGTAGTAAATGGTTCTGCTAACTGCCCTGTTCAGAAAAGTTCGGATCAATACCAATCGTTAAAGGTATGCTGGCCAAACTCTGCAATGCTACAACTGCAGTGTCGCCTTACACAACTGCGTCACAGTGTAAACAAAAACGACGTTAACGCATCGCTGACTGCCGATCGACTAGACACAAAAGAACAAACTGCCTCGAAAACCATGATCAGCGAGCCGTTTTGGTATCGAATTTCGCGGTCTCGAATTTATAGTCACGAAGCACCGAGCAAGCTTTTCTGCTTCGTGGCGCGGATGCTCGACCACCACTGAGAGTTTCAATTTTCAAGTATAACTGAAAAAAAAGTAGAATTACAGCATGCCGCATCTTTCCTTTATGGCCACCGCAACACGAAATTCGATGCGGAAATGCGTCGAAATAATGATGGCGGCAAAGATTACACGGTGCGCTTCGCTAACAGGAAGCAACTGCCGCCAGGTATAGGCTATTCCTTATGTCCTTTGCGGGCTTGACTAAGAGTACACCGCTCTATGCTCCCACGAATCGAAACACCAGAGAGACATACGATAGGGAGGAGAAATACAGGGAGGTTAACCATAAAAAAAATCTTGTTTGCTCCCCCAACGCTTCGGGAAGGGGGAGGTACAAAGATCAGAAGAAACCAAATCAATACACTATGAAGTCAGGAGCTATAGTGAGTAGAAAGCCCGAACGAGGACACTTCTATTTTCGTTTTGTTTTTCTCCGAGTTTCCCGGATAGCTATGGGAAGATCCTCGTTAAAGTGCTAGCGACAATCCGATTCTACAACGTAGAGCGAATCCGCCACCATCACTGTCACTACAAACACAATCCCTAGATAATCGGTTCAGTGCCTTTGTAGCTAGAGTTTAAGCTTCAACAGTTTGGCCAGATCACCGCTATACCTAGGGGTCACAAGCTCGTTAGACAGATGCGAGGTTCTGCAATGCTAAGTCCAGGGGCGGTATTCTGTAAGAGTCTACCTAGTGGACTGTCCATTTCGCCATTCCGGCGACCGTTGATTCGCTGCAGCTTGACGTGCAGGAAGGTGCCAGCAGTCTCCTTCCTGCACGTCAAGCAGCAGCGAATCAACTGTCGCCGAAATGGACAGTCCACTAGGTAGACTCTCACAGAATACCGCCCCAGCTGTAACTATTTTACGACGCTGGAACAGTGGGTTCGTGACGTCGCTCTCTTCGAAGCGCAAAAGGGAGGGAGGTGGGGAGATGTGGAAGGTTGAAAGAAAGGGAAAGCGGCCTTGTTTTTCTGCCCTTGACTTGCGGGGAGCTGAAAGAACAGAAATAGTGGAGCTGGCTTCTGAACCAGACTAAGACGAGCGAAAACAAAGGAATCGTACGCGTCGGAACGAACCAACGAATCAACAAGCGCTCGGGCCGAAAGACATAACTCAGCCATCCAAACGCCATGTCCTAGGTAAAGAAGTGACGCCGTTAAGCTAAATGTGTGCAGCGCTGTCAAAGTTTAAGCGTAGGCAGCGCAGGTCTTTAAGCCCTGACGTGCACATAACCTGCAGAAACGGAATCGCGCTGTAGTGAGCAAAGAAGTATCGATATCTGCTCCGCGTCTAACAACCATGGAGGCTTTCTGGACATTGTCAAATTCCATTAATTGTCGAATTAACCATCTGGTCAGCCCTGATTGGCTCACAGGGCTGCTACGGCCTCCCTTATTGGCTCGAAATATCAGCCTGGCGGAATTTGAGGGTCCAGAATAGCACCCCATGTCTAACACTCGGCGTGGTGGCTAGTACATGCGGCTTGGACGCAGTAGCATCTTGGTCACGTGTTACCTGGGCGGGCGCTATCTATATACCAGAATTTGCAGCGTTTAAATCTTTTGACGAGGACTGTGGGAACGAGCGCAAGCACGAGAGGATAACGGCGATAAAGCTCAGCTTGTTCTTATCGCGCCATTGTCTTCTTTGTGCAAGGTATGGAAGGGAGCCAATCGCGGTCGAGAAATTCAATCTCAATTAGTTTGGGCTCTATCGCGATCGATAGTGCCCTTGTGACATTCGTGTAAAAGATTCTGGTCTATACGGCACCCTACCTTAGATGGTACGCTGCAGAAAAGATAAAATTAGAATGCTTAATTAGGAAAATTAGGTAGAAGAGAAAGCAGAGCAATGGACATAGAAAAAAATTCGGGAATAGTAAAGACGCAGCCTTTGTAGACGCTGCTAGATACAAGCACAGGCGCGGCTTTACAGCCGTCGTAATTGATCACGAAAAGAATTGTAAAACATGCGCTACGGCAAGCACAGCAAAAATCGAGACTGCGGAGGAGATAGCTATTGCGCTAGCAGTATAGTATCACAGACCGAAGCGGACGTAATAGGCAGTGACTCTTAGGCGGCAGTAGGAAATTTCGCTAACGGCCGAATCTCTCCGGAAGCACTACGAATCTTGTTGACAGGTAAGAAAAGTGAAGAAAGGAATGTTTATTTAATAAGGACACCCGCTCACACCTCCACCTCGCCAGGAGACAGCAATAATAATAAGACGGCGCATGACGTGGCTCGAGGCCTTAGGGACCGAGTCAGGGCCGATAATAGGGCCGGTACCTTAGCGTCTCCCGAGAACGAGGATGGAGCGGAGTGGGAATGGGAGGATCGTATGACCAGATTTAATGACATCACACAACGCTGCAAATTGCAAAGGTGCATTTTCGCACCACCTCACCAAAAGCTTAGCAAAAAGCAGTCTGTCGAATGGCGACAGTTACAGACCAGAACTTATCCGAACCCGGCGATCTCACACCTCATTTACCCAGACATATGCAAGACAGATAAATGCAAAAAACTGTGGTTCTAGAGCCAATCTGGAACATATTCTATGAGAATGTCGAGGCATAACAAACAATAATGGGGATGCAGCCTCTCGCGATCACCTCCGCGCGCACTGTGAGACTGTGCTGCTCAGCTCTGCCCTTCAAGATCAACTTTGGTCTGTCCAGCGGGCCGAGGAAGCCGCCAGGACTCAAGAACTCCTGGTCGTTCGTCACCTAGGCGGGACCTTTTGCCCGTCCCACAAACTCGCAGGACCTTTCAATAAAGTTCTTGGACTGACTGATACCGCGCAGCTCTTGGTAAATGTGGTCTATCTATCTATCTATCTATCTATCTATCTATCCATCTATCTATCTATCATCTATCTATATCTACTATCTATCTATCTATCTATCTATCTATCTATCTATCTATCTATCTATCTATCTATCTATCTATCTATCTATCTATCTTATCTATCTATCTATCTATCTATCTATCTATCTATCTATCTATCTATCTATCTATCTATCTATCTATCTATCTATCTATCTATCTATCTATCTATCTATCTATCTATCTATCTATCTATCTATCTATCTATCTATCTATCTATCTATCTATCTATCTATCTATCTATCTATCTATCTATCTATCTATCTATCTATCTATCTATCTATCTATCTATCTATCTATCTATCTATCTATCTATCTATCTGAGAAGAGAGTTTCTAGAATGGCAGCTGCTGGTCCTCCCCTGTAGCTCAGAGCTTGGCTGCATGCTAAAACACGGGAGACACAGCCACGCGCCCCAGGCTGCTTTCAACCCTGCACGGGCCTCTCGATGGAAAGAAAGGGTGCGCGCTTTTGGGAAAGGGCTAACGGTGCGCGAAGCCAGGGGGACTCAAAAATAGGCGCGCGGGGCGTCGCCGAGGCGCGATTCATCTATCTTTACCGAGACGTCGTCGGGAGCACGCCGGCCGAAGAAAAACACACGGGTCGCGTGAAACACCGGTTCCAGGCGAGAGGAGAGAATTCCGCGGACCGATTGGGGGTTGGTACAGAGAGGGAAGGCGGAAACGGCCCGGAAAGCATTCGCGTGAATCGTGTTCGTTCATTTCTCGTTCATTAGCTGCTGTCGTCGTTTCAGTTGTTCTTGTCATTTGCCAAGTGCAGCAGCATAGGGTGCTAGCCGCGGCCGTGACTCAGCGGTTCTTCTTCTCCGAAACGGTATCTCAATGTTCACGGTAACCACTGTACTCCGAACTTGTGGCTAGGCCAGCTCATCCGTCGTTTCGCACGATGACTGGCTCGATATACGGTCTTGTGTTGCAGCAAACATAGAGCTTGCCACTAAAATTTCTAAAGGGAACTTTAGCATTGTTATCGTTATGCTACCATGGGTGCCTATTTTTGGCATCGTGAAATTCAGCCATATTGTCGAATTCTGTAATGGCGGAATTTTGAATTCGAATGGCGAATTAGACAATATGGAGTAATTTCCCAATGTCCAGCATAGCACCCCATGGCAGAAGACTGGTACAGAACGTGGATCTACTTAACATTCCTGCTTGTGACTTCAGGCGTTGTTATGCCGATATTTATTCCGCATTATTGCCTTCGTGCGGTAACCGCACAAGGGCAACAAGTTCCTGCGCACATGCGTGATGATTTCGAAACCTTGCGTTTACGCAATATTTTGTTGAAAAGGATCAATTTGCAAAGTACCAAACTCGTTTGAAGCCAGAAGTTGGAAGCCAGAAGTTGGAAGCCAGAATGGTGTGCGGCAGCAACAACGCTAGTAGCAACATCTTGTGACGCAGACTTTAACCAAAGGGTACAAATATCTAATACTGCCGTAGGCTACCATATTGTAAGTGCATACAATATGAGTGAAGTGTTTCCAGCGGAATTATCGTTAACATATAGTCTTTTTATCATTGTCCTTCAACGAAAACACTCACGGAATACAACAATGTTTCGAAAGCATTGTAGTTGCACAAAGCGTAACGAGATGTAACTACTAGCTTTGCTAGTGCCGTACACGGCTCCGGTAACTCGGCAAAACGTAAACGGTAAGTCGTCTGCAGACACGCTAAAACTCACTAATACCAATACACGTGATCGAAAGGTGTAGGACGACTGTTCTTTGCATGGAGGAAGGAAACAAAACAGGAGAGGCCCTGACGTCACTTTTTTGAAGCCGGAAGTGCAGCCATGTTGGTTTGCCACTTCTCTTTGCGCCTCCAATCAGGGGTTCTGCAGCTCGCCGGAGCAGACGGGCACTAACTTTGAACTTGCATTGTTATGAGCCGCCGGAAGTGTGTGCTCCCGACGCTCGTCAGAACAAAGCCTACAAAACTTCTGTAGCAGTTTTAGTGAAGCAGACGCGCTCCTGTGTTTTTCCGTGGCACGTTGAAGAAGACAACGAAGATCCGCGCCGTGATTGCTTGATTTTATCTGTTGCTGGCCGACACTCACACTCACAGATCCAAAACACAGCTTTCAAGCTTACACACCACACTCCAAAGCCAGCTTTTCTCGCGAACAAAAGGTGCTGCGGGAAAGACACCGCGGCGGAAAAATCTTATCTCACTTTTCAGAGACCGAGAGCAGCAGCGAAAGCTCCAGGAGCGCGGTTGTCATGGCAACGTTGACACTTGGTGTACCCGTCCCAGTGCTCCTTTGCGAAAAACATCACGTGACTTCCACCACACCTTCTCCAATACGTTCGTGCTGGCCAGGACCTCTCCTGGGGTTTCCTTCCTCCATGGTTCTTTGCAAATGATGACGATGCTCGTTCGCTTGCCGGAAGTGAAGATATAGGCTTCATTGCGTGTCGCACGCGTCATTGTGTGTGTGTCCGTGCATACTGTGAACTTTCCTCGAAGCAGGGTTGCCAACTGGGCTCATCATGGTTAACGTCCTTGCTTTGCCCTTATGACTTCTATCTCTTTGTCTCTTATTGAAACGCTTTCTCGAGATGTAAAACGTAGATCGGGATTTTTAGTGTGAAGAATTATTTCCCTGCCTCATTCCAGGTACTCTGTAATAGGTAGGTAGGGTCCTCTCTCACCTCGTTTCGGGCATCACCAACAAAAGAAATGCATGGCGGATGTTTCGATTCTCTGTCTTTCAGCACAGCAGTCCGATGCTCTAATCATTGGGACACTATCACACGCATTTTCTCTCATGTCAAAGCCCATAACTCTTTGATAAGGTTGACATGTGCGTCACGTGCCAGCTTATCGCAATGTTCCTTCGTGGCAGCTAGCGCTTTCAGACGCTATGTTAGACTGCACTGCCTTCGGGATCGGCCCACATTCCCCAGTCCTTTCCCCGTAGCAGCTAACGTTATTCGTAGAAGCTGTGCGAGTTGCACCACCTTGATGATCGGCTCAACTCGAACAGGTTTTAACGTTTTTTTTTTTTTCCGCCAGGGTACACTTGTCATCGTCGTTTGAACATAGACCACAGGACAAAGACATAGATATGCACGTACGATAACATTTAGTCGTAAATGACGTCACAATCCGCGTTTCTCTCGCTTATGCCCGTCCAGCACCTATGTAGAGCCCAACAATCAACACGTCGTAAACTGGCGTCGAACCGCCTCAGTAGGAATCGTGCCGTCGCCGTCGTCTTGCCGTTGTCGTGCACACAACTGCTCGCCTTATAGGCAAACACGTTGCTCCACCTGACGACGCTTTGCAGAACCCCAAACGATTCTGGATAGCCAACCACCTGCAAAATGCTTCGCCCAAAACCAATTCCCACAGTGCATGGGATATATGCAATAATTTGTTTTGTTAGATCTTAGTCCCTTAACGATAACTGAAGCTTTGCTTCCGTTTTCGTTCACGAAGCCGGCAGTTCGTCGATTTGTCGACGCAACGTTGGCGTGACGCAGAGGCGCGCAACAAAAGCGGAACTGCCCCTCAATCTATCGTAGCCATACACACATCGAAGAATAAAAGGAGCTCTTAGCGAACAAGGCGAGCAGTGGTAATCTCCTGGCTCCGCTCCACCGGAGGCTCTTCATGGGTTGTCCGCGAACATGGGAAGGCCCGTGCATGGGCCTTGCTAGGCTGCACTCGATTATTACTTGCGACAAGAGTTGGGCCATACTAGGAGTGGTACCGGACAAATACGACGCGCTAGTGTTACGTGGGGGAACTTTTCACGCGGCACCGGTGCTGTTCAGTGCGGCGGTGGTTAGGTCGGGAGGTCATTGGGCTCCGACAGAGTAACGGGAAAGCCCGGGAGAAAGTCCGGGGCCCAGTAACTCTTTTTTGTGATTTTATTGTTGCTGCTGCAAATGGGCACCAATCAGTGTTTACTGATTTTTCAGGCAACTCCGGAGGAAACCCAACAAAAACAGCAAGAAAAATGGCAAAAAAAAAAATGGAAAAGGACATTTCTACAGCGGTCGTAGGAAAGCGCTGCTGAGATATTGAATGGCTTGCGTAATCCTGGCCGGACGGGACCACGTGACTCTTGGTGTAAGAGGCGTCTGCTTTCGTAACTATGTTCGTGGATTAATAGCTCCGTTCCCAACTGGTTCGTGATAACGGCGCGTTAGGTTGCCAACACACTCTCTCGGGATATCTTTGGTGAATAGTATAACATTCTTATATTCTGTGCCAAAACTGTGCGGCTCCCTTGATTCCACTGGTCGCTGTTGCATACTTTCTTAGCCGAACTGCTTGTTTGCGTTTCTTGGTGTTTTGACATGAGAATCCGCACTGAGCATTTATTCCAGTTAATTTGCAGTTTCCTTCAAAATGTTGTTAGATCAGCGCGAAGTCATGCGGGGCTGTCAGAAATAGAGGTTAGCATTGGAACCACGATAGCCAACTGGGTGCCACCACGCAAAAAGCTCATGTCAAAAACGGCACAGTCAAATTAGCACACTAACAAAACGGCACACGTTCAAACGAACGTGGCGACAAACAATTACAGCTTATAAATAGCGCATAAACAAAAGAACGCGGCAACAAATTAATAGTCGACCGAAACAGCACAACTATACACCAGGACACAGCACTGCCCTAGCACCAGAGCAAGAAAAGCTAATATATCTTCACCGTTGCCCTATATTGGTCCTGCATTGGGGGTACATTGGTTTCGATTCCAGTGCTACGCTGACTATCTGAGGTGTCAATTGTGCGGTTCTGACCTAGGCTATAAAAATGAGTTCCCACCTGCCTATAGACGGCCACGTCTCCGCATTGGCTTGCTCTTTCGGCTGTATATAATCTACAGATTCTCCACCGCTACAGTTGTTAGCAAGCCTAGTTATTTCGTCTATTTAGGTTAATAATTATCAAAATATCTGTTTTTAGACAGCGTTAGACATCAGTTAACGAAGAGTGTAAAGCTCTAGTCCCCAAATCGTCTGATGCGCTCTCGTAAAACAGACGACTGGTGGGTTTCGCATGCATGCGTTTCGCATGAAAGTTTTCGCATGCAAGGTTTCGCATGCAGCAACAGCATGGGTTTCGAGGGAAGGAAAACGCTATTTTGGGCGGAAGAAAAGCACATGGGCTGATGGATCGACAAGATCAGACAATTTGCAGGCATCTGATAGATGTTCGGCCGACTCAGGATAACGTATTAGGATATCTCTAGGAGACGCCTCCGTCTTGCAGTAGTGTTAATATAGGCTCCGATGATGATTTGGAAGGTGATGATGCTGATGATCACGGCGGCTGTAGCAATGGGCCGGGTGACTAAGTATCTGCAATATTTTTTGTAGTGTGCCCTTTTCTTATGTTTGGTTACGGTGTTTCCTACAGGCAGGGTTACGCTGGCAGTGTAGGCCGGCAATTGCTCCACTAGGCGTCTCGCACGATGTTTAGAAGCGTGTTACCACGTGACCATAAGTTCAGTAGATATGCGGGAAAACGGCATGCAACCTCCTTACAAACTATCCTCGGTCCTTCGAGGAACATTATCTGTTGCACACGCGCATGTGGAGTCCATTATTTGCAAACTGACAAGCAGTTATTCATTTCGACATTAAAACATCTGCAGGACCAAATGAAGTGTTGGGCGACGCCAATTTTTTTGCATTCTGTGCATAACAGAGAAAAAGCTCGCCCAGTTTTTAAATAACCGTGCTGGATCTTGTTCGGACGATCATGTTTCTTCTTCTACAAATTAGAGTGGCTCCTGAGCGATTCATCCCCTTTATAACACAGCGCTCGTCTTTCCCATGTATATGACTGGCAGTGAACGAGCGAATGCTCTTGCAAAAGAGGCGGTCTCAAGGCCACGAACGGAAAGTGCGCCGATCTACCACCCTTTCCCGAAAGACGCAGTTCACTGCCACTTTTTGTTACAGCACTTAACTAGTCGACCGCGGCAGCGGCGGCGATCATTCTGATGGAGTGAAGTTAGGCGTGATCTGCGGGCGCGGTTGAGCGATATACATGCAGGTGATGTCTCGGGGCAACGCCGCCTCGTCCGCACACACAGCGTCAGCGCAGCTGCGTCGCGTGGACGTCGGAGCCAGGTGGAGACAGGCGCGTACAATGGGGGTCCTTGCCACTTGGTTGCGCACTGTTTGCTCCGCCTGAATTAGCGAGGCGACGACGAGCGGCGGCGCGAGACGGCTTTCTGCGGGCGATTGTGCGTGAGCCATCTCTCGCGGTGGGAGGGCCGGCACGGAGATGTAAATAAGGGCGTTGATGGAGGCGGCCGCCCAGCGTGTTCATTGCCATAGCGTCTCGCCAACGAGAAAGCCTGTGATCCCTCCCTGTGCGTCGCTCAACACTTTCAACCGGGCTACCCAAGTCGCCAGCGTTTCAACTCACCGTATACAACCTTAGCCTACACCCCCTTTAAAGAGGTCCTGGAATACGCCAGTAGGCATGTGCCTGTACTTGAATACTTGATGCTCTGTCGTTGCTCCTGTAGCGTGACAGTTGGAGATAGTGTTTCTAGAGGCGCGTCGTAGTGCTTGCAGGGCTGTAGAAATATCGTTCTTGGTAAGATCTGCGAGAACATTCTCCGGACTCGCCGCGGCGGCTTAGCGGCTGTGGTGTTGCACTGCTAAGCACGAGGTCGCGGGATCAGATCCCGGTCGCGGCGGCCGCATTTCGCTGGAGACGAAATGTAAAAACGGCCGTGTCCGGTGCATTGGGGGCACATTAAAGATGCCCTGGTGGTCAAAATTAACACGGAATCCCCTACTACTAATCAAATCTGGTTTTGGCACGTAAAACCCCAGAATTCAATTCAATTCAACATTCTCCGTCACTGTAAAATCATTCCGGACGGAAACATTCAAATTATTGTTTTTTATTTGCAACACGACATTACTCAACTATCAATCGCGGTTGCCAGGGAAGATACGTACGCGACTCTGTCGCTGAGTACTGCACTAACCAAACGTGAAAAATGCCTGTGAAACACGTTAGCGAACATTCGGATCGAGCTTTAATGGTGCGATAACCGGAAACCACACATGTACGGAACGCATTAAAGGTGCTTTTTTGTTCTTCGTTATCTAGTACAGAAACCGGCGCACTAACTCATCATTTTTTAAAATTCTCCAATATCTTTTCCTTAATAGTACGACGTGATCACATTTCAGCATGAAGCTTCGGAACAATAATTTAGAGATCAGGCTTTCTCATCACGTAGCATCCTGGCGCACAGATCACCGTTGGTAGCGTAACGATTGCAGCTGTTTTACAAACAACTAAGCAAGACACTGCAATAGTAGTTTACGGACAACTGAACACGTCACAAGCGATACATTTCCACTGTGCATTGCTACGTAATCTTGTCTTACCCCCCAAAATTTAGATGATTCAGCACTATCAAGAGCCTATAGGTACACAGTAAGATGAAAAATCGCTGATGGGACGTCACAGCACCTGCTGGCAAATGGGGCCCCGCGAACTGGAAGCGCGTTGCAGAGCAGTTTCAGATTCGAATTATTCTCTTAGACAACGACAATACAAAAAACAATAATCTTGGTGTAGGAGGATGGTAAAAAGGCAGAAATGTCCGAGAATATTAGACTTTTTGTCGTCCCATTTCCACATCACATGACAACAGAATACAGAATCAGCTTGAATAGCCGCGTAAAAACGTTCCCGTTTCAGCTGCTTTAAGACAGGCCCAGAAACACTTGAACTGACAACCCGTTGCAGCAGTTTCGTAACAAAACGTGCCTGAGCGTCAGAAAGAGAACCAGTGAAGGAGAAGAGTGTTGCGTCAGTTTAGTAACAACGTGACTCTTTCAAGCGACTCAACAAGGGCTTACTCAGCACACGGCCCTACGGTCACACGTGGATAACGAGCGCAATATAGTATAGGATCGCTCATGCGGCTCTCGGATCATAGAGGTATTCACTTTGTTGCACTAAAAACACGCAACGCTGTGAAATCTAGGGCTGGTTTGATCCGTTCAAGGACTGAATTCTTGGACTATGTTGCTCGCGCGCAAGAACGGTCCGCAATCTGACGCTGGCTTGAGAACTGCGTTGCCGGTAGCTGCGACTGAGCGATATGACGAAATTGTGAGATGACGAAGCAAAGCGAAGTGATATGGCGAAGTTATTGACATTAGGATGGTGAGCTGAATATTTGAAGTCAGAGGGAAAGGCAAGAGGTCGGAACTATTGCGTTCCCAAGAGCAGTCGAAGCCGCGGCCAATGTCCAACATCCAAGTTTCGAGAAACAAAGGTTGGATAGGGAATAGTGTTACTGTACATCGTCTCATAATGAGAACAGACGAGGAACGGCAGCAAGTAGGTAACGGCGGTTGACTCTGGTAGCGAGAGAAAATGAGGGATCAGCCTAAGAACATGTGGCCAGGACGATACCCAGGAATACCTTGGTGAGTCTTTTAATGCAAAGAGGCGGACACTTGGTAGGACGAAGCCGAAGAAACTGAAGGCAGCCATTCTGTAGCATAGCGCATACGCGGCAGACGAGGGGCAATGGCTGACGGGACTGCCCACTTCTAGAACGCTGGTGTGCTTCAATGAGAGGAAATACGATGACTGCGGGAGGACCTTTGCAGTCAGACCACCCGCAGTGCATTGCCTGGAGAGGGAGGAAAGGGGAGGGGAGACGTGGCGCACGAGACAGCTATGGGACATTAGCCAGGTGCCATGGGGTCGACAGACTGCAGCCTCCCTTTGTCTCTGCGGGGATGCTGCGCTCGGCACGCTACACCGCATCATGTACAGTACGTGCCGTTCACAATGAACGGCTTCCATAAATGTACACGCACATTGTGCAATGACGCGCTTTCGAGCCCCACTTGCACACTCTAAAACGATCGCACGTAGTTTTCATTGCTCAACAGACTCTACTTAGACGGGTACTTAGCTAGAATACAGAAATTTGCCTCAATTCGTAGTCACACTAGGCCTGGACTATACAGTATTTCTATGAAATACTAATGCCAGCCGCTGAAGTGGCAAACTGAGGTTATACGCATCCCCTGCGTGGACTCTACCAACACTGCGATATGTTTGGAAAACTTCGCGCGACGGAGATGCTGAAGTGAAAGCTGAACCAACTCAAGTGCGATGGCAGCTTAGCAGTCCTACCGATCAAACGCGATTGAAATCAGAGAGTTAGTCTCGAGTCGTCACATTCTAGAGTCATTCGAGAAGAAAGGTCAACAATCGCCCACGAAGAGGCCGAAGAACGCCTCAACGTGGGCACACTTGCCAGTCTGGCGTGACGGAGCTTTGTGCTCGAGAGCACTGCACGCAAATTGCGCTGCCAGAAACGGAGCTCGGGCAGCCAGCGGTTCGAGACGCGTACCTTCAAGGCCGTATATATAGTCCTCGCGTTCACGGCTCCGACTCCAGTGGAGCGCGAGGTCCGTACGCCTCGTTTCTGCTTGCCGCCTTAATTAAAGCCGGTGCACACACGCACGCACACATCTGCGCAGGGAGAGCGAAGCCGCGCATTGTCGGCAGCTATGAGCTGCGAGCGAAGTTAGCTACGACAGCGACCGGAGAGCTCGCTAGCTCGATGCGACGAGACCGAACGTATAAGTACGAGCCCATTATGACGGCAGCGCAAAAAGGACGGCGACACGGAGAAAAAGAAGCGCGCAGGACAAGCGCTCATAATGAGCTGGAATCAACTCGCTTCAATTTTACACCCCAGTACGAGCCGGCAAACATAGAAGCTGCACACCGGACCAAGGCGCGTGCGTACACGCGATCTCCACGTCGAGTCGCGCTCCTCCAGTTTGCGCCCTCGGGGGTCAACAAGTTCTCCGTGACAGTTCTGCCGTTGTCAGCCCGTTGTCGTCTTAACGGCGGCACGCTCCGGAGCGTTCGCTTGTTTGCCTCGACACATAGTTGCGTGCACTGAAGCCAACGCCGAGCAGCCGTCGCTATAGCTTAGCGGCTATGGCGTTGCGCTGTTAAGCACCAGGTCGCGGGCTCGATACCCGGAAGCGGCGGCAACATTTCGATGGGGGCGAAATGAACACCCGTGTACCGTGCATTCGGCGCAAGTTCAAGAACCCCAGGCGGTCAAAGTTAATTCGGAGTCCCCCACTACGGCGTGCCTCATAATCAGATCGTAGTTCTGGCACGTAGAACCCAATCATTTATTTTTTTAACGCCCAGCAGACCTCCGAGGAAATGCGTAGAAACAGCCTGAAGTAGTGCATAATAGCCCGGAGTTCACACGAGCCCGTAATTAAAGGCTAACTGCAACGAAATATCACTTTGGCCAAATTGGTAACATACGAATGTTATATACTATTACTGAATTCTATCTTCGCAAACTGCAAGGCTAAACATCGAGGCAGGCTACGTAAAGATCAGAGTCAGGCCGTATATCCCTAATGCCCTGCATTAAAATTTTCTATTATCAGCCTATTATTAGCGCCTAAGCAGACGAAGTGTCCACGCGGTGGTTTGCGGATATGACGCAAGTCTCAGCGCACGGTTGAGAACCCCGGGTGACGTCTGATCTCGGAGGTCATGCCGAGAAGCCGCACGTTCTGAGTCATGAAACAGTTCTGTCTAGCGGCAAAGGCGGCGCTTCTTGTAAAAGCGAAGCTTTGGGAACATCGCCGGGTTTTCGTGACCGTGGGAGCTGCCTGGCTGTTCTGTAGCCAAATAGGCCAAGCAATCACAGCGGAGGCAGCGCGCGTCACCGCCGCTGGGTTCCACCAGAGGGCTCTAGGCTCCGCGCATCCGCGGCAGCGGCGGCGCCGGCCGTGCGGAGGAGAGAAGAAAAAAAAAAGAACAAAGCTCCCCTTCGCGCATATGCGGCGTCACGGTAATGAGGAAGTAAGCGCTTCTTGCGGATAGAATGGATTCGAATTGCGCTACGCGTATTCCCATGCTGTCTCTGAAACCATGATGCGTTCAAGGCGTCCGTCGTACTCGCTAGTAGTCAGCAACTCCGCTTAACAAAAGGCACGGTATAATTTGCGCGCGCGCGCGCGTGTGTGTGTGAGTGTGTGTGTGTGTGTGCGCGCGCACTTCGTGTACTCGTGTTCCGACTCTTTATGCACTCACAGAAAGCTTCGCTGTATATAAATGCCAACTCGTTGGATGCAACTGGATCTGTTGCATTTTTTAAAATGCGTAAGCACTTCTATGGTGGTTACCCAACGAGGAAACTGCCCGTCCGTACTTCCGTCCGTCCTTCGCGTAAGACGATCTCTTTCAAGATAGAGCCAGCAGCAATGTTTTCGCCAGCTGTGGAAGAAGACAGCGACGAACGCGCGAGCAGTGGCACGAGCGCGTCTCTGTGACCACGTGACGTGTGCAATCAGGTACGCACTAGGCGCACCTTGAGTAAGCCAGAACTGTGGAGCAGCCGTGGCTTCGGATCGGAACGTCATCAGCGCACCTGGCGTTGCCACATGCAGTAGTTTGCTTGCCTCATCAGTTCACGTTGCGCCGCCTTCCGCAGCAGTTCGTGTCGCCCCAGCGCTGTCGCATTTACCGTGATGGCGCCAAGACGGCCGCAGCCGCTGAGCAGTGCCAGGATTACCAGCAGTGTTGAGTGTGAGCACTCAACACCACGTCGTTACTACGAAATGCTTACGCATCATGCAGATAACTCCCTGAGAAGATTGAAGATTCTACGTAAAAGTTTCTAGTGTCGGCATTAATAACGTCTGCTTTTGCGAGTTTTTCCTGACGCGTCCACTCGTGTATTTACCAAACATTTTGCGCGGAGCTACATTATCTCAGACTAGGCTTTTTACGCGGCCCAACATTTCGTTGCAGTTGGTCTTTAAGCTGGAGCCGGAGGTGCTCCGTATATGACCTTCCCAGAGCTCTGTGCCGGTGCACTCGGATCGACCGAAACACGAATCCACGTAGAGTTGCGTTTGCGCCACTCTTCACATGACTAACGTTTGGTCGGTTTTCGTTTTCTATAGTAGTGCCGCTTACTTCACAACGATCAGCTTAAGACCCCAACAAACCCCGGTATATGCGCTAACAAATAGAAAAGAAGTACGTATCAAGTCGTTATTCTCAGATGTAGACGGAATGTCTTGACAGCAATGGAACTACGCATTAAATACAGGGTTCGACGAGCTCCCTTAATTGGACGGCTGTACTTTCCTTTACGGTGCTTTGAATTACGGAGACGTCTGCGCGCCGCTATTGGCCGGAAGCCGCGTACGATTGCAGACCCTGAAGCCTCAATGGAAAGTATACGCTTTTCGTGAGCCGCAAAAACCACATCAAATAAAACAAAAAAAGCACCCTGCAAAGAGCGTTGAATGCATCGGAGAAAAATACTGCAATTCGACATCACGAACGTTCAACGAGGTCCAAGGCGCACAGAAACGTCGTCTGAACGAAGTCGGCGCAGCTTGTATAATTGTTGCTATAGCGACCACAGACCCACCTAACTTGATGAAAGCCATACATGACTGAGCCCATTTATTGCTCCCAACCTCTCCAGTAGCTCATGATTAGGTTGTATTGAGGGACGTAAAAGACGGTTCGTTTCTTTTTCACTGACCTTCAGTTTTGTTATTTGCAGGTATGTGAACGTTACTGTTACTGATCATAATAATATTTGACAGTATCCAATGCAACCTACTAGAACATATTTTACGTGTGTGCATGTAGGCTGTTTTATTGTTTACATGAACTGCGTTGTGTAAGTAGTTCCACGCTACTGCCATGTAAGGTTTGTTGGGCTACGGTCAAGCTTTTTGTGTTGCTTCCAGCCCGAAATGACCATTCAGTGTTCTCACTGAAAAATAAACTGTGATTTGACTTGGAAAGGAATAATTGCAAGAATCGGCGAGGTAGGGGCAGAGAGAGGCTGCACGTTGAAGTGTGCTCAAAATTCAGTATGAAATGAATAAGAGAAAGGTGAGAGGTGAAAGGTAATCGTTTTAGTACGAGGTCATTGTTCCGTCCAAAACTGAAAAAGAGCGATGGGATGGAAGAGGATGTTGACGGCTGCTTCGCTTTTGGTACACACATGCGAAAGGCAACATACCAATGCAAAAAGAAAATATGTGTTTTTGTTTTTTTCAGCCATGAGCTTCCCCACTGGAATACAGCGCTGGTGCACTATTACCGATTGATCACTATCGGGCCAACTATATCACTTTTGCATGAGTAGGCGTCTCGCACGTACGACACCTAAGTGGAGCGATGGACATGTATAGCTCGCCATTAGCTAGTCAGCGTTTGCTGCAAGTGATAGCCCCCATTTAGTTACATAGAAGTTAATACTTTACGAAAACGTGGCACACTCTGCAATGAGCCTGGAAAACATGCACTTTAGCACAGGCACATGAAAGCGGCAGTCGGCGCATGCCACATCTTGCGTTGGCCAACGAAAAACAACATGGGCATTGAGACCGGGCGCTTACTTCCGAGTCAAGAAAACGCGGATTCGAATCCCGTCCACGCCACAACAAACACTTCGTTCCTTTCTAGATCATGAGCACGCACTGCAGATGGGTCAAGCACGCGGATACACACGAGCCTTCCCATTAAATATTTATGCATGATATTCTGCTGCATCTCAACAGAAAGGCTACTGAAGGCAACAAAATGTAAACAGCAAGACAACAGAATTTTTATAACTATTTTCCTAGGCACTCCTCTACAGTATTCATACTTAACGAAACCAGCGCTATATAGAAAGAGTCAAGGAACCCGCGCTGGCCCGCAATTCAAATACAAAGCCTTGGCTCAGCTACAAGGATGTGTTTGTTCCTTGCCCCGATTTGTACTTTGCGCAGGCTCCTTTAAATATGAATATAAAACAGCGCGCCCCAGGTGTTCATTGCATTGCTTTTCTTAAAATTTTCAGGTGTACGCGCCGAGTGTATACTGAACAAACACAGCAACGGATTCGCAGAAACCATGCAAACGCACAACACGAGCATCTCTCGACGTTTTGCGAACACGGACAACAGGGCACACTTCACCGCAAGAAGTCGATTCGGATGGATAGCGACGCCAGCCCCGAAGCACAACCGGGCGTACACAAAAACCTATGCGCAACGATGCCACCGCTCACGTCTCAATTCGTGCACTGATGCGCGATATCAAGAAGGCAGTATATGTTTTGAGTAAGAAGTGCCCGGGGCTTGGCCCGCGAGAACAGGCGAAGCTCCAAAGGCGCACGCAGGAACACGGCGTTCAGCCAGGCGCAGCGTGCGGCATACCAGACATCGTACGCCGCAAACAGCATTTCCAGCGCGCGAGCCTTCAGCAAACAACAGTACGTATTGTTCCTTCACGCACGAGGCAGAAGAAAACGCCAACATCCATTTCTTTCTTTCTTGTTCCTTTCTTTTTGTTCAATTGACTGGCGAAGCTTCTCGTTGATATAGCTTTTGTTTCATCCGGTTTTCTTGTTGTATTTTGGCGAACCAGAGACAAGTATCGACAGCAAACTGCGTTCGCACGCAGCCACCGACGTTTCTCTTGACAGGCTGTCACAACCATACGAAACTTGCATTCTTCAACGTTTTAGCATCCTTCTGCACGATGTGAGAGCTCTGCAGTTGCGTGGTCTACTGTTCTTTTGTAGTTCAATGGCTTACTACTGCGTGTAAGCATTTGTTGCCGCGTCTTCATTTGCCACATTTGCACCTAGCAAGACGACTTAAGATTAAAAAAACAAACAACTGTAGTAGGTCCCTAAGCAGAAGCAAGGTGTGAGAGTGGGCTAGTTGGTAGTCCATGATGTGCACAACGCGACAGCAGACAAAGGACGGAAAGGTCTCCGTCGTGCCTTTCTATCTGTCGTGCTGTCGTGCTGTACACATGACCCTACGTGGAACGCATTAATAGAAAGTCCTTAAAGAAACATTACAGAGCAACACTACACGAGTTTAGACCCTTGAAGGTATTCTTTCAAAACGATTTGCGTTAACCTGATGAAAAAAAGAAACGCATATCATTGCCGGCGATGAAAACGAAGGCCGACGTTCCCCACCTCCAATTTCGCGCCATATCGCAGCGCCGTTACGGCATTATGATATCACTGATTTCAAAGTATTTTCACGTGTTTTGGCCGGTTGCATGCCGAAAAATATGTTTGCAGAAATCGCTAGTGTGAGCATTTATTTCCTTTTGGGATGCAAAGTAATCGTTGTTACCGATAAACAAATAACTTTTCCATAGTGGACCGTGTCAAAATAGATGACGTCACTTGGAGGCTCCCCAAGTGACGTCATTTATTTTGATAGCTAGAGGCTCTATCTAGAGCGGGAACTTCAAAGTTACATTGATACTACTCTTTTTTCTTTTTTCTTAGTCTTAACCTACCTAAACTCACGGTAAGACCGAGCCTGCCAGTATTCCAAAAGCGTAGTTTACCACTAGAGCTTCACTTCATAAGCCTCCTGATTGTCCTTTTATGTACTGTTTAAAACTGCTGTAACAGGCTCGACGATGAAGACGACAACAACAACGATGATAACGACAATGACAGCACATGACTCGTACGTCGCGGACCAGGGTAGTTGTATTTTTAAGAATATAAGAGTAGCGTTTCTTAGTCTGGCAACGTCGGCCAAGAATACATGATGACCACATAAAGCCAACAGACAATGAAGCCAAGGAAAGCATCGGGGTAATTTAGCAAGGTTCAAATTGCAATGCAGAAAATAATGAAGAAAAGTGAAATGAAAGTGGACGATCAGACAACTTGTCGCCGGCGGGAGCCGAACCCGCAACTTCCGCATTACGCGTGCTTTGCACTACCAATTGTGCTACGGCGACGACCGTCAATTCGTCCACTAACTTGGGTATTTATGTTTACTAGATCAAACCTTAGGAGTGTTACCCAGCGCCACTCAGAACCATGGTGGGCGGATGCGGAACATCCTTTTTAGCCCGATGGCGTCACGTAAAACGTGATCTTGGGAGAGCAGGCGCGTGGCTAATAAACCCTCGCATGCTGCGTAATGACATCATGGCTACCAGATTCCAGACCCTCGCAACGAATAAACTACAGAAGAAGGGGGAACCGAAGGGCTCGATTTTGTTAATCATGACCACGTAAAGGCAACAGACAATGAAGCCAACGAAAGCATCGGGGAAATTAAGTGTGGTTGAAGTTGGAATGTAATTGTAAATTGGAATTGTAACAAAATTGGAATTGGAATGTAATTAGAATACATGATGACACTTACTACTGAGGTCACCAAAGGTGAAGCATCCTGAACAGCTATCTTTGCAAGAATGTGCTACAAGTTATCAAAAAAAAACTTCGCTGTCATTACAGGCTGCAATCATGTTGCGAACTAGACTGAAATCATTCTTATAACGGTAAACAACCTAATCACAGTCCGGCCTAAAGTAATGCCAGCCTGTCACCTCGATAAGGCGTATTGCGATGGCGTGCAATGTTCGATCAGGGTGTCGAAGGCAACAGTTAGGATCGTAGTTTGCAATCCCCGCTCCCGGGTCTTTTATTCCGACTAAGTATTTCAGTTAACTGTGCCGTCATTTCAACCACACGCACAATGCACGGCGCAACCACCCGGATATTTACAAAAGAGCAAACATGTTATCGTTTTGTCCACATCGCAGCGCACCATCATTTTCGAGATACGACGAACCTCTTCAGGAATAACCGACGCAGTATGTTTTGACGCACATTGTAAATTGTGCATCTTGTAAACAGCTGTCAAAAGGGCAGCTTTCGCGTGAACAATGGGCAGCTTTCGCATCAACAGCGCAACCGGTATGCGTGAGCGAGATAATGGCTGGCTTCGAGTGCGCAGGCTGTTATGAATCTGGCTGCGAAGTGTTTGGAACAAAGCGTGCCAGATGTCACCAGCCAAAACAGCCCGACAACTGACCAAGAGTGAGGAAACAGTTACGACTTCGCAAATCATACTGGAAAGTGTGGAGAAGGCGACCATAGTGAACGAACACCGCCGGGGGTGGGCTCATGCTAGCGATGGTGCTTCAATCGAGATTCCTAGTTTGAACACTTCCAAGCACCGCCACATTGTAACAAAAGGAAAGATATTGAAACCATGGATTCAGTGGTTATCCGCGCAAAGGGCCACCTGAGCGCTGCTGCACTTTTTGAAGGCGATTACGCTTAGCGACCACTTTTGAATGCACGGTAAACGCTTTTGTGTGGGCGTACGCAACAGTTGTTACCCTTTTTCATTTTCTTCCTGTTTTCCCCTCACCAGTGTATAGGGTAGCAAACCAGATGCAACGTGACTAACATGCCTGCTTTTCCTCCTCTTTCGTTCCTTCGCTGCCACGGTGTCAAACGACATGAAAAAGCTTAAATCGCGGGTTTCTAACCTACCAAAACTAAACAGCGCATTATAAGGGACGTCGTAGATCCGGGATGATCCTTGACCACCTCGGGTTCTTTAATGTGCAACTAAATCCAAGTACAGAAGCGCTTCTACATTTCGGTCCTCACCGAAATGCGGCCGCCGGGACCGGAAAGCACGACCTCGTGCTTAGGAGCAGTAAAATGTGCGAACTTGAGCATTTTGGATTCTGGACACTGAATACGATCTCTATTCTAGTCTCTACTCTGACATCTATTCAGTGCTCTCTGTTCTCTAGCGTAGGCAAACATTCTGTATAACGCACTTCTTTACAGCCCGCGCAAACAAAAAAGGACAGGGAACACGCTCAGTTTTCAACGTCCAATACTGTTCGTAGACTCTGCAAAGCGACGCGGCTTCTCGAGGGTCCCGGTGGTCGCCTTTCAACTCTCAGGGCCACCTTGGATGCGCGCCGCTGGCGATCGCCCGTATACGCAAGGCCACGCACATTCCGAAGCAGGGGGTATTCCACGGCGCCAGCCTTGGAGGAAGCCGAGAGCAAAGCGCGGTTCGAGAGCGTCTTCTCCCGACGAAAACGTGCGCTGACCGGCCAGATATGCGAGACACTTCCTTGACTGAAAGTCGAGTTGCCGAAACCACGGCTGCGAAAACCACATTCCCTGCGATTTCCGCATATCTTTTGTCATTACAGAAGCCCAAACAGATTCGCTGCTCATCAACGCAGTTGTTGATTGTGGTACTTGTCCAGCTGTCATGTCGCACATTTATGGACAAAAGAAACGCCGACAAGATCTTTCGATGAAGTATTACAGATAAATGCAATACGTTCCGCAGAACAGAGAGAAATAACGCTGACATGTTGCTGCCACGGGCGATGCAGATTGAAGCATTCTTACGATCCATCTTAGAAACGGTTCCTGTCGCACGTTACGCCGGCTCTCTCCAGAATGACGTCGCTGTAGCGATGTCGTTTAGGGGAGAGCTATGCCTCGAGATGGACTAAAAGTGCGTTAGTGCGACCATAGTGGAAGCTTGGGCTAGCTAGTTAGACGTCAGGAATGGTAATGCAGCCCGAAAGACTTGGAAGGAATGCCCTAACGAAGGCGAATGTCGTTGCCGAAACGATGCCTCCAGCCTGAGAAATCCCTTGTTTGACCACTGCAGATCACCTCAAGCCTCCATCCTGTGATATAATCTGTGCTCAACGTTCAGTTCAGTCCAGCTCAGTTTATTTTCTTTCTTATACAGAAAGAGGATCAAGAGCTAAAGGCCAGCACGGCATCAGCTGACAGAGGCTCTTCCTGCTTACGTTCGACATACAGATACATTTTATACTTGATAAAAGTGTGTTTATATACATTGTGCGCCCATTTTGTGACGCACTTTGTACGTGCAAGTGCCACACAAAAATAATCACATTGAACTTTCGCATCTGGCAAATTTGAAATGCAACACAACGCGATATATACACTTAAATCACCTTTATAACGGCACTCTTAGGCGCCCGTTCCTGCGGCGAGCGTCGGCGGCGTAACCGAGCGAACGAGCACAGCGAAAGATGAAAGCGAACGCGGATCGCAGCGGGGGATGAAAGACGCGAGGGGGAAAGCGGACAGGAGGGTGCGGCTACGATGGCTATACGAGATGGCGCCAGAGTAGCGCGCGTCCTGTGGTAGGTATGTCGGCGGCAGCTGATCGCGCCCACGCGTCACCCATGCGCTGGCTCTCGCGATCTCCAGATTAACGAGGCAGTCGCGCCACACTTCGCTCCGTTTGCAACGTGCCGCACGAGACAGATTGTCCGCGCCAGGCAATATATCGCGAAATGAAAACACGTACAGAGCTGCACTCAAAGTTCGCATTAGGGAGTATTGTAATCATCGGTGAATTTTTTTTACCAGGATTACAGAACAGAGAGCTTATTTACTTGTACGACATTCCGTAATGACGTAAATACGTCAATGTAAATTTACATAATTTACATTATGTAAATTTTTCTTGGGTAGGTATATATAAGCAAGGATATTTTTTCGTAGTGTTGTTCTTTCGCTTTATTAGTTCTGAAGTAACTTGGTTACGATATTTCTTAAATTCGAGTTAACTGATCAGTATTTCGAGTTCTAAAAAAAGTACGGCACATTTTATTTCTGTTTCGGGTTTTCTTGAAAAGCACAGCATTTATATACGGCGTTATTAATTTCTTATGCCGTTTTGTGACTGCGTTGTGGGAATGCTTTATCGGAGCAAGCAACCAGTTATCAAAAACTAAATTGTATGCCTTATTTGGGTCGCTCTCTAGAAGTTAAGTTTCCCAAAGTGATTTCACTGATAAGACAGCAAAAGTGTGCTAGCGCAGTTGTGTCATTGAGGCGATAAGAAAATTCAAGCGCTCTACGCTTAAATCTTTAAGGGCACGGTTTAAAAAAAAAGCATAACATTGGGAGAGGATCGCTTATGTCGACGGACATGACGCCAGCTGTCAAAATAGGCGTTTGCACAGTGGTGATACAAACATCTAAAAACGCCAATAGACAATGAAGCCAGGAAAACAAAAGGAGAAATTAGCTCTGGTTGTCGCTTCAATGTTGAAAATAATGACGAAAAGGGAAACGAAAGTGGACGAAAAAATAAGTTGCGGCCGGTGGGAGCCGAAGCCCACAACTTCCGCATCACGCGTGCATTGCACTACCGATTGTGTTACAGCGACGGCTATCAATCCGGCTACTATCCTTGGGTATGTATGTTTACTAGACCTAGCCCCTGGGAGTGTTAGCCAGCGCCACTCGGGGCCATGACGGGCGGATGTGGAACATCCCTTTTCGCCCGATGGCGTCACGTAACACCTGAGATTAGGAGAGCAGGCACGTGGCTAATAAACCCTCAAATGCTACATATGCTACCTAATGGCATAAAGGCTGCCAGATTGTAGATCCTCGCCATGAATGAACGAGAAAAGGGAAACCGAGGGGCTCAATTTTTCTTAATAATGACCATATAAAGCCAATAGACAATAGACTTCGTTGTCCGTTATCTTTATATGGTCATGCTTAACAAAAATCGAGCACCTCGGTTTCCCTTCTTCTCTTGTTCAAACATCTAATGAAGTGGCACTATATGTGCTGTCACTCTTCTAGGCAATGTTGTAATGATATAAACATTCGTAAGGCCGCAGCAACTGGTCAAATTCTCTAGTTATTGTGTCCTCAGCCACCACATTTATATTCACGTCACCTACAGTATCGCAGACATTCTGCCTGTTCTGCAGAGGTTAACTAACTAAGCAGCTTGTCCATGAAAGCGAAGAATCCCCTAGGTCGTCCGTGGACAACTGCAACTGTTCTTGTTTTAAGATGGGTGGTAAGGCATTAGTTATTTTGATTGATTAGCGAAAAATCCGTAATTATCTGCGAGTCAAGACCGTTCCACACATACACACCTCTACCCCGCCATCGCGCTCATAGGTTCTGTTGAGTTCGTGGCACGTGCAATGCTGGAGCCATAAAGGACTGTCGTCATCAAATAACCATGTTTCAGTAAAACGCAGGAGGTCTAACCGAGCACCAGTCTGTTTCAGTAATTCGTCTATGTTGCGTTGCTTATTCCTTATACTTTGGACGCTTAAATGAAAGATTGAAATGTGTTACCTGCGCCCTACTAAGGTGTAACTGCCCCGAAGGCACAGATAGAGGCACTGCTTCAAGAGGTCGGCTTGTTGCTATACCATTCAGCACACAATATCTTGCGAAATCTGCAGCGCCTTGTCATGTCAATTGCATTTTCGTTCGGTGTAAGACCGTCTTTAGCGCTGCTTTACCATTCCAAACCTCACTGGGGCAGTATTTACCCTGGTAGACGCTGCCGTTAGGACCGACGGACGCGAGTTGCGACACGGTAGCTTTTACACGTGGCAAATGCAACCTTCGGGTGCACGTTCCATATGTACAGATCGATATGAGAGATATAGCAGAGCCACGTCGATGTTTACAGAAACCACATGTACACGCGCTAATCGGAACGCGCGACACGTTGTTTAGCGTAGGTATTATGTGCAGAGTCAGAAGTGCACTTCGAACAACGTCGGTAGAAAAGGAATTCTGAGCGCTGACTTTGACCGTACCACTCGCCTGGCGATGTGTAAGAAACGGTTCGTTTATCTTCGTGACATTACAAATGTAGATATCGGAGAAAAGTGGAGAGTTTCGGTTATAGATAGAAGGCTTTCGGCGCGCCCTGCTCCGGCCAGTGCGATACCTGACTGATAAAGTAGTGGGGCAAGGGCGAATAACCAACGATATCTACATATGACGCGCCATGCTCAGGCACTATTGAGCAAGAGTCGCTGATAAGAAAAAACGAAAAAAAAAACACGGTAACCGTAAGAGAATGGGATGGAAAGAGATCTGCGGCTGCTACGAGCACACAAGAAACTCCGGCGCGATAAGAGGACAAAAAAAAATTAAATTATGGGGTTTTACGTGCCAAAACCAGTTCTGATTATGAGGCACGCCGTAGTGGGGGACTCCGGAAATTTGGACCACCTGGGGTTCTTTAACGTGCACCTAAATCTAAGTACACGGGTGTTTTCGCATTTCGCCCCCATCAAAATGCGGCCGCCGTGGCCGGGATTCGATCCCGCGACCTCGTGCTTAGCAGCCCAAAAGAGGACAAAGGTATACTTGCAAGCGTCTTCTGGGCATGAACAACGGGTCGAGCCGTTATCTCACATATCTCGAGAGACGACATGCGCGTCATGCTTATCGTCCCGTCATAACAGCTCGCTATCTCTCTGGAGAGAAAAATGCAAGCAAGCGCAGGTAACGAAGCGAAAGGCGCATTAGCTAAATTTTCACAGAGCTGGGCAAGTTGGGGCAAAATTGCGAACAGCGCGATACAGATTACGCACAAAGAACCTGACGACACGGACGCTGCGTTGTCTGCTTGACTATCTCGAATCTATTTCGCGGTATTTATTTCCGGATATGTCCAACTACCAATTCACACTAATAAACATTCTGGTTACGTTAGAGCAAGCCGGTTCATAGCCTCACAGAGTGCGCGACGACAAACCTTACGTGCAAGGGGCAGCGCAGGCGACACAGGTAGATCGGTGGCGTTCTTTTGCCACGTGCCACCTCTAATCGCGCGCTTAGTTTGGAGGCGGATGTTTCCGCGGAGGCGTACCTCGTCAAGTATATGCAAAATACTACACGGATTTTATGCAAATCACTTTTTCCAACTCCCGAACACGACGCCTGATTAAAGCGACAAACCTGCGTGTCGGTAGGTGAGAAATCGCAGTCAACTGCATAACCATTTGGCGAACATCAAGTGATTATTAAATGCTGTTGAATTTATTCTCACTGTGAAGAACCAAACAGAGAGCTGCCGCTAGTAATCACGTTAACGTATCAATTTGCACGTAGGCTCTCGAAGGACCACAGTCAATGGGCTTTAATATGGAATCGAATCAGGTGGAATGTAAGAACATCACAAATTTTCCCGTTAGCAAAAAAAAAATCGTTTTAATTTTATACAGAAGAAATTGTCATGTAATGCATCATTAAAGTATACTTTGCCGAATTCTATCTATTGTTTTTGACCTGTTTTATTTTAGTGATGCAATACTATATCTGCCACTATGGTGCGGCGAAATAGGCACAATTCTATCACTGCATCCTAGACTAACTCACTAACTCTACGATGTCCACAGGGTGTAACAAATTTCTGGCTTTTGAATGTGTACGTGCTTAGGGCGACAGGAAATTAACAAACTAACAAATCGCACACTCCAGTAGCAGACATACCAGAGAGCACGGCGAGCTTCGTCTCGCTTTTTCACCGAAATATATCGGAAGCCAAACACTTGGTAAAAGAAAGAAAGAAAAAGGTCGCCGCATTCACTAACTATATACTCACACGTTACTCTTCACACACACACACACACACACACACACACACACACACACACACACACACACACACACACACACACACACACACACACACACACACACACACACACACACACACACACACACACACACACACACACACACACACACACACACACACACACACACACACACACACACACACACACACACACACACACACACACACACAACACACAAAAACAACTCTACATTCTTAGTAAGTGAAATGTACTGAAGTGATAGTACTTTTCACCACCGGCTGAAGCTAGTAAACAGCACTAACTTAGTACTAACTAGGTACTACCTGTATGTTAGTAGTAGTTTGTAGTGATCTTCGCTACCTTGATAGTACAGTTACTAACGCAACTAAATTATAATTACCAACAATACAGTGGGGCATATTCAATTTATAAGTGCCCCTTGCGTTGTTATATTAAGTCTATGGGAGGAGGAGGAAAGAAAGAGAGAAGGCAGGGATGTTAACCAGAAAGTGGTATTCGAAAAGCATAACAAGGTCAAATAGGACAAATGCAAAAAAGAAAAAAAAAAGAAAACGGAATTACTGCCTTTCGCTATATATTAAGCATCAATTATTGTTATACATAATGCCTACCACACATATTTCGGCACAATGACTCCGGGGCAACAATGTACTAAATAACGCCCTCAAGCAACGTAACGATAAACAAGAACACACACAACGACAGAGGTGCTACGCGACACGTAATCTAAGAGCAACTCCAACAGTATACGTATATAGCCCTAGTTTGGGGGGAGCACACGCTGTACCGGTGAGCGCCTATGTATATGAATAAATAACCCAAATTTCTATAACCTACTGTCTGCACAAATGTATGTGTGCTACGAAACCGCACGTAACTGTCAATCCAACATAATGAACGATATCAGTTTACCTAAATTTTGCATAAGACCGTCACAATCACAGCATAATAGACCACGGCAGGACGGGGTAGTAGTGGATTAGCAGTTACTTAGTGAAAAATACTAAGAAGGCCTTTCTGGCTAGTAACTGCAGAACTTACCAGCTTTACTAGCACCTGGCTAGCACAGAACTGGTAAAGAGGTAGTAAAATTCAGAGTAATCTAGTAAACGCACGCATTTACTAGCTATTTACTAACTTTATTTTTAAAAGTGATGGAGAAATCGTGTTTTGACGCCATACAGGTTTCAGTGGGCCTTCGAGGCATCAGACTCCCCAAACAAGTTTCACTGGACAACGGAAGGCTTTTCTTGATGCCGACGCACTTTGGTTTCCCACGTGTCCAATTCAAGCAGGAATCAATTCGACACGCAGCCCAACGACGATCTATAGCATAGGCTATAATATTCCCGAAAAGTTATTTAACGCGGCGAACAAATATACGAAGCACGAACTTCCGCCGTAATTCCTCTGAAATAGCGGCGAGTGACGCTCATCGTATAACGAAACGCCAGGAAACGAACGATACAGCGTTTGAAGTGCGTCACTCAACAGCTGCGCAGCCGCTAAAATTCCGACGCGCGATGTGCACCTATGTATACTTATACATGCTTAGCACAACCCGCACGCCGCCGCGATTTTTTTTATTCGTAGAAATGAGCTGACAGTGGAGTCGTCCGTGGTGGGCGGCGTCCCTAGTCCAGAATGCGGTGAGCCTAAGCCGATAATTTGGCCCTGCTCACCATACGATGCTGGTCTTCAGGGTCCGAACGGGCAAAATATATTCAAATCCGCGACGTCAAACGGACGTATTCCGGTGCTGAGGTCTCAAGGCGGAATTCAAAGAAGAACGTTTGGACCTCTTTTTGTCGAGTTACAACCAGTTCTTTCTTTTTTGTCATACGAATGAAAACAGAGTTTCGAAAGAATGCTCTTAACAATTTCGGGTTGAGTCCCTTTAACGTGGGAGCTACATGGGGGCGTATTTTCGACGTACGTATTTCCTGCGCCGCGGTCACACGGCGTCGAAGCGCTCATCTTCCATGGCGGGAATATACACCACGGTCACAATGTTTACCGAGGAATGTCCAGATTTACCATCGACAACGCGCAACGCATTTCGACCGAGATTACATCGCAACGATCATCATCATCTCATTAAGCTTCAATGTAGGACGAAGAATTCTCTCGCCTACCACCATCAACCCTACCCGGCCATGCCAACTGACCCCATCCTATTTGCCTACAAATTTCCTAATCTCACCGTTCGATCTAAATTTGCAGATATTTGCCCTGGAGAGTGCCTAATCTCACCACTCCATCTAATCTTCTTTCCTTGTCACCTGTTCTGTGACTCTCACAGACCGCCTGTGACCTGCTGTACGACCTGTCCGATTTCGTATCTCCTTCTTAATCTCTACTAGAATACAAGGTACACCCGCTGTCTGCACTAAAGACATGCTGCCGTCTCCCCATCGTTACGCCCGTAATGTTTTTTTTTTAATTTTTTTTTTTCTGTTTCGTCACCTGATGCGTGGCTGGGCAATGCCACAAAGAAAATGCGTTCGAAACGTAAATTTCCTTGGCTTCAGTCAGCTTTGTAGCTTCACAATTTGCACGGGTTATTCTGCACGCACGCCCCCCCCCCCCTCCCCCCCCCCCCCCCTCCCCCCCAACCCCTCCCCCCCCTCCCCCCCCGGAACACTCAGAGTAGTGGCGCCTGTGTATGCATTACGGAGGCCACATAAAGTATACATACGCTGTATAGTGGATGAGGGAGACGTGTCACACAGACGCGGTGTCCACGTTGTGAGACCGCTAAAGTAAAGTGACTTCAGTGCAAGACGAATCGGTAAAGGCTGCCGGTTATTTTTTATGCATTACACACGTACACACACACACACACACAGAGAGAGAGAGAGGGCGTGCGAGCTTGTGTGCGCGCGTACGTACAAAACATTTAATGGCAACGCACTAACGTAAGACTATTGCGACTATATCCACTATCGAAATGAGGTCCCATTGGTGTTGCGCCTATTTATTAACATATAACATTGCCTAACTGGTAACTACCACAAAGCAATACATAGAAGTTTGTTTCGCTTTGTTATACACAGCAAGCGCTAAGACGGACGGCGCTATTCTTACTGCAATGGCTAACGCGGGGAAATCAATAAAAAAGGAGAGAAAAAATCAAGAAAAAAAAGAAAAAAAAAAGACCCACGGTGGAAAGAAAAAAAAAGAGAGAGAGAGAGAATGCGCGAGAAATCGGCGCTCACTTTCGCATTGGATCAGCCGCTTTCGAGCACCTGTTCCTTGGCAGCGCCGACAGATGCTCGAAACGCACGCGTGGCGCGGCATTCCGACGCGGCATGCAGCTACACCCGAGAACCTGAACGCAGTCGAAACCGCTCCGCGAGCGTACACACACTCGCGCTGTTCGTGCGTAGTACACGTGCGTAAGATGGCCGAGAGAGGCACGGTGGCCTGCAGCGCGCGGTTTTTCAAGGTGGATTACCGAGCGTGCTCTGCAAGTAATGGGGCGCCCTGCCGACGGAACGACGCAAACCGATTGCGGGGTTCTTTTTATTTCTGTTCGGACGAGCGCAGTATTGAGGAGATGCTTTTAAAGCAGCCCTCTTCTTTTTCTTCATTGTTCTTTCTTCTCTATTTTTTTTTTCTGCGTGCCGAGCGAACGTCCCTATATTCCAAGACCATATGCGCGGCGTAGTCGACTGACCAATAGCTTCGGCCATCTTGAGCCCAAAGAGGCAACAATGTTCGATACAGCGAACAGAGAGAGAGAGAGAGAGAAAGCAAGAAGAGGAAAGGCAGGGAGTTCAGCCAAAGGAACGTCGCGGTTTGCTACCCTACACTGGGGGTAAGGGAAAGGATAATACTTTAGACGGAAAGATGCAGCCGAAACAGAAAACCTCCTGCGACAGAAAGGCACGGGCCTGACAGGGGCCGTTATGCGCGTGCGTTTTAGCCGTTGCAACTCTTTATAAACGAGAAATGCTCGAAATAAAAAGGAACACCCGGACGAAGTCAGCGAGTGTGTGTTGATCGGCACGTGTTTGGTATTAAAACGGGGCTCTGTATAACAATGTTATAAGTTCATGAAATTCTGCGTTTTTACGTGGCAAAACCACGATCCGTTTATGAGGCAGCCTGTATATAGTGGGGGGCTCCGAATTAATGTCGACCACCTGGCATTCTTTAACGTGCACCTAAATGCAAGTAGAATAATTTTTTGCACACACACACACACACACACACACACACACACACACACACACACACACACACACACACACACACACACACACACACACACACACACACACACACACACACACACACACACACACACACGCGCGCGCGCGCGCGCAAAAGAAAAAAATTCAACGATTGCTACGCGACCGATGCACGTTAATGTCCGTCTAACACCCGAACCGACGCAGTATACATGCGAAATAGAGCACGCAAACAAGAAAAAAGTAGGATAGAAAGAAAACCATTCGGCCAGAAACTCATCTTAACGAGACGGGGTCAAATACTACGTTATTCTGATCTCCACACATGGATCAATTTTCTTGTTTTGTTCTCGAATGGCCGGGAGTGCATACGGGTGCAGGAATGGAAATTACTTCTTTTTTTCTTCTTTTTGTTCGTCCCGGTGAAGCTCAAGCATTCCGGTAGCGACAAGTCAATCACATAGAGATCGCGCACGGTTTTTTTCCATCGTCAGAGAAACGCTATTGAAGCCGACGCCCGGTGAAAACATTTTGGTTTTTTTTTTTCGCCGCTTTTGAGCGATGGCCCAAGTGCGCGCGAAAAAAACGCTCCGCGTAGCGCGTCATGTAGCGTACACGGCGTGTCTCCCTCAATGGGAAATCCGCCTCAAAAATGCCGTCGAGCGGCCGGCGACAGCTCGGAGCGGACGCAGTGGCACGGATTCCGATGTGACGTTAGTCCTAACACGTCCTTCTTGCCTCTTGTGTTTTTCTTTCTTTCTTTGCGCGTGCCGCCCCTGCCACCAATGTTCGGTTCCGTTGCATTGTTAATCTCTTTCGACTTTCAGCAGCAAGTGGTAAACGATTGTTACCTACATGTAATGACCTTCCACATAAAATTGCAAAATACGTGACACAAAGTTCCCTATTTTGGTTTTAAATTCACGTAACAATAGATATGTGGAGCAGTGTCCCACATACCTGTACCCATCATCCAGGTGCATTCTTTGACACCCCTCTACCTGAAGCTATGTCACTCCCACAGACATCGTCCCCCGTAAAGATAATAACGCCGCAAGGGAGAGTTGACAAGTCGTTTGTCCACGCCGCCAACCAAATTATACACACATCTTTGCAGTTTTCATAGAATGGAGTAGAGAGTCCTCCGCGTACTAAATGTATGGTATAAGTCCAAATAGATAGCCAAGTTTAAATTCCGTCCGCAGTACAAAGCATAAGCGTGTCGCTCCTACATAATTGTACAGGACTAATTATCACAAACGCTGCTCTGTGTTCATTATAAAGTGTTTTAAGAATAACATTGACAGAAGGTCAGTAATTTCCTCTGGAACTTCTTGACCGCGCGTGTAAGATTAAGAGAGAGAGAGACTCTTTTACCGAAGACCGGAGACGCCTAGATTGTTATATAAAGGAACGCGATGATAGTTGAAACGATACACGCTACCCAATCGGCAGGTACATTTAAGTATCTCGTTTGAGATTAGTGTCTTACAGAAAAGTTAAAAGCACCTTCGTAGCCCGGGACACACGAGAGGCAGACTTCCTAGCTCAAGCTGCAAATACCCGAGATTCATTGGGTGTGACATTAGCGTGAGTGTGTGACAGTGTGTGAGTAGTGAGACATATTAGTGTGAGTGTGTCTATGAACTGCGGCATTATGCCGGTCCTTTGAAGCGTGAAGACTCGACAATAACCTCTTCGCACTTACGACCCAATGTGCGACTGCCGCACGCCACGTGGCTTTGGCAGGTGCGATCGAGCATGGCTGCACCGTGTATCCCCCCCCCCCCCCCCCTACTGAATGTTTCCAATACAAAACACTCCTTGTATAAGCAGGTAGAATTGCCACGTGCTTTGGCTTGGGTAGAATGCGTAAAACAGCGCAAGCTACCAACACTTGAAACGACCGTGGAATCAGCGCCCCTACTCCAAAACATTTATTTCGTTAAGTATACACGATAAGACGCCGGCCACGCAGCGTGACGTACAGCACGCTGTAGCCGCTACCTTCCGTCCGTAATACATTTTGTTGTTGCAATTTATTATTTGATCTACAATTAACCACAGCCTATAGTACCCGAACAGTCGCACAGTGTGGAGTTTTTTTTTCTGTATACAAAACTTGAGTCTAACTATGCACACGTCTGTCGTAATACTTAAAATTAAAGAAAAAAATAAATACTGAACCGTGATAGCTAAGACATAAATAGCGAAGGCGGCCGGCCCGGCCAATAGCCAATACGAAATTAAACCTTAGTGAATTCGGTTTCATTAAAGCTATTTAGCAGTGCTTGCAGAAAACAAACGCGACGTGATATCTATTGTATGTTTTGACCTTCACTTCTGTAAACTTGTAGGGCGGTGCCGGGTGTTTGTTACAAGACAGTCTAGATCAATGCTTTAAGTGTCTGACAAAGGTTAGAGCACTGACAAAAGAAGAACTCACGTTCGGATATGTCATAATTCTATTGTTTTCATTTGTATTATGGGTAAATGGCGAGTAAATCTTACGCCACATATTCGGGCATTAATTAGAGAAGCACTTCGCATACGGTAGAGCAGTTTATTACAACAAGTAAGTAGGGCTTGTAGGGATATAGGGTTTGTAAATTAGGCCCATTTCTTACAAACGATCGAAGCATTCCGATCACAGCTTCGGAACCGGGACGCCGTGTCTTGCAGGTTGTGATCACTTCAAGAGCGCAGCCCTAGTGAATCCGCCAAAGCCCGAGATAGCGGGGATATGTAACGGTAAAACAAATTTTCGTAAATCTTTCAGACTCGCACTAAGTCAAGGAAGGTGGGGGCGAGGGGGGGGGGGGGGGGCGCAGTTTGCTGAACAGTACGGAGAAGCTAGTACAAAATTGTCAATGAACGATAAACATGCCTATCGCTAATCTGTGGCACAGTAGGTTTGAATAACAGGCACTGCGTTAGAAATACCCATTACCAGCCTTAAATCTTATCCAAACACTGCGGCTAAACCAGGAGACTCCTGCACTTCTCCGCAATAAAACACTACGCAAATCACAAAGAAAGTTATAAATGTAACGAAAAACATACCACTGTAATGTTTCAGGAATTCCTTCCTGGAAGCGTTAACAAAAACATAAGCAGCGTCGCCGTTACTCTGACGTCGCGAACGATATTACATCCGCTGAAGAGCATGTCGACTTTTGGTACCATTTCTACGTTCAAAGAAACTTGTAGTGGTCGTCCGTCTGGCGCCTTATTTCAGAGGACATTACCTATGAGGAACGCGGAGAAAGCCTGGCATCGGAATTACGAGGAAAGGCCAGCGAAAGAATCAAGGTTGCAGCGAGAGAAGTAACGAACTTCAAGAGAAGGAAAGCGAAACACGGTACACTTACGCTAGCTGCGAGATGGGTCGATGCCGCCGGTAGTCAATCCTCTGACCACTGCTCGTGTAATTCAAGAGACTGATAGATCTTGTGACTGCCACACGGTTTCGGTAACCTTTGGCAGGTGCCGTCGTGGGCGCACGATCTGTCGTCTGCTGCTGATGGTTCGTCGTCTGCTGTTGTTGCGAGTTGGGCTGTTGCTGCTGTGACATCGTTGTCTGCTGCTGGTTCACAATTTGGTTCTGCGTTTGCGGAGGCACGACTGCCGACTCGGAAGACGTCATGGTGGCTTACCACTAAACACGCACTCAACAACTCTTACTGCCAAAAACACAAGAAAGTCACACTCGTTTCACACAACTTCCACGGCGAAGACGAAGTTTCATCACAGCACACGACGTCGCCGTCTGATAGCCGTACTATTTTTTCCCTTTTTTTTTCGCCCTAGCAGACGCGTCTCACTATCGCATTCACACAATCCGCATGGCGAAGGCGACGACGAAATCTCATGATAGCAGACGACGCCGCCGGCACGACGATCCCAGTTGTTGCTATTCCGATCCACGGAAGTTCACGGCGGCAGGAGGATCTGATTATCGAGCAGAGGACGCTGAAACAAGAAAAGGCCACGAGGCACACCCAACGCGGCGACCGAAGATCTACTACGGACGACAGAACAATAGCCGACTTTTGAAGGCCGGAGGTCAGCGCCGAGACATCTGCACGAGGTAGAGAGCAGAAACCGAAAGCGAGGATGTCACACAACGAGGAGCTACTGCTCGCTGCGGCGACGTTCGCGCGCAGGCACTTCTGCGAGACAAGTTCCAGTCCGCCCCGCTCCCGTATCCGCGCAATCTGGGGCCACCGCTTTCACTCTTCTCTTCGTATCCTCTCTTTCTCTCTCTCAGTTTGCTCCTCCCCTCCAACAACCGCTGCTCCTCTTCCTCCTCTAACAGCCGCAGCAACGTGCGCGTGTTTTCCGTGCCTGCTTTTTATTTTATCGCTCTCTTGTTTCGTCTCTTCCCTGCACTATACGGCTGTTATCTCGTCTCCCCTTTCTTTTTCTCGGCCCGTAAGTAAACTCGCGTCCGAACGCGCGCGTGCTTCAGTCCGCTCCTTTTCGAGAAAGGGTCCCGCGTTGTCGTCGTTTCTTCGAGTCTGCTTCTTTTGAATGTCTCATCTTCCTCCTGTGTCCGTGACGCTGGCAATAGCAGCAGCACAAGAGTGGCGCGCGCGCCGTAAACAGATCGCGATATATATACTTACACACAGGCACACACGCGGGCGCACTTCGATTCAGCGCGCGATGCGACGATTCTCCGGAGATATAGACACTTCCCTGCCCGCCTGCCAACAGAGGCGAGCTCCCCTGAACGATAGGCTCGCGGGAGCGCACACTGCACTCAGCGGAAAAGGAGAGAAGCCAGTGCGCCCGGCAGGTTTTCGCGATCTAAATTTGGGCCACTCCCGGTGGGGCGAAGCCTCAGAAGAAGAATAGTATTGCACCGCTTCCTCAGGGAGGCCACACTGAACCTTCGTTTTTCACTTTGTTCTCTTTTCGCCTAGAGTGACGAGCGGCTATTCACGGGGCAGCTTTGAATCAAAGGCCGAAGAGGTCGTAGGTGGCGATGAGTAAAGTGCTCACCGGTGAAGCTATTCCCGGGCCGGTGCGATAGACCTGTAGTCTGTTTCTCCGGGACTTCAGCCATTCCAGGTCGTGACACAGCAGCGCGAGAAACGCACGCCATTCAAGGGACGGACGATTCAGCGCGCAGTGGTTCTTGCGGTCCAAAGTTTCTCCGTCCAATGTTCCGGCAGATGGCTCGTTGCCACAGGTTGACAGAACCCGCTACCTGCCATGCTCCAACGAAGCGCTATCGCCAGAGGTCAGCTTCATCGTGTCCCGAATAGGTCCCGAAGTAAACGGTGGCATAAATGCAGCCGCGAAACAACGGGCAGGGTTTGTCGATACTGCTCTCCGCCCAAGTGCCGACAGCTGATACACGACGATTCCAAATTCTCACACGCACGCGAGCACATGCACGGTGACTGAAGCGTTGTCTTCGACGAGTGGTGTCCTTAAATGAAAGTCCTGGGTTTCACTCGTAAGCTTTCGACACTTCAGGTTGAAGGCGACAGCTTCCAAAACGGTGAAGCAAGCAAAGTGAATCGTTCGATGTGCATGCATTCACGTACGGCTTCGTCCGGCTACTCTGTTTTCTTTCTTTTTCGGTTTAGCATCGCGCCGCGCACAACACTATAGTGGAGAGTGACGCCGTTAAAGTGGTGACGTTCGGAGTTTCTTGGGGGCGAGGATACAGCTGGCAGCATGCGCCGGCGGCGGCGCCGTTTGCGACGAGCGGGCGTTCGTCGTGTCGTATGCGATTGTGCGATCGTTCACAGGCTTGGCACTCTTCCCGGCGGTCTCTCCAGTGCCGCGGGCCCACCGGGCGGTGCGCCGTATGTTCTCGCCGCTCCGGGTTGTCTCTCCTCTTCCTTCCGTCCTCCTCTCTCATCTCTCTCACCATCTTCTTCGCACTCGCCCGCTCTCCTCTCTCAACCTCCTCCGCCTATTCTGTAGTGAAGAGCTGTCGCTGCTCTTGCGCGCTGAGAGGCCGCACAAAAATTACTGTGGGGAACTCGGGCCCTAGTGGTGCACGGGAGCTGCAAGTAATGGCAGTTCAGCCACATATCTGCCTAAACTTCGTTTCAGTGGCTTCAAACGGCTTCGCGACTTTGCACGTTGATCATATTCAACCAAAATGTTGCGTTATATGCTCAACAACTCACAATGATTATGACTGAGCAAGAACTCATTTCCGTCGTGCGTTTAGAAAGGAACAAAAAATCTGTTTGCGTGGATATTTAGAAAAGATACAGCTTCATAAATAAAGCCGCAAGAAATGTGATAAAAACGAAGATTAGACAAATATACATAATACCTATCATTCCCGTAGTTAAATGAACGATCTCAGCGCCAAAGTTCGCCCTAGTAATTTTTGCACGAACCACTATGGCTTCCTCCCGTCCAACCTCCAATGCTGCGACACGCCGTTAAGGATTCAAGTTAGTTAATCGCATGGCCGAGAGCGTAACAAGCATTTTGGTTCCGGACTTCTCTCTTTACTACGGTTCACCTACCGGTTTTAACCACTGCGACACGCCGGCACAAAATCAGTTAATGAAGCGAGAAGCCGCGAAGCAACGACAGTATAGTGACCATTTCGTTCGCCGACAAATCTCGTTATTTTAGTTCGTATAAATCGCTTCTGCTGAATCCTGCCATTAAAGTCGAACCACGGTTCCTCAACGCTCTTTCAGTTTTTTTCTTCTTTTAATTCTCAGTGTATTCAAGAGATGATGTTTATGCCGCAGTGCTTACCGGCGCGGGCTCATGCAACAAAGCGTTGAGCATTGTAGGTGTACAGCCTATGCGTCAATGGCACATACCCACTCTGAGGGACTGGCCAAGTATAGAGTAGCCGAAAATAATATAATACAATGCATAAAGTACAATAGAATTTATCCACCAGTTCAGAATAGGTAGGTTAGAATAACAAGACACAGGACGTGGTAAGCGTGTAGTAATAAAATCGAAGCAAGAAATCAGGACGCAGACCATAACACAAATCAAACTCTGGAAGCCCGCACAGCCACATCATCGTTCTTTTGAACTGCACAAATAGTGAGATGCGAAAAATAAGGATACGATACTTTCTCCTTTATTCTATGCATCGCGTCACGTACTTAAGCTCATAGCGACTTCTTTTTTGATAAAGGAACCGTCACCCATCCCTATACATCCCTAAAAGGTCTTCTAACGGCCGCCACATTGTTTCCAGATCGTGCTGTTCATTGCAGCTGAGCACGGAGTTAGCAAAAGTGAAAATAAAGCAATACACAAGACTGAGAGCTATTCGCAGCAAGCAGTGTGGAACACCAGACAGAAGATAATAAAATTAATAAAATTAACATATTGCAAGTCTTTCAATACGCCCTTTGTCTGAAAGTTTCGAGGTAGCGTAAAGCCGACAGTTGAAAGAACCTACAATTTTAGGCTAGCTCAGAGGTAGCCTGAGGGATGAGCTGGGTTATGAATGCCGGAGCAGAATTCATTATGCAGGAGTTTAAAACTGGCCGGCCAGGGCACTGAGTAGAAAGCTAGAGTCAAAACTGTCAAAAGTTGGTCAGAGCCCAGAGTTTTTTTTGCAGGTTATTTAAGCAATGAAAAAAAAAAATCCTAACGGTTGGCTATCCTCCCTTTAACTTTCAGTAAGCAACGTTGCGGAAACTGCGCAAGTAGTGCGGTCATAAAAGTCTCCTTCCGCGCGTTTCACAGTACAGTTATTTTTGATCTGCGACGCTTTGTACGGAGTAAGTGCTCCATAAATTACGACTACAGCTTGTGGCCGTAAGGTCACGTCAAATCACGTATTATTTATGCACTTTTTTTTTTTTTGCTTCCAGTATGCAACGCACTATGTTCTGGTGGCGAACGCAAGCGGTGCACTGTGGTCGCTGGTTGCAGGAACAGGTCACACCGCTCGTGCGATACATTCAGATCTGCACCGCCTTGCATTTAATAACTACGTCATATATTGCACATAAAGTATTACACTTAGTTTTACATCGAATTACATTACGCGTGCCTATGTTTTTCTTTCATATTTGGCATGGTATGATTGAAGCGGAGTATAAAAAGAATAACAGGTTACAGCCGCAGACCTTTGTGCAATTCGTTTCTTTTAATTGCGAGAACGACTTGTCATAATTAAGACCAGACAACAGACTATGTATTCTATGCATCGATGCAGCAATCACTAGTCACCCGTGTCAGCTTATATTACAGTATACATAGCTCTAACTGCAAAAAGAACTAACTGCAAGAGAATCCTGGCCTTCTTTCTTCATTCCGGTTATAAAATATAATCAATATGTATGGAAATGTATTGAAATATGGCGTGCCCCCGAAACGTTGAGGTCCGCATTCAGACCAGCGAACAACGCTCTTCTTTATCCCGTCTTATTTAAAACGTGCAGCGCCGCGACAGCGTCGCTGTCACCAGCACTTGCACGAAAGTAGTGTTTGGTTGCGACATCGTTTACGGTCAACGTTATCGCTCGCCACTGCGTTTCAACGCAGCTCCAGGCCCCTTACACAGCCGTCTGTTGATAGATCTCAATACCTGACGACGTTGTGGTCGCGCACGAACGGTTCAAATGGTGTGTGTGTGTGTGTGTGTGTGTGTGTGTGTGTGTGTGTGTGTGTGTGTGTGTGTGTGTGTGTGTGTGTGTGTGTGTGTGTGTGTGTGTGTGTGTGTGTGTGTGTGTGTGTGCGTGCGTGCGTGCGTGCGTGCGTGTGCGTGTGCGTGCGTGCGTGCGTGCGTGCGTGCGTGTGTGTCCATGGGTGCGTGTGTGTCCATGGGTGCGTGTGTGTCCATGGGTGCTGGCATCTTGATAAAAGGATAACAGAAAGCTGATAGAGGCATTTTCTCACTGCATAGAGCGCAGTTGCACCAACATCGCAAATAATGAAAGAACGCTATCAAGAACAGCTCAGTGTCCGAGAGCAGTGAGGTCAGGTGTGGGTCACAACATGGATGTATAATTACCGCAAAGTTCTTAAGAAGCAAGGAATAAGAAAGAGGGAGATTAGGTTCAACGAGAGATAGCGTGGGTAGCTCTTCGCGACAGGTTTCGGTTGACGGAGACGTAGTAGAATCCTATTAAATTCAGAGAACAAGTAGAAGAAGAATAAAAAGAGGAATATGCAAGGCATAATATGAATTAGAAATGTGCGCAAAAAAGGATAGTAAGACAAAAATGGACGACAGATACCTCCGGATCAAATTTATACGCGACCGGCGTTTAGGCTGTTCGCGCATAAACCTATATTCCCTAATGGCCACGTCGTCTATGCGCGGTGAGGGAAACATGCAGCGGGCGGTAACAGGCCACTGGCACCGACAAACCGCTGTGTGACTTCCCATTGCGCAATGTCCTGTGGAGCAGTCCAGTGGTAAGTGGCGATAGCTCGACATCCTAGGTTCGGTGAGGCAAACTTTATGCCCTGCGGCATAGCGCGCCACCTTGCAGAAAGCCATGGACGATACACTGCCTATACATGCATAGTCCTAATACAGGTACTATATATACAGTTCACAGATGCACACACATAGCCTATGACATATATACTACAGACATCTTATGAACTTATGTACATTTAGGTCCAAAAATACATAGACTGCCATGTCACGACGGAATAGCGCTAAGGAGACGAAAACAAGAAGTAAGAAGCGATCGATAGGCACCAAGGGCTTCAAGACTGCATGTGCAGGCAGACAGACTAGTTATAGGCTGTAGAAAGTCGTAATATGGGCTTCGAATAGACACTCCAGAGAGCACATACATATTGTTCACGGACTTACAGTCCGTAAACAGTATACGGACCCTGTTAAAGAAAGAATGAAATACAAAGACTGTCCGCTAGACAGTCCACAGTCCTAATATATACAATATGTAAACACTTCAAAGAGCACGTACATATAGCCCAGGGCCAGTAAAGTCTATTGTAATATATGCTGCACAAATATGCACAACATGGATATCTGAAATCTGGCTATATATTCAGGCTGCCGTAGAATCCACAGTTTGCACCTATCCCGCCTACAAGAGCGGATTACTACAACGATGCATAAATTACATCGTCTATTGTCTAGTCTTGATCATGGTTGGTCATTCTCACTGTTAAAATAAATGCGTTGCGGAAAGTCCCGCGGCTGGAGCATGTTATTCTGAATTCTGCCGATGTAAGACTTGATAGCACATTCGCTAGGTTGGTGTTCCTGCGAGCAAGGTATATATTCCATGCCATCCGTGTGCCACTAGACAACTTATGCACTTGCGACGTTGTGTCTTAAACTACACTGTCTAGAGGATGTCTATGGCTAGACATCCTCTGAATGTCCTCTATAGATATCATATAGATGAAAGCAAATTAATCCATATGACGTCTACAGAAAGTCTACTGCGGCCATGCAGTGCGTACGTACACAGGTAGTTCTCAGAGCAGTGCACGCTTTTACTGAGACGACGTAAAGGTGCAGCCGTAGGCGGCCCGGAATGTCTTCGAGAGAAACGGGATCCCTACACGCAATGTCGTTCAATAAGACGCACGTGTCGCGAAAGTGGTGCTGATTTGCCCCCCCCCCCCCCCCCTTTTCCCCTCCCCAACGCTTCCTTAGGGTGGATTTCTTTCGCGAGGACGCCGATTGGAAACGCCACAAGAAAGAAAGAAAGAAAAGAAAGAAAGAAAGAAGAAAGAAGAAAGAAAGAAAGAAAGAAGAAAGAAAGAAAGAAAGAAAGAAAGAAAGAATAATATTCTGATGCAAATAACTATGCAATTTCGTGACGTGCACGCCTGGAAGTATAAAAGGCCAACGCTGAAAGACAAGAAGACGAATAGAAAATATCGGGGGGGGGGGGGGGGGGGATGAAAAAAAAAAGCTGGCCGTTCGTCTGATCTGGAAGATCTACAGACGCAGATTGGAAAGTTATTATTACAGGGTCAGAATTCGATGCAAATAATAGCTCGGAAGGAGAAATATCCAGGCACAGAAGAAACAAACAAACAAACAAAAAAGTCTGAAGCAGAGCAGCGACCATGCGTAAATAATGAACACAGCGAGAGGAGAGAGAAATTTGAAGAAATTTATGCACACGCGGGAATTCGTTCTCCAGAAAAGGAGCTCGAGGCAGTCGTAACGAAGCGGTAACAGAAAACTAAAGTGTGACGTGTTACGAGAAGGGCGTAGCAGTCGTGTCATTACGTGCCCTCATTTCAATTCAGGAACACACATGGAAATGCAAGCACACGCGCCTATCCTCAAAATTGTTAAAATAAAAGCTTACCTTCAAATGAGGTAAAGCGGAGAAGAGGGCGAAAAACTACATTGGGAAACTTCCTCGGCAATTTTCCTGTCTTTATTCTTTGACATCATCATCAGCCTATGATTGCGGGTTCACCTGCTTTCGCCAAAGCTCTCATGCTCTTAAGACATCTCTCTGAGCGAAGTCGAACAAGTGCACAGATAAACAAACCTCTATCAAACTTTAATCAGAGGTCTTGTTTTCTTTTTCTATATGTAGATCTCTTGAAGAAAGGGTGCTTGCGGAGTGATTACGCTCCAACAGAGATGTAGGCCCACATATTTGCCTGCGAAATAGTGGCAGATAAACGAGCCCACGCTTCGCAAAAGGGTGGCTGTGTAGGGTTCCGTCCTGGTTTTCGCATGTGAAACCAGATAATTTTTTAGGGATCTGCTTCTGGCCAGATTTCTGTGAAGCCCGACATACGTCAAAGTGCTAGCTCTAGTTGAAGTGCCGATCGTAGCTTGTTTTGATTCATTTGTTTGTTTTTGTTTGTTTGTTGCTCTTCCTGCCGCGCTGTTATGATCCTCCCCCGGTTGACGAATGAAAGAACTAACTAACTAACTAACTAACTAACTAACTAACTAACTAACTAACTAACTAACTAACTAACTAACTAACTAACCAACCAACTAACTAACTAACCAACTATCTACCAACTAACTAGCCAACCAACTAACTAATCTAACTGACTAACTAACTAACGAACGAACGAAATCAATAATTAAGTGTGTTTATAACTACAGGAATTTGTGAAAACAAGAATTTCAGAAAGGCAATGGTTGGGCCATACGGTCAGGTGACCGATATAAAAATACAAACCGTGAGTTTCTGCGAAAACTCTAACCAATTTTGAAAACTCATCACTGGCAGATAGCACACTTCTAATCCTTGAGCTGAATTGCTCATACAGGTGGGCATTATTTGCACGAGAAATCGAAATACATAATTGACTAATTAACAAAAATCAACTAATTATGTTTTTAACTAATTACCTTACGGCACATATTGCAATTGACAAATTTTTGTAGGTTGTAGGCTGCTTACAAGTTTATATAGCTTAATAGACGGTTTATGGGCCCAAACAGTTTTTGCGAAAAACCACGACCACGTTTCCCGAGAATTAATGTTGGCTATTCATATCAAGAAAAATGGAGCACAATGTATCAGCGTTCTGTCGTTATCCGTCTATCGCAATCAACAGCAGCTTTTAGGTTCAGCTGTCTAAACGATATGGATCTTGCATGGTTCTGTTTGTTGTGCGTTGAACGCGCATGCGTCCGAAGTTTACTCCGGTGTAGGTTTCTGAACACAAATCACTTGCAAGTTGGCGCCTGTCCTTTCCTTCTTGTCCGTGTTTTTCTTGGGCCGTTCCTAAGCTCGGATTTACATAATATTTCGTTCACAATTTCAACTGTACATTCATTGCACTGTACTCTCCCTGAACGCACTTACACCAAATATTCACAAACAAGAAAAGAAGCTCGGCACAAACATAATTTTTTTTTTCATTACCCAAGGCGGTTTTACCATAACCCTTGGTGTTAGTTTTTCGGGCACCTTATCCCATTTGGATAGACATTTTGCAATGCAGCAAAGAGACACCTGTTTTCAAAGGTTTTCACCACAGAGCCGTGCAAAGTAATGATAGCTGTTCCCCAAAAAGGGAATAGATGAAACAGAGAGAGAGTCTTTTTGTTGTGCGATGAGATATGGTACATCCATCTCTGTTTGGGCACAACAACGTCCTTTCTTTCTTTCTTTCTTTCTTTCTTTCTTTCTTTCTTTCTTTCTTTCTTTCTTTCTTTCTTTCTTTCTTTCTTTCTTTTTCTCGTTCTTTCTTTCTTTCTTTCTTTCTTTTTTTCTTCAGTGTGTATGACACGTGTCCTGTAAACGTTTGACCAAGAAAACCCAAAGCAGACGAAGCACAGCCTCAACACCTCTGGCGGTAAAGACGATAAGGGCACACCGCAGAATAGATCGCGCCGAAACCGTAAGCTTTCTTAAGTGGAAAGGGCAGGAAAAACGTGTAAGGCCACGATCCATCTTGCCGAAAAGCGTGCAGCGTTAAGCGTGCAGACATAGCTGTGTTAGCCAATAAGTGAGTCAATAAGAGCCAATACGAACCAATAAGAACCAATAAGAGTCAATTAGTGCAGCTGTTTATGTGCATTTATTCGCCGGATCATAACCCGATCACAAGCTTTTTCTTTGTGAACTGAGCCCGAAGGTCCTGAATTCAATTCTCGAACGCAACAGACGCATACCGGCCATAGGGTCAGAATTAAAAAGTGGCTGTGTGCTGAGGTTATCAAGTGTTAAAAAAAAAAGAAAGCCAACGTAAGGTATCCCAGATTATCAAGATTATGTCGGTGTCCTGCACATACCGTATATTAGCATACAAAGTATCCGGCGACAAAAAAATTCGTTAGTACAAACACTGTAAGACGTTAACAGAGCGATATGACGATGAATAAGGCAATACGTGATGTCTGTAAAGGCGAGAATGGCGGCGAGAGGTGTATGCACAGATAAGTACTACACATATGTAAATGCATTTATTAATGATATTCTCCTTAAGCCAAAGTGGCACGCAACCCATTCCGGAGGATTGCCAAAGAATGAACTCATACCAAGTGGGCCCAAGAATTAGGTAGCCCAAATATTAATCAAAATTAATATTATCAAGAAGGGTGTTCAATATCGTGCGCTATGGCGTTAAGAGGTGTGCGTGATTTAAAGATACCCGTGATTTGACATTATAGGTACAGGCCTTACTTCGTGATTTATTGTTCTATAACGCAGGAGAGATGTGCGCTCACTGGCGCTACATTGTCGGTCAAATGTCCGTGCTATTAAGCCCTTTTGGTGAGTCCTACTCGGCGAGACAGTACGGAAAGACCCGAAATCTTCGCTTTAAAAATATCTCCCATCAACACTGCACGGATTTCGCACGGTGCCACAACAGATAAGGTATAACATGCAAACATGGCCCAGCGAAGTTTGAGCTTGCATAGGATCAACAAATAAATTTCCTGAGCAAGGGATGGGGGCTGAACAGAAGCAAGACGCTTATTCCGGGATCATTTTCGTGTGTCTCGACATCAGTCTCCAATGGTCGATCGTCTTATATTTTTGATAGAATACTCGCTTTTCCCAACTTTCGGCTCATGAGAAAATTGATGCTTTATAAGGCGAGCTAGAACAGCAAATGGGGCTTTCGAGGTGAAACCGACAGAATTTGTTTCCTATACAAACACACGAGTTGATAGTAAAAAGAAGCGAGATCGCTTTACCATATTGCACTCGTCCAGGCTATTTTAATGCGTAGATATTATTTGTTAGAACGGCAGGACTGGAGTGGAATAAATAAATAAATAAATAAATAAATAAATAATAAATAAATAAATAAATAAATCAACCAACCAACCAACCAACCAACCAATCAATCAATCAATCAAACAGTCAATCACTCAAAATGGTATCCCGAAGAGTCCTTAGGTGTTGTAAGGTACAATGTTCATACTTGGACTTCAAGTGAATTGTCCGTGACTAGGCTCCAATATTTTATTTTATTTATTTCACTAAGCAACATTACTTACTGTGGAAATTGTATGCGTTATGATGTACAATGTGCCTAACTGAACTTTCTGTGAAGTATTCATAAGCGAATTACAACGTTTATTTACATTTCCTTTTATAGTTCTTTCCAATTGGCAGTTGTGCCTGTATGAACCGGCCTGTACCAGCTGCGTATCATTTGGCCAAACAAGAAGTAGCAGCAGATATCACCCATGAAGTTAACCTCACCTGTATACAGATTTAATGAACGAATGACTAGATCATTTATTAACAGGATGGCTCATTAACCTGGGAAGGGAAGGGGATGGCAGGAGCATAAAGAGCATAAATGAATAATAACAACGAAAAAAAAACCACATTAGTGAATAAAACTGGGGGTTATATCATATATATATAGCGGGAGAGGAAAGAATCATTCGTATTATTCCAGTCTCTTTTGTGAACTCGTAGGGCGCTAGGTGACGTTCACGGGCCTCCACTTGCGGAGTTGTCCAGTGTCGGTGTTGTGCCCACGTACTTAGACGGCGGCTGCTATTAAATGCAGGGCATTCCCATAGTAAATGCCGTATGTTTGGCCTCGCTGTTGTCTTGCACGAGGGGCAGCCAAGTACAATCTCGGCAATCGGACAACATTTCTGGGTTGCTCGTGTTGTGTTTGTGCGCCTGCCAACGTACAGTAACTTCCGACGTAAGGGTGAAGCCAGTACCGGCTTTGCGTACTAGTACTTGGCAACCCCTCGAAAAGCCTGAAGGTAGTGGATGGGAATTACTGGGGTTGTAGCTCATATACTTGCGCAGCTCTTGTCGCCTGGTGTGGATCATTTAATAAAACAAAGCAATCAACGTAAAGCCTAAGTTGAAGCTTTTCCGATATACACGATTTCAGAGCCGACTTTGTCCCAGGGTAACAAACATCACACCAACGGCAAACATGCAAAGCATTGGAGTTGTGCGACCACAACGCCTACTGAAAATAAATAACGGGTAAGTATCCATGTTTCTGGCTGCGAGAGCGGCACAAGTGACATTACAAGTACGAATGTGTTCTTGATAAATGTTATCTTAGGGAATCAAGACTGCTAATTGGGCAGCTGGAATGATGGATGCATGACAGTTATTCATGTTATTATTCATGGCGAACACTAGGGACAAAGAAGGAAATGCACTACATGAGCGCTGGGAATACAGTACAACCTCGTTATATCGAAATCAGCCGGGATCGGGAGTTACTAAATCAATACATTAGTATCTTCGCCTGCAGCCGTAGTTCATCATTTTTCGGTTCTGTAAGTACGATGAAAGCTTTCTGAGCACAGACGGTTGATTCTCGTTCAAATGAGCGCGAATGTTCTCTTTACCGAAACGTAGAGTACACATGATTGGCTCTGAATTTGGATGATAAGACTAGTACAGAATAAAGCATAACGCATCGCTACAAAATACCGGCCCTGCGCTTAGCTTGGGGCTGCGGGAACGTCGTCGTCGTCCATCTCATCTTCAGTGACGGAAGAAACATTTCAGTGTATCATCTGCCGGCATACCATTTATTGAAGCTTCACTGTCACGTTTCACAATTTCCAAACCCTTCCGTCTTCCTGTGAACCTCTGTGATGCTTGTATTGATACTTATAATATAGAATCAACTAGAGAACACACCTTAGTAATAAATCATAGCTTGCTAACTTTGTTTCTGGTTCTTAATGTTTTTCTTAACAACAGGAGCAGCAGCGGTAAGTGGCGGAATTAAACCAATTTTGCTTTTCTTTGACAGGAGGTGGCAGGATAGACATTCCGTAGCAGCTTGCACTTTCCGCGCCATTAGGGTACAAACATTCGCTTGTCGGAAGCGTGCGGCTGGTGATCGCAGGCACGCGAGAATATGCCAGCGCGAAAGCGAAGAGACGAATGGTAAACGGCAAAGCACGAGCAGTCATAGTAGCGAAAGCTGCCATTGTCTGAAAGCGCCAGCCCCATTGTTTCACGTCCTGCACGCTTTCGTACTTTCCCTTTTTTTTTCAAGGCAGCCTCGCATGCCAGGTCCATTCAACACGTCGTCACGTCGAACGGAGTACAAATAAGACAATGCCGAACATCCCAAACGCGCATACAGTTTGCGAAAACATGCGGAACACGCCGAAGGAACGCGGCCCGCACTGCAGGGCGACGGGTGTGAGACTAGTGAGCACGTGCTCGTTTTCTCATCATCATTCTCCCCAACGTGCCAGCGAGATCTTTTGTGACGCTGCGCGATTTCGGGAGATATCGATCGTGTAATTCCCCATATTTCCATTGGCAAGAACGATCAGTGCACACATCCGGCTCTCCTAAGGCCGTGCAGTGTGCAGTGTATGGTCAACACCTCTGGCGCTGATCAGTACCGAAAACGATCGTGCCCTGATTCGCTGTGTGCTTCTGTAGTGTATGCGCCAGCGCTATACGTCGCCTGCGATCAATGGACCTCGGAGTAGACGACGCAAGAAAGCACGGCCCACATACCTAGAGTGGTTTTACCGAAGGCTGACCCTACGCGTAGATAAACAGAAGTCCACTCACAGGCTCGGTGTACAATCAGAAGCAAAGGTGTTCAGCCGATGGAAGGTTCTTGTTTCTCCTAATACAGGTCGGCCGCTTGAAATTAAAAGTTGAGAGTTAACGCTGTCTTGGGCCTCACTTCTTGTCGTTATCAAAACTGCGCGCCCGTTACGTTCTTGGAAGCGCGAACCAACCAGACCAGGCAAAGTGTACGTGTAACACGAACAAAACTGAAATGTTCGCAGCCGGAACGTATGAAAAGAAACTTCGGCGTGCGACTAGTGCGGCGTGCTTGGCCAATTTAGTTCTCCTTCGAAGGCTAAGACGAAACTGAAATTTTGTTCACAATTTTCGAGGCATAGAAATTTTTCTAATAATTCCACATATCTTAAAAGCGTTAACGCCACGAGCACGTTAATATAGAACGCTTTTAGGTCTGTAGGCTGTCGTCTTTATGCTATACTGCCTCTGCCATTACCCCTACTTCGGAAATGCCAGTTGTTGGCTCTGAATAGCGGGAACAGCGTACGACGCACGCAAGTAAAAAGAAGGCAAGGCGCGCTGTCGCTATAGCAGCTGTTGTAATGTCAGTGCAGACTGTGCGGCTGTCAGTAGCAATGATCGAGCGCATGCAGTTCGCGATGTTATTAATCCTTAATAAACGCCATTAACGGCTAGAAACGAAACGTTGCGCCGAGTGTGGTGAGCTGAACTCGACTCTTGCAGCTACACGGTAAATGTGCTGACGACGAAAGTGTTTGTCACTAAATGGCGCCGAAAATATCGAAGCGCAAGTGATCGAGCTTGCTGACCAACATGTAGGAAGCTTGCGACGGTTAGTGTTACCAACCTTAAAGCAAGACGCCACGTTACGCTACGCTGCGCTAACCAAACATCGGCACGGCGCGTGCATGGCTTTCACGACGCTGCATGCATTTAAGAGGAAAATCTCGCAAGGCCCTTGTGGCATCAAGAGGACTCCAGAGGTATACAACATCCAGCAGATGAAAGAAAAAAATAACGAAAGAAGGGCTGTCTGATCCCACTAGGTTTATGACGGAGCACTTCTCGGTCGTGCAGTGGTGCTGCCTGTATACGGCCTGTACACGAAGACAAACACGCATGCACAGGTAAAGTAAGATTCATAGCGCAGACGTCGACACGTGTACTGCTAGTGACGCACGGAGTACTATACTGTCTTTCTTTGCAGGTTTCTTTCCTACGGATATACATGAAGCCAGAGTTGAATTCTGCAACTGTCTCGCTTTACTCTGCCTCGATGCGACTGTTGATTAGCATCGCAATTAGCAAGACGGCAGGTCGCAGAACACGCATCTGCTCTTGAGGACGGCTCATTTAATTTTAGTTTCGAAAGAAGGCATACTGAAGAACGCAGGGTGGGAAGAAAGTAACTTTAAGAGAATCGCACCTGAGAACAGACAAATATTTCTGTCTTGTACCTTTAGGTGCTCCGTATTTTTTTTCCCCTCTTGCACTTGAGCGTGACTCTTTTCCACTACTACTTATTTTTCATTCGTTTACTCGTACATAAGCGAGTTTATCTTATGCTTGGGACAATCCTAATCACTTGTACCTCCTCAACGCTCAAATATCCATGGTTAGGCATATATTCAATCTGCTTAAGCGCCGTTCTTTTGAGCTCATTTAGCGGTTAAATGGAGCGCGTTAGGTTATGTTTAAAACGTTTCCTATCTCTGCAACTAATCCTCGCGTTAACAGCACTACTACTACTACTACTACTACTACTACTACTACTACTACTACTACTACTACTACTACTACTACTACTACTAATAATAAATAAATAAATAAATAAATAAATAAATAAATAAATAAATAAATAAATAAATAAATAAATAAATAAATAAATAAATAAATAAATAAATAAATAAATAAATAAAGATGTGGCTGTAATTTGAGTCTTGCAACACATGCGTATATATAAGGACACAAAAATACGTTAGGACCAGTACACTAAGATGGAGATTGACTGATTCAGTTTAACGTTCTAAAGCAACACGACGGATGTGACTGACGCTATATTGCAGTGTGCTGCGAATTCATCGGGATCATCTTTCTTGAACGCGCACCTAACGGAGTGCACAGAAGATTCGCAGATCTGCATTCGCTGTGGCGGATGTCTCGGCATCCTGCGGGAAATAAGTGGTTTGTTTGAGAAAGGAAAGGTTGGCGCTATCTTCTGCAGCCCTTGAGGGAGCACGGCTTCATCTCAACCGTCCTCTCCCTACCACCACCCTCCTCCTCCTTCACCCCGATTACTGGTGGCTGACCGTGGCTTGCCAAGTTCAGGACCAGCCATACCTGGCGAACTACATGTAAGCCGCCCTTCGACGAGCCACAGATTGAAGAAAGCGTTAGGTAGCACCCTCTCCTAAAATCGGTATCAGCGCAGCTTTAAGCGTAGTGCTCTGACCTCTACCGACACCTTTCCCAGCAGAAACAGAAGTTATTTCTCCCGCGCTGCGAAAACTTTCGCAAATTAAGAATCGCAAGCCATCGAAAAGTGCTTGCTGGCCGCATGCCTTACAGATCTAACCGTTCCGAAGAGGCTAATTGAAAGGGACCCGCAAATGCGGACTCGCTTCAAGGCCAACGACTCGTGCGACGCTTGCGAGTCCGCAGCCATAAATCTCCGTCGTGTTTATACTCGGCAATAAAGGGGAATAGAACGCGAGAGATAACAATGGATCGGATGACAACAGCCCGCCGTCGCTGCAAAGAGGGGCGCGTGAGACCGCGCCCTTCAAACGCGGCGCACGCTCGTAAAGCGCACGGCGGTAAAGGAAGCACGGCAAACTATTAAAACCAGTTTACTGCTCTGTAAAGGCGCCACCCGTCGCTGGTTCGGCTGCCACACCGGTTGGGAACGACCGGCGACGACACGACTGCGACCGAACTAAACTGGGCACGTGTGCGAGAAAGTGAATATATGATTGGATCGCATGCAACGGGCCGTCCATTGGCCGCGGTTTCAATGTAATCGTGCCGTTCCGTGGTGACGGCTTCCATTACAGTTAGCGCAACTGTACCGCAGCCACATTGCTTGCGAACCTCTGCCAGTGCGTGGACATGTCGCTATTAAGGTTATTCTCATAAAATGCTCAGCTTCCTATAAGATAACACAACCATACTGTTAGGCTAAACAACAGCTGTACTATAGTTATTCACTGTTTATTTAAACAGCTAGGCTCTCTGCAGTGCCTACGCATCGTGCTCACTCGTGAATCAAGTAAATTACTGCTTACCGCACTGTAACTGTCTATAGTCGGGTATAACTTTAGAAGGTAGCGGCATTTACCCCTAAAAGGCGGATGCACACGAGCCTCCACCAATGTGTGCGCACTCTAGACTGACGTCATGAGCGGGACGGTCGGTGACCCCGCCGACGGAGACCATGGCAGCCCGCGCTACGAACTGGGCCGAGTCGCGTCAGTGGGACTATTTGTTCAGTCGCGGAGGCAATCGGCTGCAGCGCTTCAGTCATCTGGGCGGGGCCTCTCCTGCCTTCTTAAGTTATACCCGACTGCAGTACAGTCGGCTGACACCTGAACCGCGGTCAGCGGTGGCCGGGTGGGGGATAGGGGAGTAAAATGACAGGGCGACAGGATAGCAGAGAAGACAGCGCAAAGAGATATAATTATTTACAGGCACTCTTTTTCTACAAGACCATGGACTTTTACGCAAGTGCGCCGCCAGACGTCGTGGTATATGCGGTAGTGTGGGCCTCATAAATATAACCAGATCATCAAGGCTAGCAGGAATGTTGACATTATCGAAGGTAACAACGCGGTTGTAGCATTTAAAAATGTGGAGGTCGCTAAACGTTAACGCGATAAAATGCACGCCTGAACTCTGTGACGGCGATACGCGATGCCAATGAAATTGATTGATTGATTGATTGATTGATTGATGCAAAAACGCCCGTGTGCTTGCGTTGTAGTGCACGTTAAAGAACCCCAGGTGGTCAAAATTATTCCAGAGCCCTCCACTACGGCGTGCCTCATAATCAGAACTGGTTTTGGCACGTAAAAACCCAGAAAGAAGAAGAAGATTGATTGATTGATATTGATTGATTGATTGCGTCTCGCGCTCATAGTCAACACGTCAATTGTGGGAGCCACCTTAGCTGCGTGCAGAAGATCAGTTTTGACCACCTGTAATTCCTCAACGTGGACCGAAATTTCAGTACAAAATCGCTTTTTACATTCCCTGTTTACCCTCTGTAACGCTCCTTCTCTTTTCAGCGTTTCAGTCTTCTACCCACGAGCACTCTTATTAGGAGCATTGACTATTGTGGTAGCTAATGCGTACTGAAGCGCTGCTGAGGGACCAGACACCCACGAGCGTTCAAGCAACGCAGCATTTAAAACTCGAGATTTGTTTGTTTGAAGAACCTCTGAAACCTTCGACAGTTCAAGGCATTCACGCACCAGCCTCTAAACGCGACATCATGACAGGCCCCAATTCATTACGGGCCCGCCGACGCATCCACCGCAGCCAAAGCTGCACCAGCACGCGCCTTCGGTCGTCGTGAGCCACACTGCCCCACGACGAATGGAATCGAGAGACAAAACGGTCTCCCGGTGGGCCGCCTAATCTAGATGGCCCGTTTAGCGACGCTGCTGCAGCTTTGAAAGGCGTATACACCGGAGCGGAACGAGAGAAATAATCGTAGAAAGAGCCAGGCAATGCACCGTCGGACAGGAAAACTAAGTATTCTCCAGATACAGAACTGGTTCTCTAAGGCTTGCGAAAGAGCCGGACGAGATAAACTTCGCGATAAGGTACACAGATAAGCGGCAGTGGCGCATATATATGCAGAAACAACACGCGTCGCGCTGACTATGGTACATACATTATATATATACACGTACGAAAGCTGTAGTGCGTGCAGGAATTAAACGGAAACACAAGTAATAGTGACCGAGAATAAACTATGAGTGAAACACGGTCAGGGTAACGTGTTTCGTAGTTCTCGGAACATTATTTGCAGCACGACTCTGGGACCAGCATGTAACCGGTCCCACAGAATGTAGCAGGTCAAAACACCAAGCCTCAGTACACGGAGTCCAGATGACGAGCTCTCTCGATCGCGTTTCATTTTCGCCTCCCCGTTAGGCGGCTGCCTGGTTAACTTAGCGAGAAAATGGCGAAATTTAGCGAGTTTTTAGTCACCTTTACGAAATGTTTGCATTTTTGGATTCTTAACGACTTTTTTTGTATGCACTCGCGAATACTCGAAATTTTGAATACGAATTGAATAGTCGTCGCTGTTCGATTCGCAGTAGATTCGAGGATTCAGTGTTCCAAAGTGTCGAATGTGAGTTTCTGTTCGAATCATCATCATCATCAGCCTATATTTTATGTCCACTGCAGGACGGATGCCTCTCCCTGCGTCCTCCAATTACCCCTGTCTTGCGCTAGCTAGTTCCGACTTGCGCCTGCAAATTCTCGAACTTTATCACCCAACCTAGTTCTCTGCCGTCCTCGACTGCGCTTCCCTTCTCTTGGTATCCATTCTGTAACTCTAATGGTTCACCGGTTATCCATCCTACGCATTACATGGCCTGCCCAGCTCCATTATTTTCGCTGAATGTCAACTAGAATATCGGCTATCCCCATTTGCTCGCTGATCCACACCACTCTCTTCCTGTACTCTTCTGTCCTGTCTGTTCGAATATAAGCGATAAAAACACTTATAATGGCAAGTTATAGAACTATACCGAATGATTATTCGTCAGGGTAAACGCAGAACTGTCGCGCAGAGGCGCCAGTTTCTGAGCGAGTGCACGGGGAAGAGGGCTTCGCAATAATTTACCGTCATTCAATAAGAATGGCTCACTTTAAGGCAGCTCATATAGGAATTTCTTGTCTCGATTTAAGGAAGGAAAATTATTATTCAGCGAGACTGACCATCCCTTTCGCTGTTGTATGAGTGGGAAGGCGAAACGTACAAAACTCGACCAGACTCATAAGCTTAGTGATTGATTGTTTGAATGACTGAATGATTCATTCACGATTGGTGAGTCGATCGATCGATCGGGTTTAATACCCAACGCGCCCAATAAACGCAGGACATATGACAGGCGCCGTATGGAAAGACTCCGGATAAATTTGGCCCCCTGGGCTTCTCTAATGTGCACCTGTAGAACGGCGGTAAGCTCGTTAACATGAGTCGTAAGTGAGCCACGTACAATACAATCTCTAACGAATGCTCACTAACGCTATACAATAACGATCGGCCATGACGTTGCGCTAATGAGAACGAGGTTGCGGGTTCAATTCCCGGCTGATGTTGCCCTAGCAGGAGTTGGGTGACCGCAGTCAGACGGTTGCAGAGCGCTAAACGCGACAGTGTTTAGACTTCGAAATAGGTGCATGACACTACTCCGACGTGGTGAAGCAATCGTGATTCTCTGCACTGACGGCGCCTCTCCGTGTGTAGATTAAGGACGTCCAACTGGCTGGCATAATATCCCGAACATAACAGCGTGACAAGTAAGAGGACCGTTTATCTTGGGAGTGCCCATCTGAATACACGTGAGCGGAGAAAGCGTCTCCGGAGACATCACCGATTTTGATGAGGTTTGTTGGATTTCAAAGAAAAAGTAAACATCTACCGACTATAGGAAGAAGACTTTTTTGATTAGTGATATCAATGTCTTTAACAAAGGTTGCTGGAAATAGCAAAATTTTAGGAAGCTCAAGTATAAAGTTTCGAACTCTATAACTCGGCAATAAAAAGCGATACCACAATTATTTGAAATGCACCTACTGATCGGGTCTAAAGTGGACAACTTTGATCTGTTTAACACCACTCTGAAATATAACAATAATTCGTGAGTAGGACTTATGCAAAACTCTCGTAAACAATAGGACGACTTCAGTTAAACTGTGAACTTGTACACCATATTTCGTCCGCTTCAGATTCCTTAACAGACGCATTTTACAGAATGGCGATGCTTGTTTTTGGTACAGAGTTATGAATTTGTAAACTTCGTGCTTCATTCAGTATTTCTTTATTGTTGCCAATTGTTGGCAAGTTTCCTAAAACATTCGACGCTCTAGGCCATTATTTAACCGCTTACAATAGTTGGAATATAAATTTATCTTACAAATGCAACAAATTTCGTCCAAATCGGTCAAACGGTTGTTTAGTGAGAGTATTTCGGTGTTTTACAACTATTTGAATAAGCAAACCAGAGTTGGCATCGAGGTAGTGCTTACTCTCACCGGAAGTATGAATGTCCTTGTGCCTCGGCTCGAGCGCTCGTCCACCGAGCCTGTGATGCGAGACGATCGTGAAGAGGATATACTATAGAACCCATCCCCAAACAATTTCCCGCCACCCTACAGCAGTTCAAACTTCAAAGAGGAAAATTCTCTTCCCGCCCAACGCATCATCACCCACGCGCGACCAGAACATTCCCACATCGCACTCTATATCACGCGATGAATCTCACAATATGCATACACTTGTACCGACTGCAACGCACCGCTCTACCACGTCGCATGGGCACGCCAGCAAACGTACTCGATACCGCACAACAGTGGGGTTTATTTATTTATTTATTTATTTATTTATTTATTTATTTATTTATTTATTTATTTATTTATTTATTTATTTATTTATTTATTTATTTATTTATTTATTTATTTATTTATTTATTTATTTATTTATTTATTTATTTATTTATTTATTTATTTATTTATTTATTTATTTATTTATTTATTTGACATACCCGTAGGCGCGCCGAGGCATTGTACAGGGGAGTGGGTTACATAATATATGAATGTGAAACAAAATAAAATAAGAAACATGGTATGTTATACAATTTTAGCGGCAAGTCATAAAGTACAAAACAAATATCGAGCAAATGCTGACATCATCACACGTATTGAAAAAAAATTCGGGAAATGGGGGTTGAGATACATCAAACGATCAATTATCACGCAGCATTATCGCAGTGAAGGTGCGTAAATAAAGATTCTGTGACATCTAGCGTCGACTCCGGGGTCCAGCTCGACCTGGTCAGAAGAGCACGCCGGGCGTCTACGGCTCATGGGGGGGAGGGGGCTAGACTTAGGGCTCTACACACGACCGAAGACTCCCGGCGGGGAAGTTTCTCCCTCTTAAAAACAGGGCGGAAGTGTAGCACCATGCGAACTTCGTTCTTCTGTTCTGGTCTAAAGATGCTGTGAAATTCACGATCTAAATAGACTATCCAGAAGTGTGGGTTTTCCACTCTCAGTGAAAACACAATCACTTCTCTGCGCATTGTGTGGGTTTGGTTCGACATCTTCTGGGCGTCTATGCCTCAGGGAATTCAGTGAGACGAATTGTCTGTGGGAGAGGCGCGGTGGACACGTCTGCCGGGGCGGTATACGGCACCCGGGCTTAAAAAAGAGAGAGAGAGAGAAAAAAAAGAAGAGAGTAAGAAAAAAGAAGAAAGAAAGGAAACGCCGGGGGGCGAGTTTTTCGCCGCTGGTGCATCTGGCACTCGATCAAGGGGAGGTGTCGCTAGCGAAGTTCCTTTTTATAACGACGCGCCAATCTGCTGGGAGCGGTAACACTGTTCACATCGGTTCTATTCAGTACATACGTATATTAATTCTGGTCGTGTTCGTAGTCATTTATATCGTCAAGTAAAACAAGGAAACTAGTGGGAAACCAAAAGTCAGAGCCGACGCTTTTAGGACAACGCGTCCTCGTCGTCTTCCACCCCCCACACCCTTGCATTTATCCGCTGTTGGAAATAGCACAAACCCCCGAGCAACACTACCGAGTCAGGAAAAAAAAAAAAGAAAATAAAATAGCAGCGAATGAACGTTACAATGTAATTTCTCTATGACACATTGTCCAAGAAAAGATAGAAAGAAAGAAAGCGGAACAAATACTCGGACAAACACGACGTTGAGCTAACTAGGCTAATTGGTAATCCATCTTCGTAACAGCTACAGATGGTGAGAAACACGCTCACATACACGCATGTACGTTCGCAAACGCAAGCACCCAATAAAAGTCTCCACTTTTTTCTTTTTTTTTTCTTGACACTAGCGTTTGTGCGAAAAAAAAAAAGAGAAAAGGTTGGAAGGGACGGGGGAGGGCTCCTTTATTGGGTGTTTGTGTTTGTGAGTGTGCATGCGTATACGTGAGCGTGTTTTCACGCGCTCTGTAGCTGTTACCAATTTTTGTGGTACTGTTCTTCTGTTACAAAAGAATTGTGGCACGTAAATTTAGCCATTGATGGTATACGTTTCAGTATAGCAAGCTTGATTTCAAGCTGGAGCATATGACACGGATAATTGCGGGAGATGTCCTGTCGCCTGCCATATATAGCGGCAGCTTTTACAAATGTGAACAAACGAAGGAATGCCATTAATAATGGTATACTTAAAAATAGCACCGGTACTGCTTAGGCATGCGAGGTTCACGAACTAGTAAGGACTTCAATCATGTTGTGGAGTACTTGTAGCTGGGCTTGCCGGTGCAAATTCAGTAAATATAACGGAGCGCAACCTGGAACACGGACAAAAAAAAAAAAAAAAAAAAGAAGACGGCACGACCGCTATACTATCGAGAAGATTTATTTGATGATGGACGCATATATGCGTGCATCTTTACTCATACGCAAAGGCACCCACTGAAATCGACACGTGCTTAAAGACAAGAATCTAGAAAGGAGCATGTTATCGAGATTGGCGGATCCTCGATGTACAGGCAAAGTTACAAATCTCCCCTGAAGTAGCATTGAGCTGATACAATATTCACTGATTCAGTAACTGAAGTTTAAATCTAAATCTTATACTGAATCCCTCACTATGATGGAAGGCGCAGGCAGATATTTAGAATTTTTTTTTTACCACTCGAGTACACTGCCGAAATTTCAGCTCACTGCATAGATTGCATCCCACTTCCGCCATTTTGCTGCCGCTACCGTAGGGCATCGAACCTATGCCGTTGTGTTCAGTAATGAAGCGCCACATGCCTCAGAACAGCCTCTCAGAACAGCACCGACAAATTGCAATATGCTCTATTATAAAAAAAGAACCAATATTTGGGCGCCGACACAGTGGGTTACACTGGGGTACCGTTAATTAAAACCGCGTTGGATATCTCTTGGTTAAGTTTTGCTGAATCGAAAGCGACCTCAAATCCCTCCGGTCTGCAGACAGGCTGCGTAAACTGTATGACTGAACATTTAAACAACGCATTTCCTCACAATATTTTTCGGAATGCCGAGACTGGGAAAAAGCTAAAGTATTTCACAGCCCAAACATACATCCAGTGGTCGAGAAGTGCACAGCTAGACACCACACTTTTATAGCATAGAACAAAGCGTTAGATTGTAGGCTTCGTGAATCAAACCGCGAGATAATTGAAATTCGAAGTTTCTGTATATTACGGGGAAAAAAAAAGATAGTAAAGCGGGCGGTTGTACACGCCATTTCATGTGCATCAGATATTCGTACAGTAAACACATGAGATCTTTCTTTTTTTTTCTTTCTTTTTTTTTCCCAAGTGCATTTCAAAAAGTTAGACAAAATAAAAAGCGTTCTACGAGGCTACACTATTGAGTGACACATGCGCAAACACCCTCGTTCTATCACGGCTTTTTTTTTATTGTCTTCTGTTTCTACGAGTGCAGTAAGTCTCGCCTAGCAATCGTAAAACAAGAGTACTGGTACAGATAAGCGACGGAAAATGAGAAATGAAGAAAGAGTCGCTTCCGGTTTCATGATAGGCGACTGCTGTTGGAGCGAAAGAATCATCGACCAGACTTCGTGATGACGCAAATCAGTGACGTCAATTGAGGGCATTCTCAAAACTCGGGTTACCGTAGAGTAACAGAAGGTATAACCGCAGGTGTTGACCCCCGGTGCTAGCGGCAGACTCGTAGCACGGACGCTGCAAAAGATGCGAACGCGCAGGTGGGCTTTTATGTCACTGGAACTCGCCGGCATGAAGAACTAGCAGCGAATTCCTCGACTCAGTTGGTGCGTTTGACGCATGCGAGGCAGTTATTCGAGTATCCGCTTCCTTTTTGCAACGAGGTAGCTTTCCTGCAACGTTCTGGGCACCTCGATAAGGCCCTACGCAAATGATAATACCAGAGAGTTTAGAAAACAGAAAAAAAGGAGCGAGAAAGAAGAAGAAGAAAAAAAAAAGCACAACTATAAAACACGGTAGGGGCGCTTTATTTCACCTCTGGTGTCTGATGATTCATTTACGTTATAGAGATGTGCGTACACGGTTAGTTTATGCGAAAGCTTCTAATCTCGCTTGTGTATGCTCAGAGTAGCCCCATTGCCTCATTTCGAGCGTGCAGTACACTGGCGAGTGTTGTCCAAGCAGTGCAATTAAGTTTCTCACCTCGGTGCATCGTTGCTGCCGCACCTTTTTCTTTGCTCGCGTTGCTGTACTGAATTGCCTGCGCAGGCAATGCACAAGAAAAGAAGCGTTGCGCAGTGCCAGGATGCTCGACCAGTAGTGGCTACCGTGCCTCGGAGTCATTATCGTCAGGGATGCTCATTACTTACAGAGGCCTTCCCTTCAACGGGGTAAACAAGACGGCGTGGTGCGGCTCCACGTGGTTTGTTACCATGGCAACGGTGCCATCAGCACACCGGATAGGGTGAACACAGAATAGGCAATTATGAACTGAAAGCTTCCGCTACGTAAGCGTTTGAAGCTCTTAGCATTGGCAGCGAGAGGTTATATCAGTGGGTGAGAGAAATGGGGAAGCCAAATCCGACTTAAGGGCATGTAATGTCTTTCTTTCTTTTTCTTCTTTTTCTTTAAGTTTCCCGGTTGAATAACTTCGGACCGCATACCCCTATCGCTGCCGTCCTTGTAGCATTTATCTCTTAAACCGTCAGCCTACGCAACCAGCGACCGAAAAACGGTAACATGAAAAGTGTTTGAGAGCCCTTTTAATATACAGTAGTCATCCCCAGTTGTAGGTTCAGAATATACGACTGGGCATGGTGTTAATCCCTACCGAATGGGACAGCGCAATCAAAACGACTGGCATAAACAAGAGGCAGGGCCGCCAAGAAGAGACCAGCCCTTTGTCTTGTCTCGTCCATTCTCGTAGTTTTATTTGCGCTGTTGTATTCAGAATGAGGTTCACGCACCGCACAACGCACAAACGCTCATATCGCCACCTGTAGGACGAATAAGATACTAATAGCACAAAACAAGTGGTTTGCAAAGGTATTTTACTATTCCTCCTAGCCAACTCCCCCCCACCCTCCTTTTCTTCTTAGAGTGTGGATGCGCGCTACCACCGAGGAAAGGCGCCACAAAACACAGCCCGAACCGGGCTGATTCCCTCACATGAAGGCAAGTGCCTGCCGTATCGCTCGTACATGCTAAACAAGAGAGAGGCTAAACAAGAGAGAGAGACAAGAGGTGTAAGGCCGCGAGGTTAGTCCGGTTGGCTGATCTATGCTGAGGGGAAGAGAACAGGGCGGAAAAAACTTTGGAGAACAGGAGATATGAAAAAAAAAGAAAACTCTCGGTATGCAATGTGAGGTGTTTCCTAAAAATAATTCCAGTAATACCCAAAAATAATTCCACATAAAAAAATAATAGAACTTGCTCATCTTTACGCGTAAAAATCAATAAAGAGTGATTTGAGTTCATGTTTAACTAGTATAGCAATTCATTTCCAGAACTATCCTAACCTAAAAACGCTTAACCTTGCACTCGGCCGCGCAACGCTTGAAACAGCGAAGCTGGGCGATCATAGCCCAGAATGTCCTGCAAGTGCGCGCGAATTTTTCATCTTATTACTCATGATGATGATAATTTATTTTCGCGTGTCTCGGACTTACGGCCGTCACTGCGCGTCGCATAGCGCAGCTTGCAACGCCGACACTGCGTTGCAATGCCGACAACGCGTTCCAGCAGACCCGCTCAGTCAATGCGTCTCTCTCTCTCTCTCTCTCGCTCTCATAGCACGCAAAACCTCTTCACCTCGCAGAGCACGAGCATGCGAACGCGCCAGCTGTGGACGAAGACGACGACACTCGAACGCAATCATATGGTTCGCATAAATGCACGTTCTGCAAGCTTGGCTGTATAGCCTTGTAGTTTTGTTCGTGCAGGGTGTGCTTAACGAGATTTTAGGCCATTTCTAGGCCATGAATATGAGATGTGTTGGCTGGTGCTTGCACGTTTTCCACAGATAGTATTTCTCTCGCATATACATGATGCAATAAATACCATGTAAGAAAAAGTGGCTGTATAGCCTAGTGGTTACGACGCTCGCCTTGGGACCGTGGGTACGCGGGCTCGAATCCCGCCTGGGCAAGAAAGTTTATTTTCTTGATAGTTTCTTGATACGAACCACAAATTACGGCTGGCTTAAACAGCTTCGCTGTTTAAGCCAGCCGTAATTATCTATCCTACGCATTACACGGCCTGCCCAGCTCCACTTTTTCTGCTTAATGTCAACTAGAATATCGGCTATCTCCGTTTGTTCTCTGATCCACACCGCTCTCTTCCTGTCTCTTAACGTTAGGCCTAACATTTTTCGTTCCATCGCTCTTTGTGCGGTCCTTAACTTGTTTTCGAGCTTCTTTGTTAACCTCCAAGTTTCTGCCCCATATGTTAGCACCGGTAGAATGCAATGATTGTACACTTTTATTTTCAACGACAGCAGTAATCTCCAAGTCAGGATTTGGTAATGCCTACCGTATGCACTCCAGCCCAATTTTATTCTTCTATAAATTTCTTTCTCATGATAAGGGTCCCCTGTGAGTAATTGACCTAGATAAACGTACTCCTTTACAGACTCTAGAGGCCGACTGGCGATCCTGAATTTTTGTTCCCTTGCCAGGCTATTGAGCATCAGCTTTGTCTTCTGCATATTAATCTTCAACCCCACTCTTACACTTTCTCGGCTATGTCCTCAATCATTTGCTGTAATTCGTCCCCATTGTTGCTCAATAGGACAATGTCATCGGCAAACCGAAGGTTGCTGAGATATTCGTCGTTGATTCTCACTCCTAAGTCTGCCCAGTCTAAGAGCTTGAATACTTCTCCTAAGCATGCAGTGAATAGCATTGGAGAGATTGTGTCTCCTTGCCTGATCCCTTTCTTGATAGGGGCCAGTCCCTGACTATACAGGCTGTTTAAGTTAGCTTGGTCCAAACTTTAAAAATATGTAAATGGTACGTAGCTGGACAGAACCAAGGTAAGGTTGTTTGTCCGTCGCTTGGAGATACTCAGATTATTTTTTACATTCCACCTAATTAGATAATTAGTCTTAACTAATAAATCAACTTCTCAAATATTATAATTAGACGAAAGGTGTCCATCAGAAAATTGTGGAGCAACATGAAAAAATCACCAGCCCTTCCCCTGTCGAGATAATGGGGGTAAGCGAAGCTTGTCCTGTGTGTATCTGAGCTTCGTGGTGATTTTCTTTCTTTCTTTCTCTCTGTTTTTCTTTTTCTCTCTTCCTCTCTTTCTAGCTATCTTTCTTTCTCTTTCTATTTCTTTCCTTCTCTCTCTCTTTCTTTTCTGACCTTCGTGGTGATTTTCTATCTTTCTTTAGCTCTCTCTTTCTCTCGGTATTTCTTTCTCTCTTTATTTATTTATTTCTCTCTCTCTTTCTTTATTTCTCTCTCTCTTTTTCGTCCCTGGTATGTGCCAATGAGCTTGGACCCTTTCTGCACTATCACCAGGATCGGCCCACTTTTCAGCGTGACACCGCCGCCGCCACCACCACCACCACCGCCGAAACTTGTGAGCCTATAAATCTTCACTTAAAACTACCGATACAGCTTTCTGTTGCTCAATACGTGCTACATAAAAGTGTCTTCTCGAGCATAAAAGAAGCCCGCGAATACATGAAAAATTGCCGCGTTACTAGCCGCTCGAGGCACTTCGCGTGTATTCGCGGGCTTCTTTTACGCTCGAGAAGACACTTTTATGTAGCACGTATTGAGCAACAGAAAGCTGTATCGGTAGTTTTTCATGTTGCTCCACAATTTTCTGATTGACACCTTTTCGTCTAATTATATTATTTGAGAAGTTGATCGAATAATTAAGACTAATTATCTAATTAGGCGGTATGAAAAAAATAATCTGAGTATCTCCAAGCGACGGCAAACAACATAACCTTGGTTCTGTCCAGCTACGTACCCCATTTTCATATTTTTAAAGTTTGGCCCAAGTTAACTTAAACACCCTGTATAGAGTATTGGAAGGCTTCGTAGGATGCTCCGGCTAATGAAATTCATGTGCTATGGCTGAGTTTATTTCTTCCTTTTTTGTACTTTTCGTAAAGTAACACACTACATATATTGGCTTATACCTTGAATATTACATTAAATTATAGGGTTTTACATGTCAAAACTACGATCTGATCATGGCCAATGTTTGCGCGCGTGTGTGTGTGTGTGTGTGTGTGTGTGTGTGTGTGTGTGTGTGTGTGTGTGTGTGTGTGTGTGTGTGTGTGTGTGTGTGTGGATGGGGGGGAGGGGAGTGGAGGGTTGCTGCGGGATGGTTTAGAGCCTCTGGGGTTCTTTAACGTGCACCCACAGATGGTACACGGCAGTTCTTGAATTGCGCCCCAATCGGACTGCTGCCGCCGCGGCCGGATTGGAACCTGCGAACTCGAGGCTCAGCAGCGCAATGCCTTAGCCACCAGGCTACCATTGCGGGTCTTGATTATTCAGGCATATAGCCGCTTAAAACCGAGAAAACGGAGCAAATAAGAACGCAATGTTGACAGTGACCATATGTGACACTGGCATGGCAATAAAGTACCACTCGGAGTGAGAAACGAATCTTCCTTTTCGTCTGGTGTAACGAATCTGCGGGTGGGAAAGGCCTCCGTGCCGGAGAGAGCTGCCCCGCCATAAAACCAGCGGCGTGCGTAACAGCGTACGTGAAGGCAGCCAGCCGGCTCTACTGCGACGCGGTGCGAAACGCAGCGGGTGACAAGCAGGCACGCACGGCTGCGAAGGAAAGAGCGTGCGTCGGTACGCCTTCTTGCGGAGACGGGCCTCGCGAGTCGTGACGTAGGAGCTACGGCGCCGTCGCGGAAGGAGCTACGAGTTTGGGCGGAGTGGCTGCACTTCGCTAGCCACCGTAACTTCGCATTTCACAGGCTGATACGGAAACTCTCAGCGGCGTTCCGTTTGTCTCTCTGTTGGAGCTTTATTTTCGGCCATTGTCCGGTTACCGTTTACGGATTACGAGCTCATTAGAGCCACGGACGGCAGCAGCAAAGCTGATACCGATATTGCGTGACCCTTCGACAACTACAATGCGTTTGAAACATTTTTTTTGTTTGTTGCGTGAGTGTTTTCGGCGAAGGAAAATCATAAAAGGGCTGCATGTTAACGATTTTGGCACAATCAATGTTTTACACCAGCAGTTAGCAGGAAACGGTAGCTCACTGCAGTATTCGCTTTGTGTGCTCGTTGGTTAGACACTGCGACACCAGGTGCCGCTACAAGAGTTATTGCGGCCATACACCTTGCGTAGAGACGACGCGTTGTATAATCCATGCCTCAAATATATATGTTTGGCAAGATGGTGTAAACATAAATTTGCAGTTGAAATAAAGCACTATTTTAAGAGCGTACTATGTGCAATCGGCCTCGGCGCTCGCAGCGAAAGTACGTTGAATATGCCGCGGAGCGCGTCTCCGCCCCAATCCAGTCCGCTCGCAGCGCCCTCGCACAATTTTTCCACACGCGGCGCCTCAGCGGGAGAGCGCCGTTCGGCCCACTCGACCATTATCTAGTACACTCTAACCTTGCGCGTAACACGGTATTCGACAAAGAGTAGCAGTGCTGGTAGCGCTATCTTGTGAAGCTTTTTCTAACCACAACGCGTTAGAAGCGTTCTTGCGTTGCGTCATTGTTCTCGATAGAAGAGGAAAATTATGAAATCCCCCTTACGCCGATAAATTGCCGCTGCCGACGCGTTTATACCGGCAGATAGGTCTATATGACATTGCCGTTGCAAATACAAGTCTCTAAGCTCCAGTTGTCGTCATCATCAAAAGATGGAGCCATCAGCTCTATGGCGCTAAAGTCTTAATATGGCGCGGGTTTGTCTCCGCGGTGTTCCCGTAATCGCTACCTAATTGCTGACGTACAGGCGTTGGAAGCAACGCAATCATTACCGTGTGCTGGCCCTTCCCTTTTCCTTCCACTACAACAGCGTGCATCACAAGAACACTATAATGTTTATATTAGGAATAAGAGATATCAGCTGTCGCTATACTATGGTGCTGCAGTCGACGTCTTTGGCGTTCCGGTGTCCCGTGAGCCGCAACACGACTGCAGACAGGTTAACACACTCATTTAATTGATGACGTTTTACGAACCGAGAGATAGATACAGCGTGGGGGGGGGGGGGGGGGGGGATATATAAAAACCAGACATAGAAAGGTAGTGCGGTTACACAGAGGAAGTTCCGGTTGGTTACCTTGCACAATGAAAACGTGCAAGAAGCTCGTAAAAAAAGTTAAAAGATAACGAAAAGCGCCACAGCAATCTAGGGGCACAACTCAGGTTTCTTAGTCTACCATGCAGGCCTGTAGGCCCCAGGAAATGTAGCAGCGGAGCTATATAGCCTCCTGCGCGGGCTTTATTTGCAAGCATTGACCCAGAATATTCTGTTCTGTCTGTTGACAATTGTGCAGTTTGTCACGGACGTTACACGGAAGTCGCATCGGCACATACGTCCTGACTGAATGGCACCCCAGCTCTATACCTGAAGTATGAGGTATGCCTTAGTCAATCGCCCGCCTTCGCTTGAAACGAAAGTTCAGTACACGGCCGTACAAGAAGTCCCAAGCACACATGCCGGAGAAACGAATTTATTGGTAATGTGCGGATTAAACATTATTGTGAAAAGCGCGAACAGACCAGGACGAGTGAATAACGCAGGACGAGCGCTTCACTCGTTCTAGTCCGTTCGCGCCTTTCGCAATAATGAACGCTCACCAACTCGATGCTATTGTAATGAAGGATTTAGCATAGCCGTGAACACTTCTACGCACGAGATCATACATGCAACTTACATAATGCGCAGGTTCTAAAGTCTGCTTAGCTAGCCAAACGGATTTAGTGCTGGCTATAGTATATGGGTTATCCCATAGCCTATATAGTTGTGATTAAGTAGTAGACGTTTATTCTATACATATGGACAAAAAAAGGGGGAGGTGGTAAGCAAGGGCCACGGGCATCATAATTGTCTCACTTTCCAGTAGACACCTGAACTGCTCCGCCGTCACGGGAAAGATAGAGGATAAGGGATATGAATGGAGTTGGGTAGTCCATGTTATATTGCGTATAGAGCATGTAGCCGGCGATGTATTAGAGTAATGGATTGGGCGCCAAGGCAAGGGAAGCGTAGTTGAGGACGGCCGAGGATTAGATGGCACGGTCGGATTAGGAAATTTGATGCGGTCAGCTAACGCAAAACAGGTGTAATTGGAGATCTCTGGGAGAGGCCTTCGTCCGGCAACAGACATAGAACGGTATGATAATGACAAAGCTTCTGCTGCTGATGATGATGGTACGCGTGCGAACAGCAAACGCTGTGTGTCTGTGTGCAGCCTCAATGAGAATTTTTGGTGCGAAACACACACAGCGCACAACCCAAGCGCAAGATAAAGTCGTTTCGCAAAATGCTTGATTAATGGATTTAAAAAAAGATGGCGGTGTTTGTCCTCTTTTTGTTGTCAGGGTGGTATTTCCCAAACGCATACCAGTCGCACGGAAGAGCTTTAAGTTTTGTGCAAGACAGAGCGCCATGCAAAGCCCGATAGGCCTGTCCATCTTCTGTGAGCCCATGAACAAACGGAATTGCAACATAAAACTGTGACGCAGCGGACAGGTCTCAGTTCCCATCTTTATCAGCCAGTACAATTAGAGCATAGAATGCCCATTAGACAATGCTAAGTAGGACAAGTGCCGCTGTGCTGTGAGGCCTGTGTCTATCGAACACCTTATCTTTTCGATAAGCTTTAAAGAGGTGCAGGGGCACACAGGCGATAACAAAGGTCCCTATACACACACTCTACGTGTTGAAAACCCACGGCTTACATATTTCCTACAAACGCGTCCATCACGAAAACCGAACGGTGACGTGAAAATTATCGAGAGCAGACTTTAGATAAATAAAATAATACCTGCGGCAACCATCTAGGGAAGACACTTGACTGTGTGTGGTACCTTGTCCCCAGTGTCAATTTTGTGCTTCAACTCTACTCAACAATCTACCTAGGAGTCGTGAAAGATGTCGCCGAGATTTTGTCAAAGATGGAATGGTGAAAGACTATAAGTATACTGGGCGACTTAATTTTCTATACGTCGCCGCCATAATGATTGAAAATCGGCAATTGCACGCAGTTCGGAAAAGCATGGTATGGATGCACACCTTAAGTGGCCCTTCGGCTTTGAAAGAGGCGAACGTTCACTACTAAATGTAACTAATCTCATCCCCTGCTCCGCTCCCGACAAGAGGCTCAAAAGCCGGTCTTTCAAAATATTAGTCAAAGAAATAAAATTTCGTACTATCGTTCCCACATCCTTTTTTCTTTTTTGAAAATCTTCTCTCTCCTTCTGTCACCCTACCATTTCCTTTACCCTTTCGCCTAACACAGGGCAGCCAGCCCTGTGTTTCCCTCTGGTTTTCCTCCTCCTCCTCCTTTCTACCACAGTGGAGCTATATTGCTCAGCGTATCAATTGACGTATGACATAGCTGTACGTGCTGAACAACAGCAACAACAACAACCAAAATCAAAACTACAAACGACAATTCAATGAACAAAAAGCCTAGCTAAGTCAGGAAATCAGGAACCAAAAGCAAGAATCACACACGAAATGAACAACCAAAAATGCCTCGTAATCATTTCCCCGGAAGAAGAGTATTCGGAAGAATTTTCTTCCGGAATAAAGATCGAGACTGGGAGGACAAGTTTCATCATCCGCGCACACATGTCATCAAGCGGCCGCTCCGCGCTGCGCGGCGCACCACAGGAACTCGTCGTAGGAGAGGCTGTGCCGACGTCATGGCTTACGGCACCGCTGCCCCGTCGCGGCATGCCGACGCGACTTGGATACCAAGTCGCGTGTTGATGGGCGAGCAGGCCCCAACTACCCCAACCACAGCGTGCGTCGGAAAGCGAACGCAGCGGCACCAAGCGGAGAAGGCTGGGAACCGGTGATGTCGCCGGAGGCGAGAGCAACGTTAGCTTTCTAGCTGCAGGCAGCGCGCACCCGCGAATATGGCACCACCGCGAGGAGGTGCTGGCACGCGCCGTCGCTGATGAAACATGGCCGCGACCTTCCAGCTCGAATGTCCCACGATATTTATTCTGGGTGTCCTATATATAACTTGTAACCTTTATGGTCAATTCAGATGGAGTATCGTATCAAAAGCGCTAACGGCATGTTACACTACCAGCTCCGACAATTTTATAGCAAGCCATCGGATCTGTAATGTTTACAAAACTTTATTACGTCCTCAATTAAAATATGCTACATCTGTGTGGGATCCCGGACATCTTGACTTAACTTCTTTTGAATTTGTTCAAAATCGTTCGGTTCATTTTGTCTTGTCTAATTACAACAGCACCACGAGATTTACACCAATGAAATGTAATATTTGCCATCCTGGGCCGCTATTTTGTAGCGATGCCTTTAAAGTAATAATGCCTTTTCGCGCTTATCGCGCTTTGTCAGTGGTCAGAGCGACGGTCCGCTCACGATATCAACGTTGACAACGCGGGCGGACCGTCGCTCTGACCACTGACAAAGCGCGATAAGCGCGAAAAGGCATTATTACTTTAAAGGCATCGCTACAAAATACCGGCCCTGCTCTGTCAATTCGTCGCAAGATTGCGCATTTAGAACTCCTTAATAGGCTTTATCATAATTATACATTGTATGACCACTTGTTTACGAGATCAGATTATGTATTCCACCGTGTTTACCATTATCATAAGGTTCGGACTGATCCATATTACACCTACTTTGCAATTTCTTTCTCTTTTTTTTCCTCGCATATGCACAGATTAGAACTACTATCCTGCTGATGTTGCAGCTCATAACGACAACGCCCTTTTTCGTGAGAATATAACTAACCTTGTATAATCAGGTACTCTTGTATGTTTTTGTTCATGTGACACAGTAGCTAATATTAATTAGCTAGTAAGATTATATGTCTAGTATTGATTACCAGGACTCCAGCGACATTCCTTGTTCGACCACTGTTAATCACTTAAGCTTGCATCTCCCTTTGAAGTTCTTTTATTTTTTTGTTAGGACTAGCTGATATTGTGTAACCAGCAGCTTGTATATTATATTATTTCTATTTCACTGCGTTGTTGTTTACTATGTACTAAATTTTGTACCATTCTCCTCTATAATGCATTTAGCCCTGAGCGTACGGCAAATAATTAAATAAAATGATGTTTCACAGCGACAGGAGAGGTATCAACTTAATTTTGCAAACGGCTCCCTGTCCGAGCCGTCGTAGCGGGTAACACGTGGTCACGTGGTACTTTGGAGTTGGAGAATTCCCTGGATGTGCTGAGTGTACTGCACGAGGAGTCACAGTTGTCATACGGTACTCGCTTGGATTTGTCTGGAGTCGCTGTAATTGTCACTGTTGTCGTCGGCGGCGAAGTGGCCCCATTTTTCTTACGCGTTCAATACGTATGCATTTTCACCGCTAAGCACGCAGTAACAAAATAAATAAATAAATCATAAATTAAGTAATCCATTGCTCGGTTTCAACGTTTAGGAGCAACACTAGGGCTATATGAAATATGCTATAGTGGAGGGCTCCCGATCAGCCTGACAAACTGGGGGATTAACTTTGACGACCTGAGGTAAAAGAAATCTGCGCTTCAAATATTCACGTTGAAGACATCTGCACGCGTCTCAGGAGCGTGTCTAGTTGGACCTGCTCTATTTTCGTTGTTGCGGTGCAAAACCTGAATACTATAGCAAAGAAAACTTATGTTCCTTGAATTTCGTTCCCGAAATGTCAGTGCGACGTTACGGACACCAAAAGATTTTCTTGTACTTGGAGCGGTGTAGTGCAGAAAACATTCAAACTCCAGTTCCTGATTTAATCACGACTAAAATGCAACGGAATGCGTCAATATACAATTAAATACCCAGGAGGAGTGTCAAAATCACTGATATCAGAAGAAGGTGGCGCGGGACCGTCGCCACCTGTGTTTCGTTATTGCTATTTCCGGCCCACGAAGCTTCCGTTCACGGGAAGAATGAACTTTTCAGCATTCTAGGAATGCTATACTGCCAATAAACAAAATATTCGTCGCTATTGTCACTTTATGTCAGCAACTTTTGGTGCGGGTTCTTGTCTGCAGTGTTTCATCTATGTTTTGCGCGACTGACCACGGCGTTTACACGCATCAGTTCACGACTGAGTTCAGTCCGAAAGAAAAAAAAAAAAAACTGTAGGCAACCTTAATGTTTCTTTTAAGTGTCTCTATAATGGCGCTAGCCCCTAGACCTTATGTTAACGCGCATCCTTCTCCTACCACACCCAGAGGAGCAACTGACGACGTGTCCTAACGCGCGGTCCGCCGGCGCGTTAGGACACGAGCAATGAATGGTTGATACCCCCTTAAGCAATGGCTCAAACCCCGGCAAACGCGGCCTCCCCAATACGACGACAGCACATAAGTGAAATTCTACGCTGGAATGATGAGCGACAATGAGCCAGCTGTGGAAGACGACGACGACGGTCGAGCCATTGCTGATGATGATAGTTAGTCATCATAGTGATGAGGGAGACCTGACGGTTAATCGGCCCTTTTCTTAACTAAACGCATGCTTCTATATCATATCTATCCTATACAATCACCTACTTTTAGATGGGTTTTTATTCTCAAGGTTTCGGAGACGCCTCAACCTCCGGTTGCCTGAGGCCGACTTCCGGTGTGCTCAAACATAATGTCGGTAGGTGCTAGCGCCATAAAAAAAGAACACCTCTTTTGATCCACGAATCTTTGTCCACCAGGCCATCGAGACGCTCTTCCCCAAATAAATATTTTCATTCATTCATTCATTCATTCATTCATTCATTCATTCATTCATTCATTCATTCATTCATTCATTCATTCATTCATTCATTCATTCAATCAATCATTCATTCATTCACGAATCTCGCGTTTAATTATTATGACCGACGAGACACCCAATAACTTCGTACTTAGTACATGTGACGAGCACATCGAAACGCAAGTAGGAAGTCCCTCCGCGACGCTTTCCGCCGGCCAGGTTTCCAAGGCGCGTCAATCACGGAGCTCTAGCAACACCGCCTAGGCTTAAGCCGCGGCGTCATAGTGGCGTCATCTGGTGTAACCACGTTTAACTAAATCAAACCAAGTCAGCAAACAAGAATGCAGCAAAAAAGAACCGCAGTTTCTGGTACCTTCGCCGCCGAAACGTTCTGGAATGCAGCCTCGGCTTCGTTTACAGACACCACAGCCGCCGATCCACGGGCATGCGGCGGCGTAATTTTCAAAACCGAGGTCATCGTCGAAGCTGTAGCGCACTAGCGACGCATCGCGGTTGCATTTGGTTCCACTGCATATGTGTTTTCTACGGAGCGAAAGAGACGGTGCGCGCATCGGACTTTTTACTTTCCACTGACACCGCAAAACGGCGAGAAACGAGTCTGTGCATACCACGAGAAGAAGAACGTCGAACGTAAACCCAGTTTAGCAAGCGCAGCTGCGCCATTCATATAGTCCGATCTCACGGGAAATCCTGCCCCGTTATATATGGCAATTGAAATCCCTGATATAACCAGTGATCCATGCAAAGCTACCCAAAGAAACTTCTGCTTATAGAAGAGAAAGTACACCTGTTCGTTCAAAGCCTTCCTATGAGATCCACGCGTCTTCGCTTGATTGATGGCGTCGTCGCACTTTTAACTGTGTCACTTAGACCGCTGCTGCTCTGTTGAGCAGCCTCAAGAATAAGCGTACTCGGCATTACTGGCGAAGTTGCCAAAGATCCCCACTCAGGTGCCACCAAAGCCACACCTGTATACACTGCCGCGCTCGTCCTATCGGTCATGTAACAAATTTGGCATATCACGTCACGTGTTTGGGCATATGTCCCTGCAGTCACGAATTATGATGGAGTGTCGATAAATGCGTCTATATGCTGCAAAACCTTATCCCCCGGCGCTGGAGATTTCATTGAAAGATAGCAAATGTAATCAAGCCATGCGCTGAGCATTTTCTAGTGAGTCCTCACATTATATTGTAATTACAGTCAGCTTATTTTACAGTAAGGCATGTTGAGGTTGTTACGAATTTATTTTAATAACCGGCTCAAGGAACACGAAACAAATTTATCGTCCACAAGCATTAAGAGAAAAAAAAATCAAGGGCGCTTCGTTATCCTTATGTGGATGAATGCGAAAGCAATGCGACCATCAAAGGTCGTAGGTTCGACTCCCACCTATAGTCGTGGGTTGGAGTGCCGTAATGAACTCTATTGTAATTAAACCTGCGTTTATTAACTTCACCTTAATTCACTCTGCCTTAATTACGTTCGCCCTAATTGAGGTCATCAACTACCTCAATTGGCTCACTTGGGCCATCTCACTCACATGGGCTCACTAGGGCCACTTGGCTTATTTTTGGACCATCGTGGTCACGCAAACGCCATATTTTCCGCCTCATGAGCCATTCGCATTAAAGAAAAACATATATTTTTTTCGTAATTGATGACGAAACGTGCCGCATGTCCAGCATCCCGTCAGCCATGAATGGTTGTGCCTTCAGTAATGTAGTCGTGTACCAAGTGGAATGAAGCCATTTGAGTACGTAGACAATTCAATTTACCCACCCGCAGTGGTGGCTTAGTTAGCTAAGGCGTTGCGCTGCTGAGCACGAGGTCGCGGGATCGAATCCCGGCCGCGACGGCCGCATTTCGATGGAGGCGAAATGCAAAAACGCCCGTGTGCTTGCGTTGTAGTGCACGTTAAAGAACCCCAGGTGGTCAAAATTAATCCGGAGCCCTCCACTACGGCGTGCCTCGTAATCAGAACTGGTTTTGGTACGTAAAACCCGAGAAAGAAGAAGAAGTTCAACTTACTCGAAGCCCAACGCAGTCGTTTTTCGTTGCCAGCAAATGGCAAAGAACAAAGCGCGCACACACACACACACACATATATATATATATATATATATATATATATATATATATATATATATGTGTGCGTAACTGGATTTTTCAAGGGGCCAAGCACATTTAGAAAAATGAGGAGCACAACTTTGTGGTTACCTTCTCGCAACAGTCGAATTCGTAATTCCAACAGTCTCAATTTCCTGTATCCCTTGCAAAAGGTCGGGCCACCGACCGCAACTGTTGGGTAAATAAACCTAAGATAACCGCAAAGTTGTGTTTCTCACCTACACACACACACACACATATATATATATATATATATATATATATATATATACATACATACAGATGCTTCCGCTTGGCAATGTTCGATTATTGTCCTATCACTCTAACCATTTTGTCCTCACCCAGGTGCGGGGTGGCAAACCAGAAGTTTGCTTGTTATAACGTCCCTGCCTTTGCTCTAACTCTCACATGCATGCTCACGGCATTCGGCGCTTCGCATAGTTCATCGTTGTCTTGGAAAAACAAACACGGTAACACAACCAAAAGACCGGCATGAACGAGGTAGAAAAGCGCGGGGAGCCCCAGAATAACAACACGCGGCCACTACCGAGCCTTGAAGGCGATGTCAGCTTTGAAGTACCTAACGTAATACTGCCATCTTAGCTCGGCTTCATAACGACAAACAGCGTTGACGACACCAAGTTTCCGCGATTATTGGACATGCAAGCGTACACGATTGCGGGGCGCTGCTAGCAGGTGGACTCTTCCACTACAGGGAGCGCATAACAAAGAGAGACGTAAAATGGAGAGCTACTGGCAGTTCCGTGATTTAGAAATCAGTCCCCAATCAAGCGCAGTATAACGCCATTAGAATTCGGAACCTACGCCGGTAGTTGGCAAATAAATGCCCTTATCGCCCATTATTTTCCGCAAGACAGCTGATAAAGAGTCGCGGTGAGGAAAGCGGCAGTCGCTTATCCAGCGACACAAAACCTGTCACTGGCGTCGGACTGGCGACCGACATCAGCGATAGCCGGAAGGCAGCATATTTTACGCAAGGCGCATGCGCGTGGAGTAGCCCACCGCGTGACCGCGTCCCGACAGTGCCATCACCTGCGACGCGACCGGTTTCTAGAGCGACATTCAGTGAAAGGGATGAAGGGGAAAGGGGGGGGGGGGGGCGCTACTTTCCGGATACGGCTAAATAGATACGGCATCGTCCGCGTTTCGTAACGGTATAAAAGCTTCGAAGAGGCACGCGGTACACAATTACGCCAGGGTTTGATGACGTCGCTGTGACGCTGCATCGGGTGCGGAAGTTTGTTCGACAATATACTGCGACGCGTGGTCACGTTTCAGGTTCGCCCCCCACGGAAGGCAGGACTGCCTTGAATATTCATTCTTGTCACTAAACATCTGCAGACATTACCACACAAGTCTTCAGAGAACGACGTCATCATTCTGATTGAGCTTTAAATACTTCAGTTGTTTTGAAATTAAACCAGAACACGCGTCTACATTAGTCATTAATTTTGTGCAGTGAAGTCGCCTGCGAGAGAGAACGACGATGAGAAAAAAAAAAATGAAATAATCAAAGCGGTGTTTCCTAACCGCACTATCTGCAGAAATAGGATATTTGGATGTTTCAGGAGTTGTCTGCTATAACAAGATGAGGGCTAATGGGCAAGAAACAGATCGCAGACTTGCGCTAGTTGGTACGTGATGAAGTTAACTCGAATAACAGCGCGCGAGAGAGGACGCGTTTTTTTCTGTCTGTCCTGTCTCTTGCGCTGTTATTAGATATAATATATTATATCTAATAATAAACATTTTCTATAGAAAAGGCTTACAAGAATGACATCACCAACAATGTTGTATAGAACCGAAGCAATTACAGACATCCCAGTAAACGTTTACTAACAACCAATTACAAACATTCTTACACCCAGGAGATTACGGAAGCACAACGGAATGCTTACATGGACGTACGGTGTACATAATACTGATAACAGTTCGGCAAACCTCATCAGACAAGTAAGCTTCGTCGGCAAGAAGGCAATGATGACTTATCTGGTGTTAGTAAGAAAATTTTGCCATGTTGGATATGCATACTAAGTAAAAGGCGCGATAACGACGACACACATGTGTTTGTCACGTGTGTGCCAGTCTATGTGTGTCGGCGTCTTAGCGCCTTTTACGTAAATATGACTTTTTATTGAAAATTTTCGAATGAAATTTTGCGTCCTAAATGAAAATTCCTTGAACTCTAATTTATCCAAAATTTAGCTTCCTTGAGCGTGTAGTTGCCGGGCTGTTTACAACAGAAGTTGCGATATTTTGGCAATCTTCAAAAGCACATTATCCAAAAAGTAAAAATTCTACATTATTTTGCTGCGTCTAGGAAATAGATAAATATGTCCTAAAGCTACAGAGCAAGCCGCAATGCAGTAAATGCGGTAGTTTCTTCTAAATATGGTCACAACTGAGACACAGTTCGCAAAACCATGTATCTCATGCTTGTTCTTGAACATTTATTTCTAAATCACATTAATCAATTTCTTTATATTATATATAGTTGGAATCTACAAGAATTAAGCTTTTCATGGTATATACGAAAACTTTATATCCTAAGTAGAAGAGCCGCCACGGTTGCTTCAAAGGTGCTGAAAACGGGGCGCTCGAGCCGCCGGAGTGGGACCGCCACCTTAAGTAACACTTAAAGCTGCTGTTACAGGCTCGACGATGAAGACGACAACAACAACGATGACAACGACAATGACAGCACATGACTCGTACGCCGAGGACCCGGGTAGTTGTATCTAGAGTCCCTAGATATTTTTTTGCTTTCTTTAAGTAGCGACAAGCTTTGAAGTACCGCCGACGAATCTCATTGGGCGGCGCTCCATCCAGCAGCCATGTTCTTCCTAACGCTGTTCACCCGCATTCACTTGCCCGCTGCTGCGAGCAGCGTAGATAGGAGCGGTCGTTGACGGTCGTCGCATGCTATCAAGGAAGATAATGGCGGCCGACGGAGTAGATGTCACTACTTAAAAAGAGCAGGAAATCTAGGGACTTTAGTTGTATCTCAAGAATATAAAAGTAACGTTTCTTAGTCGAGCAACGTCGGCCAAGAAACATGATGTCACGAAAGGTGAAGAAAAGTATCCTTAACAGCTATCTCTGCAAGAATGTGCTACGTGTTAAGAAAGCACATCGCGGTCATTACAGGCTGCAATGATGTTGCGAACTAGACTGAAATCATTCTTATCACGGTAAACAATTTAATCACAGTTCCACCTGGAAGTAATGCCAGCCTGTCTGCTCGATAAGGCGCAATGCCATGACATGCAATGTTTGACCAGGGTGTCGAAGGCAACAGCTAGGATCGTAGTTTGCAATCCCCGCTCCAGGGTCATTTGTTCCGACTAAGTGTTTTAGTTAACAGCTCCGTCATTTCAACCACACGAACAAAGCGCGGCGCAACCACCCGGATATTTACATGAGAGGAAACATGTTATCGTTTTGTCCACACCGCAGCGCACCATCACTTTCGAGATACGATGAACGTCTTCAGGAATAGCCGACGCGGTATGTTTTGACGCACATTGTAAATTGTGCATCTTGTAAACAGCTGTCAAAAGGGCAGCCTTCGCATGAAGAGCGCAACTGGTATGCGTGAGCGAGATAATGGCTGGCTTCGAGTGCGGAGGCTGTCATGAATCTGGCTGCGAAGTGTTTGGAACAAAGCGTGCCAGATGTCACCAGCGAAAACAGTCCGACAACTGACCAAGAGTGAGGAACCAGTAACGACTTCACAAATCATACCAGAAAGTGTGGAGAAGGCGACCAAGGTGTCCGAACCCCGCTGGGGGTGGGATCATGCTAGCCATGCTGCTTCAATCGAGATCAGCCTAACAGAGTGGAAGTGCGAGCCGGCGACTCCTCCGCATCAGCGCCCATTTCCGTTACTCAAGAGACTCTTATCGAGTGTCTATGAATGCAGTCTCGCAGAAATGCGATTGGAAGTTCAGATATCACCTTTCGCACTGTACTCAGGTTCCTAGTTCGAACACTTCCAAGCACCGCCACATTGTCACAGAAGGAAAGATATTGAAACCATGGATTCAGTGGTTATCCGCGCAGAGGGCCACCTTGAGCGCTGCTGCACTTTTTAAAGGCGACTGCGCTTTGCGACCACTTTTGAATGCACGGTAAACGCTTTTGTGTGGGCGTACGCAACAGTTCTTACCCTTTTTTATTTTCTTCCCGTTTTCCCCTCACCAGTGTATAGGGTAGCAAACCAGATGCAACCTGACTAACATGCCTGCTTTTCCTCCTATTTCGTTCCTTGGCTGCCACGGTGTCAAACTCCGCCACCTCGACAGCTCTGACTGGCTCACAGGGTGGCTACACCCCCTCTCATTGGTTCGAAATGCTGCAAACACGGCGGAATTCGACGACATGGAAGAGCTTAAATCGCGGGTTTCTAACCTACCAAAACTAAACAGCGCATTATAAGGGACGTCGTAGATCCGGGATGATCCTCGACCTCCTCGGGTTTTTTAATGTGCAACTAAATCTAAGCACTGGAGCGCTTTCACATTTCGGTCCTCACTGATATGCGGCCGCAGGGGCCGGAACCCACGACCTCATGCTTGGCAGCAGTAAAATGTGTGAACTTGGGCATTTTAGATTCTGGACACTGAATACGATCTCTATTATTGTCTTTGCTCTGAGATCTATTCAGGTCCTGAATACGATCTCTAGCGTAGGCCAACATTCTGTATAACGCACTTCTTTACAGCCCGCGCAAACAAAAAATCCTGCGCCTGTGTATTTCAAATCCAGCGCTAATGCAGATTCACTAACGTGAAACCTGGGGAAGTGCGAAGCAGTGATGCGCCAGAGTTGTCTCTCGATGCGAGCCTGCAGCTTGGCGTCCATGGCACAAAGGCAGTTCCGGAGCGCGCCAACTGCTTATAAAGCACTGTCCCATCTCTCTTGCCACACGGCGTGCGCTGATCGGGTGCTGGAGTAGCGCTGGAGTGAGGAGAAATCGAGCGCGTGTGGGGTGGTGGCGCCCTCTCTTGCGCTGCGCTGGTACCAGACTCGCGTTTGGGAAACGATTTTCACGAGTTTCTGCTAATTAATGCACTTAATTCTTCATTATTGCTATATTTTACATTATTCTGAATCATGTTAGCTTATTTTGAACCGGTTTTGATCAATGCTGCACTTGTTTAGGCTCTGTTTTTGCGCGTGACCCCGACGACATGGGATCACATTACACGTCGACAGCTCGGGCCCCCTGAAGTGCTTCGCACTTAAAAAGCCACGAAAGTGGAGCTGGCGCTCCTGCAGTACGCCCAGGAAGCCGGGGTTCTCTATCACGTATGATGAAATTCCTGCTGCCAGATCCCGAATGCCACCCCTCTTCTCACATGCCCTAACCCACCTCGCTTTCCCCACTTATGCCTTTTCAAATGAATTCCTTCCTTCCTTCCTTCCTTCCTTCCTTCCTTCCTTCCTTCCTTCCTTCCTTCCTTCCTTCCTTCCTTCCTTCACTCATTCATTCATTCATTCATTCATGCATTTTTTGTATACAGTGGTGCAGGAAAACATCAGCCACTACATCTCGCAGAATATCCTCTCCATGGGACAAAAATAGCCAGCCTAGCGGTTCGTGCCGATGGCAACCCATATGTCTTTACACCTGATGTAATGAACGCCGGGATGCTAATTACGTGTTTTTTGCATGCGTAACACGCACGGCGCCGGATAATAAGTGAATTCTTTTCCAAGATCATGCCATATTTTCACATGACCAAAACAGAAGATAAAGAAGAAAGAACAACAGTGGTAGTAAGAGAGATAGAAGCGCGCGTTGATATTCAACAACACGAGGCGACTGCCTCAGTATGGAAGCGGACACGTTCCAGCAGCACTTGTTTTTGCGGAAGCCTCCGCCGGTCACCGAAGTCGCAGTGGCCTCGATTTACCCGCTGCGCTCAGTGAAAAGCCCAGTGAGGCGCGTCGGTCGGCGCTGGTGGTGTGACGTGACGCAACGTGTCTCTCACCACTTGGCACGGAACGAGGGAATTTCTTCGCCGTGGTTACGACGCCAGGCACGTTTTATGGTCCTCTTAGCGAGAACATGTTGTATGAATGCGCGGATTTCAGAAGAAAATGACTAGGTCGAATTCGCCTGCCTCTTACGCTGTTCTATTCCCTCGTCCAATGCGAAGTGCTCACACGCGGACAGCGTAAGATGTCACGGGAAGATGGCAGCTATAGCCAAGATTCACCGGACGAATGCGACCAATAAAGGTACGATACAGAGAAATACAGACATCGCCGTGGAAAGCCTTCATCCAGCAGTGGATGATAATGAAGATGATGACGACGACGACGACGACGATGATTGTGACAGAGTAATACCAATTAAGTGGTGTGGACAGGCAGATCGCGCTTAGAGAACTCTTTCCGCAATTCGTCAGAGGAAAATAATTGCTTATGTTGTAGATGAATTAAGGACCGAACGTCCTACTTTGTTGCATTTCACGCCAAATCACGGCACCGCTGACGTCATTTTGACATCACGAAAGTCACGGTATTTTCACGTACATTACTCCACTTTGCCTAGGAAGAGGGCAGAAGGGCAGCCCTGTTAAGTTTCTTGTTAAAATTTCCGTGCCCCATCAAAATAAAGTTTTGTCTCTCCCTTGTTATCTTCAGAATTAAGGGCAATCGGATAATTGTTTAACGATTATTTGTTAATAAGTTTAATTGTTATTGGTAAATGTTTAGTTAAGAAATATGTTTTATAATCAAATGTTTTTTTTTTGTTTTTTTTTTTGCGACCAGGCCACCAGGAACAAGTTGTTTGCAGACTGCGGTATCCAACATGTTGCGAAAGCGCCGAAAACTGCTTGACTTATTTCGACATCTGTGCGTTGTAGTATTTACGGACAAAACGCAGTTTTCGGATAAGATATATCAACTCACTATCTTTTCAGAGAGAACTAGAATGATACTTTTTGTTTCTAAACTGTCGCAATATGCAGCGCAGGATTGCTTAAAATTGAATACTTGTGTGCATTTACAACATGCTAATGTTTTCCGTCTATTCATCTGAACGTATATGTAAATGAATAGACGTGTCTGTCTTTCAGTGCATGTATGACATGCTGCTCGAGAAGGTTACTGTTCACTGTTATTAAGTCTTTTAACCTGTTGAACTAAAATAAAGAGAGGTGTGATCCATATCCATATAATGTGTGTATACTTTAGACAACTATCCTTTGAGGCTAGTTAGTTCATATCGGCTCACATTGGTCCTATCGCGGTGTCAGCTTCCTTGCATTAGCTTCGTAACGTCCTACGACATGCATATTACTGCTTTGATCGCCCACTCGATCTACCTGATATCTATCTGAAACAAATATTTAGTGAACCAGTTAAATAAATGATTCTTCTTTCTGGGCTTTTACGTGCCAAAACCAGTTATGATTATGAGTCGCGTCGTAGTGAAGGGCTCCGGAATATTTTGACAACCTGGGGTTCTTTAACGTGCACTACAACGCAAGCACACGGGCATTTTTGCATTTCGCCTCCATAGAAATGCAGCCGCCACGGCCGGGATTCGATCCCGCGAGCTCGTGCTCAGCAGCGCAACGCCTTAGCTAACTGAGCCACCGCGGTGGGTTGGATAATAAACGCTATAGACTGCGTTGCACGTGCCTTGGCAGCAGTAAGCCTGCGACCTCAATAAAATTCCGGTTCCGTGTCCTGTCAGTGTACTACCATACCATAAATAAAGCGTGTTTCCCAGTTGGCTCGACGTACAAAAGGCCTCTTCTTACGTTTTCAAAATTACGCGCCGCATACTTAGTGGGGATGACAGCACTCTCTTCTTTCTCGAATTCCCCATGTCTTCATGATCCCGCCTTCCCTTCTCTGCATCTGGGAATACTGGGACAATGACGAATCCGACAAAAAGAGTAATTTAAAAGTAATGTCTTTTATTCACTGTGATGCCACAGACCAAATGAAGGCGCTAGCCGAGCCAGAAATTGCCCGACATCTGCGACATCCCGCTCACGTATACAGAACAAAAATGAATGTGGCAATCTGGTGTATCCGTTCGATGCTCCGAGCGCGCAAATGTGTTTTCTGTGTTGGGCGGGATTCCGACCGCACCGTGTAACAGGACGCGATGCCTGTGTCGCGCTTTTTACCTGCAGAACACGAAAACAACTCCATCGATCGCAGCAGGAATAGTAAAGTGTCTCGAGTTCGGCAACACTGAGAAATAGAACATCTTGTAGATCATAACATGCCAATGGTAAACAGCATGTGAGAGAGAAAAAAAAAGAAGAAAAAAACATTACGCGGAGAAATAGATTCAGTCTGGCAATATTGTCTGCGATGCCCCTTGACGTCAAAACTTCAATTCATCTTGAACATGCGACCAAGAGCGCTGCTTCGCGCCGGACGTGACTTAGGACGAAGGTGCTTACAAATGTATGGCTTGTTCTTCGAGAGGAACGTTCAGAAGTACGTTTATCTCCTAAGAGTCACAGCAAGGCAAGCTGTGCTCGAAAACACGCAATATACGCAGATAAGCAGGAAACAGCGATGGTATAAAGCATTTCCTCTTGATTTTAAATGCACGATGTCAACTCTCTCCTCCTCTCTCCTTATCGTCCCGGGAAAAAATTATGTCGATCTCTTCTATTCTCTCGGGATTAGCTCCTTTATCAAGGTGTCCTTGAGTGGGCTTCATAAGTCGAAGAGCCAAATAAATAAAAAGAAAATTCCGCCACCGGAGGCTTCTAAATGCGACGCGACGCGTCTAAAGCAGGTTGCTGCTCTTTTGAATGCGCACAAACCTACTTCTCAATTGTGCGGAGAGCGAAATTAACGCGTCGACAGGTCTTCGGTAATACTGCAACGCCCCCGCCACGAAATGCACTAAGACGTTTCAACACCGCGCGCTTAGGACGCCGCTTTAAAAGAGGAGTACTTCTCCCTTGGGCAGTCTGCATATCGCTCGATCTGCCCATCTCATATAGAGACTTAAAATCGACTCGGTAGATTTCCCCGAGATTGAAAAAAAAAAAAAGAAAAGAGAGAGAGAGCGAACGAAGCGAAGGTGGCCCTACTGTTGCTCTTTATATTCTTTATTCTTTGCCCCGAAAGCCATCAAGTGAGGCATTTTCCCGCTGATTTTTGCCTCAAGAATGTATGCCGACCAACTTTTCTTTCCTTGTACATCGGCCGACGCGAATTTGTCCGCCAATATTATTAAACGACTGCCACAGAGCGTCTCGTATTCCACGCGTGACGGCGTTGAACATAGTCGGGCGGCGTTTGAATAAAACATGCCCAAATTACGACCCGATCTGTTCTCTCTGACCTGCATATTCGTATAAGCGCGGATCGTGATCTGTTAACGTGAACTGTTAACAAAAAAGAAAGCTGCAAAAAGTGACGGTCATTAGGAGCCTGCATTTCTCTTCATCAGTGGTCTTTAAACTTTCCGTTGCCAGAAACGTTTTCAATCGCTCACAAGTCATGAAGTAATCTCTCCGATAACATTTCCTTTTCTTCACACGCTAAGCTCAAACCATAGTAACTAAAAACATGTTATAGTACATGGTATTGCTGTTTATGCACCTCACAAGCCACTCACAGTATGATGTCAATGAATAAAGCTGTGTCACATCACTAAGTATCACTGCATTGATGTCTTATTCGACTGAAGTTTGGCTTAGGATCAACCCGAATTGATCCTTTGTATCAATTTTTTCGATGTCATATGGGTCAATGTGGAGGATGCACAACGGCGCAGACAGTTAATCGCAAATGCGTGCCCAGATGCGTTCACTGGATCTCTCTAGAGATGACGCTCGCAGCGCTGATCGCGGGTACTTCCACAACATCGTAGGGCACCGGTGGTGTTTGGCGGACCACAGTTCGAGTAGCGCATTTTCATCTTTTTTTAAATTTTTTTTTTGGGGGGGGGGGGGGTAATAGCCGAGAAAGGAGAGCTTAGAACTGCAGATAATTTGACATTGTAGCGAGTCAAAAAATGTAAGCAAATCCTGGCACAGCAATGACCTGACCGGCATTGCGGGCGACAAATCGGAAAATACGCACGCTTTTGAATTCCGAATGCAGAAATGCGCTTTCAATTCAATTCCCAAATACGCTTTCAATTCGAATTCACAAATACGATTTCAATTCGAATACGCCATGACGGTAGGTTCTCACCCTCTCTCGGCTGATGACCAGCGAGTACACAAAGCAGTAAAGAGAAGGAGAAGGAGGAATTCGAAGTTAAAAAAATAACGAAGAAAAAAACCATATAAATTGTAAGATAAGAAACGTCACAGATTTGGAATATATATAGCCGGGTTAACTAATCGTTATTATTAGTATTACGTGACAAGGATTGGCCGTCCACATTATAAGTGACCCATTCCTTCATTTCTTTCTTTCTCTTTTTTATATTCGGTGGACTTGCCGCAAGGCATGTGTACAAAAATGTTTTGAAAAACAGCGTAAAATAGATGCACGTCCAGTTTGAAACAAGTCCAGTTTGATGCAGGTACAGCAGCAATGAATTCGCGCACTTGTCCGTTATCCAATGGATAAGGTCATTTCAGTAGTGAAGATCTTTTCAGTAGTGAAGAACCGCGGTTTCCATAATTTTAAAGATCAGCCCAAACGTCAGAGCTATTCACCTAAGCGTCAGCAAAGTCGCATAATGTTCGCAGCTGTACAGGCAACCCACGAAAACAAAGCGCACGTAGCCTTCACAAGCCTGCTCTATTTCGTTTTTTTTTTTTCGAGCACACTAACGCGCGAACAGCTGGAATTCGGATCCATACACCGCCACTGCTGTCCCATTTGTCTGTTGATGCGTGTTTGTGCGCCGTATAGTCGTAACCCGACAGTACGTGAGATGTTGCACCTGCGGCAGGCGAATTCGCAAATGCGGAAAATGGGTTGCCCCGGCTTTGCGTGGCCATCACACACGGAAAATTAATTTCTGGGGCGTTCTGTCCTTGTGCGTTCTCTCTCTTTTAAAAACAGACACTACACAGAGAAAACGACACACAGAAAGAGCTTGTGCGTGTCGTGCACTCTTTCGCACAGTTAATGATTATCGTAAACCTCCACAACTTGCCCAGCAACAGGTCGTTTTGAATCAGCCTGGTCAACTCCTGCTGCTCTTCTGTAACCGCTCCATGCCTAGCGGATCAGCCATTAATCAATTGCCGGAAACAGAAAAGCACAGTGACTTAGATAAGGAAAGAGAACAGCGGATTTAGTTCTGGGAAAACTGGAAATGAACAAGTTTTCACAGGAAATGTTGAACGCCGGAAGACCCAGTACAGATACAGGATATCTAAAACGAGCCGCTACAGTGTGCAGAGAGCACCGCTCGCGACTGTGGTGGCTCGCTTTCATCACAGACCAATGTCAGAAGAAGGCATTTTAGATTATGTAGGCATTTTAGATTTCTGTAGCTTTGGGATTTCTTTATTCCATAAATTGAGACCATAAGTCGAGATTCTCCTTCCCTCAGTCGCTAGAATACACTGTTTTCTTTTCAATGCGACAAATTTCCTTCAAATTGGTCCCGCGCGGTTCTCGCATGGGTGTTTCTCGGCGTTTCACACGTGTTTAAATTGAGAAATCGAAGTTGGCCCGCAGGTAAGGCTTCCTCTTAATGCCACTAGAGCAAGAAAGGTTTGATTCAGGCGGCGATACGCTGCAGTCGAAAACATGGGTTTAAACATGGAGGAAAGAAACAAAACAAGAGAGGCCCTGACGTCACGTTTTTGAAGCCGGAAGTGCAGCCATGTTGGTGTGCCATCACCCTTTGCGCCTCCAGTCAGGGTTTCTGCAGCTCGCCGGAGCAGATGGGCGCGAACTTTGAACTTGCATTGTTACGAGCCGCCGGAAGTGTGTGCTGTTGGCTCACGTCAAAACAATGCCTACGAAACTTCTGTATAGCAGTTTTAATGAAGCAGACGCGCTCCTGTGTTTTTTCCGTGGCACGTTGAAGACCACGACGAAGACCCGCACCGTAATTGCTTGAGTGTATCTGCTGGTGGCGGACACTCACACTCACAGACCTCAAACACAACTTTCAAGCTTAAACACCACACTCCTAAGTCAGCTTTTGTCGCGAACAAAAGGTGCTGCGAAAAAGACACCGGTGGAAAAATCTTATCTCACTTTTCAGAGACCGAGAGCAGCAGCGAAAGCTTCAGGAGCGCGGTTGCTATGGTAACGTTGACATTTGGGGTACCCGTCCCAGTGCTCCTTTGCGAATAACAGCACGTGACTTCCGCCACACCTTCTCCAATACGTCCGTGCTGGCCAGGGCCTCTCCTGGGTTTCCTTCCTCCATGGGTTTAACGGTATTCTCTATTTCTTGCGTGAAAGTAATCACTTGCGGCGCACATGCATCGACGTGTGTCTCCCTTGGCAAAATCACGAGCATTTACGATAGCGATGGTCATAAGAACCATTTATGTTTCCTGCTATAGTCTGACGATGAAATTAACGACGCTTCAGAAATGGGATGTGCATTCTTGATGCAGAAATTATTTATTGAAAGCAAAAGTAGGAGCAGGCTCACTTTCCAATGTGCAATTTTTCTATAGCGTCATATGGACCAGAAGGTAATTAGTTATAAACTTAATTAGGTAATTTTTGTTAATTAGTCAATTATGCATTTCATTTTTTTGCGCAAGTAATGTCCGACTCTTCGAGTAGACCAGCTCAAGAACTAGAATTGTGCTGTCTGCCACACGCCACTTAAAAAAAAAAATTAATGTGTTCGCTGAAACATCCTGTATGTTGTTATACCCAGTGTAATAGCAAATACTGCTATAGCTTCAGTTGTCCTGCCTTCCACGGTAGCATTTGGCTATGACGTTGCGCTGCTGATGTCGAGCTCGCGCGTTCGATTCAGGCAGCGGCGGCCGCATTTCCACGGGGGCGAAATGCAAATACGCCCGTGCACTTAGATGTATAGGTGCACGTTACAAAGAACCCCAGGCGATCAACATTAATACGCAGTCTCCCACTACACGGCGTGCCTCGCAATCAGGATGTGGCTTTGGCACGGAATACCTCAGAAATTTTAGTTTTAATTTAGCAGAATTCTCGTGAGGTCAGTTTTGTATTCTCGTGTTCATTACGTCATTGCGCTAAAATATACGGAACTGTGACGGGGGCTTGCCCGTGGAACAGTTAGGCTTAGTGATTGTAGTCCTGGTAATAATAAACACGTTATATAGGTGCATGACGCTGCCCAACAAGTTGTACGCACCTGTAGTCGGCAGAGGCCACTGACGTCGCGCCAAAACGCACAACCCCGACTTTCCTGCGACGGATCTGGATGCGCCTCATGGAAGCCTGCATCGTCATGGTCCCACCGGCCTTGCGCTCGACGGTCCAGTTCACCTGGCGCTGCTCCGCCATGGCCGACAATATCCGGCACGCACCACCGTCCCGAAAGCGAATAACACGACCAGACCGGCTAGTCCGACAACCCCGCCGGCGCTTCTGGGACCCGCGATCGCGACACAAGAGCGTAAACAGCAAGCTCAGTCCTTGTCTCAAAGTCAGCGCCGGGTAGACACGGTTGCGTCAGGGGCCATTCCTTCGCGATCAGCGTATGCTTGCGGCAAAGCAGGAACAACACGTTGCGATCCTCGTTGCAGCCGAAGAAAGATGCGCTGGCGTCGGGTCTTCTTCTCCGTCTCGTATCGACGTATAAAAGAAAACTCGCATCAAGGCGAGAACAACATGCGTCGGGGTACCCGTTACACCAGCTTACGACACCAAGGCGAGGCGGGTCTTGAGGGATGACCGCATCAATCAACACAAGCACGCCGCACTTCTCTCCCTGCTTGCTCTTTTTTTCTGTCCCCGGCACACGCTCCAATAAGCGGCGGCAGTCTCGATGTTTAGAAAAAAAAAAAAGCGGTAGCTTCGATGTAATTACCGAACCTCGGCGGAGAAGCTCGCAGGTTCACCGTGGAGCACCGTCATTAATCTGCGACGGCGCGAAGATGCGGGCCTTGGTCGGGACGACGGAAGTCAGAGCACCAAGTCAGAGCATGCAGTGATGTAGAGCCGCGGCCCAATTAGTCAGCCCCGGTAAAAACGAGTAAAAGAAAACGTGACAACACGGCCTGCACAACGCTTTGCAGTGCTTCTCGTCGTCTTCGTCGCAGGCTTCACGTATACTCCAAGAAAAGCAAGCCCGCACAGGCAGCTACAGCGGCGGAGTCGTCGTTCACGGTGAACGCACGGAGAACGCAAGCGTGAGAGGAGAGAAACAGCAGGGCAAGCTTCACAGTCGTCGCGGCGACTTCACAGCTTCACACCTGGCATTGCGGCGCGGCCGCTGAAACGGCTGAATGTTGACAGCGAGTGAGAGACTCCGAATGACGACGGCCTGGCGGTGTCGTTGTCGTCGTAGTAGTAGCGCCGTAGCGGCGTAGCAGCGCAGCGGCACTGACGCTCACTCGTGGGCGTGTGTGTAAACTACGTCGGCGCTGCGAACGAAAAAAAGAAAAGATACGGAACGAACAAATTCAACAGAAGTTGCGCCGTCGCGCGCGCGTTCACGTCGAGCACTCCTTATCCACGGCAAGCGCGGCAGCGGCAACGCTGGTGGGTGGTGTCACAGATCCGATCGTCCTGGCCGATAGCGCGAGCGGCGTATGTTACTGTAGTCGGCAGAGGAAAATCCAACAGTGAGCGCACTGTTTCTCAACGTCGGCGAGGTTGTTCTGAGCTACGTAGCTTTTTTTCTTCTTTTTTGCTCTCTCTCTCCTTCTCTTTCGAAAGCAAGTTAGCAGGGAAAGGAGCAGCGGAACAAAACGGCTCAACCTCGGAGAAGTATATATATACACACACATATATATATAAAAGAGCAAAGTCAAGAACCGTTCTGTTCTTCCTTCTCTCACTCTCTCACTTCACAGTGCGGCACGCGCCGCGGGAGAGCCGCTGACGACGACGTTCCCTTCTTCACAAAGCGATCAGCGCACAGGCGACACAGCGTGCTCCTCCCCCCACCCAAGCTGGCACGGTGTTTCGGCGACAGCAACCAAAGAGTTCCACCGCTGAAGGTCGTCCCGTAGGCTGATACGTCCTCAGTGTTACACGACCAGTAGCGGCAGCAGAGACAAGTATGTTAGAGGTCACGAAGAGAGCGCGCGTAACGTTCCTCGAACACGGCGGCGCAGATCACCCAGCGATGGTCCAACGGGCCGAGCGGCGTCGTCGGCGTCGACATCAGCAGCGGCGGCGAACGAGGAGGAAGGGCGTACGACATTTCGTCTGGAAGGACGAAAAACACACTGGCGCGCGCGCGATCCGCGAAGAGCGCACCATGCATAGTAATGACTCGAGGAAGACGCCGCGCCCGCTCCAAAAAGAAACGAAGGCAAGAAACACCGGCGCGCGGTTTCTTGGGGATGCCGGAGCAGCAGCCACTGCGACGTCGATGGCGAGCCAAGCGCTAGAAGCGCGCGAAGCTTAGCCCGCGAGCAGGACCCGCCAGTATAACGCCTGTGAGTGTCGCACCGTCGTCTGGGAGGGGCGAGGCAGAAGAGGCGAGAGGAAGGGTAGTGTAGGTAGGGGGTGGAATGGAGCCAAGATTAGAAAAGACGGGCAACCGCGACAAGATGAACGGGGGGAAGGTTCAAACCCGGTGCCTACAAACTCGTGTGCACCCCGCTTCTCCGGAGAGAAGGGCACGTGACCGCTCCTGGCTCTCGCGGAGCTTCGCTCAGGCGGCAACGCTCTCGAGACTCGGCTGGAACGCGAAGCTGCCGCCGCGGTTGGCTTTCTATACGGTAGGAAGGACACTCAGACGAGGCATGATGCGCCGTCGGCTCTTTGCAAAACCCCACTGGGAACGGAGAGTACGCGACGAGGAGTGTTTTGCACCCGGCACGCGAGAGGTTCCGGTAGGGAGTGCGGTTGAACGTCACAAAACTTGGCACAGATCTGTCGACGCGAGACGATGATGTCGTGCAAGAAGACCGCGCGCTTGCGGGACTCGGCTCGCGCCACGAAACAGCTGACGACAAGCGCAGAGCCGGCACACATGTAACCGCGACGTCGCTTCGCCGCCGCCGTCATCTCAGTTGCCGTGACCTATACAAGAGGTGCATGTGCAGGGCTACACCGGTCGTCGCGCCTGTATGAGTACGACTGGGGCGCAGCTAAGTCGGTGGTGACACAACGGGAAAGCCCTTTGTTTCTGGTGGGAGCGGTTTGTATACGCTCCGTGGCGCGGGTACGCCAGCTTGCACGTGCGATGGTGTGGATGCTTCGCAATTCGATCGCGAACTTACCCGGCTCTCTGAACCGCTCTAAAGGTTGTCATTCTGCTGAGTCATATTGCGAAAGTAACAATGGCCCTCAACGCAGCGCCGCAGAAATGGTGTTCGCGTAATTGTAGAAACACGGCGTGCTTTTTCAGTCGAGCGGATATACGGGGTGATCATTTTTACGTTTTCCGGAATTTGCAAAAATCAATTGGGGCATTTCTGGTGCTTGAGCTGGATTATTTAAAGAGGCGGACATTACTAGCACGAGAAATCGAAACACGTACTCAACTAATTAACAAAAATTTACTTCCTAATTAATTTAATTGCGGCACACACTGCAATTTCCGAATTGTAGCCGGCAAATTTGCAATGCGTATCCACTTGAAAGGAATCTCCAGGATGACACCAGTTTCGAGATATTGTTTCCCAAAGTGTGGGACGAAATACATCAGCGTTCCAGTTATACTTGTGTGCTTTAATGCATAAAAAACACTCTGTTGAAGAAGTAGGTGGAACACTAGTGCATTTCTACGGAAAGTTTGATGGCGCGTATCTCCAAACTGGCGTCATTCTGGAAATTCATTCCACGTGGATACGCCTAGCAAACTCACCGGTTGCAATTCGTAAATTGCAATATGTGCCGTAAAGTAATTAATTCAAAATATAATGAGTGGATTTTGTTAATTAGTTGAATATGTTTCGATTTCTCGTGCAAGTAATGTCCGCCTCTCTGAATAATCCAGCTCAAGAACTAGATTTATGTTAGCTGCAACACAGAGGTTAAGGTACCACAGCTGCTTCACCTGACTTCTGAAATGAAACAGCAGCTGTTTGCTGGTTCACAAAGTACGTTGTCGTGCCGTCAACGTCGCCCTGCAGCTGTCGTGATCGCGGCTTTAACAGCGTTGCGAAGTAAATGAGTGAATGCTTTCTAAAGCTGTCCGAGTCTTCCTCTCTGTTAGCAGCGGTCATCAATGTAGGACACACATGTCTACACACGATCGCACATGTTCAGGGAGTAATCCGTTTTATCCGCGAGCTGCCGAAGCTCTTCACGGAGCTTTAACATCATACAAATATGCGACCATATATCGTACAATATGACAATCGTGCACATCACGCATATGGCTGCAGCTGGGTCGTCAAAGTCGATCGAGATTCCTCCACTGCAGCATATCTGCATGTCTATACTGCGCAGTTCCGCAACCTTAAACTCTGTCAGTCGATTAGGATCACGCAGCAGTGCTGAAAGGGGGCCTAACTGGTGGAACGCCAACGCAAGAGACGCTTTTTGGTACAGTAAAAGAAGACACACTATATTAACGACGTGCCACATGATATGACCAACAATGGCTAAGAAACCATGTCGCAAGCGGAATGGGACTAGTACAGCCCGCAAACTTCAAACCGTGGGGAAGTTTCGTTTCGTGCTATAGGACTAACACCCCAACGAACGTCTAGTGAGAATCCATGGGAAACCTCATAGCGCACCCTAGTGAGAACGCTTCTTCTCCAAGTTGGTAATGGTTCATTTCGATGGCGTTCACAACGCACACATATATCTAAACAAATAACGGACAGGCACAGAGCGGTTCAAAAAACTTGTTGCTAGCCTAGTTAATTAGTCTACCTAATTGATATTGTAAATGAGGACTACCTAATTGCGACGTGCTAGTCAGTCACATCGTTGCGACAACCTTCTTCCCGCGTCGTAGTGAATGTTTTCATTTGTATCTGTGGTTTTTATGCGTCTCTACAGCGGCAATTATGTCTCACGGAGAGCGAAATAGTATTCAAGAGCGCAGCGATCTTGCCTATACCTTACTGCTTTAAAATTACACTAAAGACATTAAGTCAACGTGGACTAGCATTCGAGGAATGTCGCAGAGCTTGTTTCGTGCCAAAAAAGACTTAGTTTAAGAGAAACTCGAGTCTGAAAGGTTGCATACCTTTAGCGCAATTCAAATCCTCCGCCCCCAAGCGGGGATTGATGGCGTTTCATACGACATCATCGCCCTTTGCTGCCGTTGGTGAGTAAAACGGCGCCCGACAAACGGCGTTACTATTTCTGACTCAAAACCACGGAGCAAGAAACCTTTCTCAAAACGCAAACTCGCGGCCATGGAGAAACCGAACCAAGACAGAGCGTTGGATTCACCGCTGCAGCGCTTGGTGAAGTGACTTGGACCGTTCGGGCGTCCCGCGACATCACATGGACGTGGAACTCGCTGCCACTTGCAGCTTGTGTCAGTTTCGCGAGCCAGAAAAACCGGCGCAGCACTACGCATTAACGAAACTACTGAAACGCGAGAGCGCGCGGGCGGCGCAAAGTCGAGCGAAAATGAAACCTTTCGACCGCCCACGTCGTTGTCAAGGGTAACGTCATAGAGTTCGTTTCCGTTTATTGCGATAGCAATTATATGGACACTCCAAAGCGGTTTTATGCCGTCGGCGTTTAGCTGCGGCACCAAATGCGTATTTATATAAAAAGATTGCGAGGCGAGAAAGTGGGTAAGATTTCCCGCGCTGCTCGACGAGCGTCCCATTCTGATCTCGTCGAAAACCTCCGAGCCGCCCCCAGAGGCACCGAAAACAGTCACCAACACCGCGCGCGTTCGGTGCGAACGCGGGCAAAACACCGACGGCGTCGACAACAGCTCTGCGCGTTGCTGGTGCTGCTGCATGTCCAAGTTTATACAGCTGATAGAGCCACTATCCTTACTCCGTATAGCTCTGTACTAATTTGTTATCGCAATTGATGGTTCGCCTTTCGGGCGAAACTGCGACATTTTTTTTCTAAATATCGAATAGAATTGGAATAGCAGCATTTTCTTCCATTTTATAATGCAATGCAATGTTCTCATTATTACAAGTGGTTGCGTACTAGTGAGAGAATTATAATTAGCAGTGCCTACGTCATCAGGCTACCTGAATTTCGCGGGGTAGTCTGAAATCGCGTTCTCCATATACCTCAATTTCTCGGTTACTAAAGCTCTGTTCTAGGTAATATATTGCCGCCTTACACGTTCTCAAGCATCACTCTATCCCTTTAGCTTGACCTTATGTTTATCTTTAGTGTCCCAAAGTCTGTGTGTGCTGTGAATACTATTGAAATTAGCTCATAACGCACCTCACGCCTGTCAGAACAACACTCTATGCCTCGCCTCATTTGTGACAGGGTAATCTCGTGTGAGCAGCTGAGGCGTGTCAACTAAAACAGATGAGAACGCCGTGTCATGACTTCTTACCGTCCCACCACAGCCGCAGTGCGCGGATCAGGAGCTTACAAAGCTGAGCTACGTCGTTCTAGTGTTTTCGTTGAAAACATTGGAGAAAAATTCGAGCTTCGCCTCCCGCACCATGCGTCGGAGCGGAGATGTCTATATACTGACAGCTGCAGAGCTTTCCGGGAACATTCAACTCAAGGTGAATGTCTCTTGCTTAAAGAATGCATCCGCATGTTTGTATCTCAAACCTGGGCTGACATTTCAGAGACCTTTTTCTCCTCTGTGCCTCCTCAGATAACAATGTGTTCTTGCGCCATCTATACATGGTTTCTGTAATGAATGTGGGTGTGCGGATTTTAGAAACTGTTGAATAACCACTGAAATATTGCGCTATTAGATTCTGCTCTCGGTTCATGGTTCATACTGGTTCATACTGTTCATAATGTCCATAATGTGCAGTGTAATGACAGGCTTTCTGAGGTTGGAAATAGCCGGCTGTGAAAGTTATTTTATATCAATGTTGAGGAGGCTGTACATTATTCCCGAACTATACGAAAAATATTAGATATTCGATCCTATTCACTTCTGGCACTATACAATTCATATTATTTCTTTTTATTTATTGATCCTTAAAGGCCCGGAGGGCATTACATACTATACTCGGCCTGGAAAACTATTATTAGCAATGCAACAACTAATTCATGTGGAACTGAAGGTGAACAAAATTTATCAGAAATTGTACGAGACATTCATGTTTATGCACATCCTATCGCAACTATCACGTTCTCCGTACTAATATATAGTCTGTCAATGCAATGCAAGCTGTCTTTTTCAATAGAGTGTAAAATTAGGCCTGTTGCTTCAAGTTCATTATGACGATAGCGCGGAAGGCACGGTGACAAAGAAAAAAAAAAGCACGCAGTACAAATGCTTCTCTCAAAGCCTGTAGCGGGCCTTATGGTCAAAGCATCGTCGCAAGTGCAATGCGGCAATCACTCATTCAAGGAAGTCGCAAAATATTTACCGAAATGTTAAGCAGAGGACATACAGGTGAACTAACCGGAGGGCCAGAAGCTGGGATTAAATGCCAATCAATCAATCAATCAATCAATCAATCAATCAGCCAACCAACTCAATCAATAATCAATCAATCAATCAATCAATTTTATTTCACCCAACACAGGTTGGGACAAGAAAAGGAAGAAGAGAGGGTACAAGGCGGCGTATACTGTTCAAACCCCATCGTTCCTCTAATTTTAACACGTGGTTTCACCTTTAAACAGGATTCATTGCAAGGTAGTTCTCACTATAACTTGGAAAAATCTACCAATTTATTGGCGAATGCCTATGGGTGTGCGGCACTTTGTTGGACAACAACAACAACACATTGTGGACGAAAAAAAAAACGCATTCACAGCAAGCGACACCTGCGCGACCCACGCCTCGACCCGCCCACAGTAGCGCCCCATACAGTGCCAATTATGTTCCCACCCAATTCGGCTTAATCATTTCCATCAAGCACAAGCGCCGTGCGCTGCTCTTAAAAGGAAGTTTTACCGCAGGAGCTTCGGTATACAAACATGGGAGCGGACAAATCGTTTTCTCCGTTCTTGATGCTGTTTGTAGCGCTTAAAACTAAAAGTATATTCTACCGACTGCGTGAAACGATGATGTTTTTTAGTGCATCAGAAAAATGCCTCACAATGGCAAAATTAAAGCACACACACACATGCAGAAACGAACGAACGAACGAACGAACGAACGAACGAACGAACGAACGAACGAACGAACGAACGAACGAACGAACGAACGAACGAACGAACGAACGAACGAACGAACGAACGAACGAACGAACGAACGAACGAACGAACGAACGAACGAACGAACGAACGAACGAACGAACGAACGAACGAACGAACGAACGAACGAACGAACGAACGAACGAACGAACGAACGAACGAACGAACGAACGAACGAACGAACGAACGAACGAACGAACGAACGAACGAACGAACGAACGAACGAACGAACGAACGAACGAACGAACGAACGAACGAACGAACGAACGAACGAACGAACGAACGAACGAACGAACGAACGAACGAACGAACGAACGAACGAACGAACGAACGAACGAACGAACGAACGAACGAACGAACGAACGAACGAACGAACGAACGAACGAACGAACGAACGAACGAACGAACGAACGAACGAACGAACGAACGAACGAACGAACGAACGAACGAACGAACGAACGAACGAACGAACGAACGAACGAACGAACGAACGAACGAACGAACGAACGAACGAACGAACGAACGAACGAACGAACGAACGAACGAACGAACGAACGAACGAACGAACGAACGAACGAACGAACGAACGAACGAACGAACGAACGAACGAACGAACGAACGAACGAACGAACGAACGAACGAACGAACGAACGAACGAACGAACGAACGAACGAACGAACGAACGAACGAACGAACGAACGAACGAACGAACGAACGAACGAACGAACGAACGAACGAACGAACGAACGAACGAACGAACGAACGAACGAACGAACGAACGAACGAACGAACGAACGAACGAACGAACGAACGAACGAACGAACGAACGAACGAACGAACGAACGAACGAACGAACGAACGAACGAACGAACGAACGAACGAACGAACGAACGAACGAACGAACGAACGAACGAACGAACGAACGAACGAACGAACGAACGAACGAACGAACGAACGAACGAACGAACGAACGAACGAACGAACGAACGAACGAACGAACGAACGAACGAACGAACGAACGAACGAACGAACGAACGAACGAACGAACGAACGAACGAACGAACGAACGAACGAACGAACGAACGAACGAACGAACGAACGAACGAACGAACGAACGAACGAACGAACGAACGAACGAACGAACGAACGAACGAACGAACGAACGAACGAACGAACGAACGAACGAACGAACGAACGAACGAACGAACGAACGAACGAACGAACGAACGAACGAACGAACGAACGAACGAAGAATCAAGTTTACAACGCCGTAACAGCAATAAATAACTATCATAACTACAAAATGTTTGTCATACACAGCTCTGAAATGTACCAATAGTTTGTTAGTGGGAGTTTTGCTAAACCTTCGTAAGCACTGTAAGCTTTAAATTCGCGTATCCCACTTGTCGCCTTTAGACGATCCAAAAGGTACAGTTGACGGAACTGCGATATTGGCTTTTGGTGCAAAGTTACAAAGTTCGTGCTTCAATTTTCTTGGAGCCTAACAATTTTCGGGAATGTTTGTTAAAAATATGAGGTCCTGAATCGAAATGATACTTGCTACAGTAGCTAGATATTAAATTTACATCCGAAATGCAACAAACTTCATTCAAATCGGCTTTCCAATTACCTAAAAATATGGGGTTTTTTATTGCGCTTTGCATGCGTTTGAATAAAGAAATCGAAGTTGGCCCCGAACTAAAGTCTCCCCTCAACCTGTACACACGCGTACATGAAAAGTGAACAGTACCATTGTTTCGTCATTTTTCGACGTTTTCCGGGCATTCGTGTTTGCCCCCCGCCCCCCCTTGACGCTCTGCAGAAACTAGAATCCATTTACTTGGCCGTTGCAATATTATAAATATTGCAACGCATCAAGCAGGGGATGCGAATTCGGCTCCCCACGGCGGTAAGTTCCTTCCTATTTCATTTATTTCACTTTTTTTTATGAAAGGCACGCTAAAAAGAAACACTAAATCAGTTTATACTTTGAGTATTATTCGAAAAATTCAATTTTCGGTCATTTCGTGCAAACAGCGTAATTATTGGAACAAAAAAAAAATGAACGTCAAAGTTACATTTTTCGAATTTCACGCACAAACCCAAGCGTACAGTACCCCAGTGCGACGTCATGGATTACAAAAATATTTATTTTCGTACTCGGGCCGCTGTAGCACAGCATAATTTCTTGAAACTTGCCAGTTCAGTCTCTGGATCTTTTAAATATAGAAGACAATGTGGTCCGGCCATCTTTACCGAAAAGAAATTAACTAGGCCTGTGCAGACGCCGGCAAAATCCATGACGTCAGAGTGAGGTGGTGCAGAAACTCGAAGTTCGCGTCGCCATTTGTAGTTCATTTCTGCGTGTTTTCTGACTTGTGAAGCCACTTCTCGCAGTAGGAGTGGTGTTTCTTGCTATCGAATTAGTGTAATTTACTAATATAGCTCACATTATTTTTTCTCCTTAGTGACCATTTAAGAAAGCGACGATGTACATGAATGCCAACTCCTAAGATTAGTAGGCACACTAAAGAAACAAATTAAGTCAGTTTTCTTTATGCTTTCATTGCAGCCACTGTCGGTTCTTTCAGCGGTACTTACATCAAGCCACGGCAAACATATCCATACAACCGCGCTATTCAGTTCACGTATGATGCAATTATAGATAGCGTTCGGATTAGGTGCGACGTCTCTTCGGTTGAATGGACGGAGAAAACGAGCGGCATGCTCTTCTTTTGGCCAGTTTGTCTGTATCGGGCCGCACAGGAGGAAAAAGGCAACGGCGTACCGGCGCTGGACGTCGGCCAAGCCTTCATGCGTACAAGCAGTGTTTGCGGGAAGAGGCACAAACGAAGATTTATACGTCGTCGGGTTGACGCTCGGGAGTATGAGAACGTTTTACACAAAGACTACTGCGCGCCGAAGTGTCTTCCCCGTCAGTACACCCTTGGATGCGCCTTCGCGAACGCTGCATTAAGCTAACGCTCATATGTCCTCTAACCCTTTCTTTTATTGCGGTAGCAATTACATGGACACTCCAAGCGCATTTCTGACGTCACCGTCGTCGTCACCGTGAGGTTCCGTATAAAGTCCAACAGCGATAAAATCGTCGCCGCGCGCCGTATGCTGCATGTGCGAGTGAAAGCGCGCAAGGGAAGCGCGCTTTCACGGAGAGCGAACGCACGCCGGAGAGCAAACGCGGCGTCTTCCGTCGCGCGAAAGGCCGTAGGGGGATTGGAGGGAGGGAGGGGACGCGATGTTTAGCTGCGGCACCAAATGCGTATCTTGCGACCGGGCGCAAGGGGAACTGGCGACTAAATCTCCCACGCGAAAGGAGGAAAGCCGGAAGGCAAGGCGGCAGGAGGGGGCGCGGCTTCTACTCTGCCACCAACTGCGTACTTGTACTTTGCGCGGCTGCGGGCTGTCACGCACACCGTATTTTGAAAGCAATCTCCACACGGCTCTTACCTTTGTATGCGCTGTGCTTTCGCCGCTCAGTTTCCGTTGAAGCGATACACCACACGTACCTTCGCTCGCTGCTGCTGCCGTGTTTGCTCAGGCCAGCGTTTTGACAGTGGTTGTCTGCGGTCATCTAGTATTCTCTATTCATGTTTGCTTGTGCGTGCTGACACCATGCTTGTTAATTCAGTTAATAAGCGAATGTGTCCCAGTTTATGCAGCCGATAAAACTACTATTCTTACTCCGTATAGCTCTCTACTAATTTGCTAGCGCAATTGATGCTTCGCCTTTGGGGCGAAACTGTGACTTTTTTTTTTACAATATAGTGCCGTGTATCGTATTTCACATAGATATACCATCAGCACAAATTGAAAGGGGGATAATAATAATTAAAGGGCGCGGACATGCCAACCGCACACACATTTCCACCCTTTACAAAACTTGGTGACTCACCATATGCAGGGTGTCTACTATGTTGGCATTTTAAAATTCCTTGAATTTTTACAGGCTTTCCCTGACTACATGTTTTAAGTTCCTTGTCGATCTATGACACTGGCGGTTTAGGCGCAGTAAATAATTGGTAGTTTCTAGCTTGCCAAGTTACCGCCAGCGCATAATTTTTAACTATTACCAATAAGACGTCAGTCAGTGGGAACGCACTGTCAGGTTTGACTGAATGAAGCGTGTCAAGCATGTGCCAACCACCCGGCCAAGCTCACTCCCACAAAACCAGCAAACGACAATACAATCTGCAGATTGCGTAGCTTCGGATGAAGCCTCACATCTTCCATTTGTAAAGGTTATTTTCATGCATCGCATTATTCTGATATTCGGCCCGCCATGTAACAGTGGCTTTGACCTTGTCAAGCCTTTGTGGTTTTTGTCTGCGTCCAAATCAGTGTCTGCGATACTGAAATAAACTTGAACTTGAACCATCACTTTCTTCTGCCATACTACAATGTTCACCATTACCACTGTATGTACCAATTTCCCTGATTCAGAGCAACCGGGGTGAAAATTCCCTGTTTTTGACCTGAAGTTCCGAGAACTTACAAGTTCCCTGGAAATTCTAAGTTTGCCAGATATTCCCTGATGGTTGACATCCTGCATATGGCAATATCACTTGGTCTGCACAGCCAGTGGTGCAGTGCACTTCGTAACAGCCTTTCCCAAACCAAGTGAAGCCATTTCTGTTTTCTTAATCTACTGCTTACATCTACGCCATGTGCGGGCGGACCCAGAAGAGCCTTCAGAATGGATATATTTGTTTAATGCTCGTGCGCTTTTTCCTGGGTTCTCAGCGCACGTGCTGGACGATACCTTGATTTACAGCTGTGGTCTGCACATCCTATACTTTTGTTTTTTTCGCGTAATAACGAAAAAAAAAAGAAGTTGGTGGCATAGATCTTTCCAGAGTCACCAGGCTCGTAACAGACTAAGGTACAGCTTCTTAAATTTTCGTTAGATCTACTTCTACGGAAGAGTTGGAGTCGACGACGAAGATGACTGCGACGGAAGGATCATAAGAGCTGCGGCCGACAGGGCAGCATGCGAACAGTCTGAGTCTTCGGTTTATGTAGTGCTACTCATCATGAAGTGCAGTTGCAGTTAAAGGCAGTGCAGTTACTTACGCATCTCGTCAACTACAGCTGACTATGAATGGTCGACTAACGTGGCTGCACCCTCCTTCCTCATTTTAATGCTTCATACCTTTCACTTAGAACGTTAATTTCAGCTTCCAGCAGCGACAAACGTTGCTTACATCTCTGTCTAGTATTTGTTTACCGCTACGCTATCGCTCACAGTACATCAGAAACAGCAAAATTTGTGCTCCTAGACATACTTATTTACGAGAGCTTATGAAGCTTCTATACTTTCGTTTCTTTGTTTAGTATCTTCTTTTCGTCTGTTGCAGCGAGGGAGAGCCACTGAAGGAGAGGACGACCGTAGCCCCTTTTCTAACGTTATGACTAGGCGGCAAACAACATCAGCCACGGCAGCCGTCAGGTCCTGTGCGATGACAAACATACACGACATACAAAATGACCTGACATAGAGCACACGTCGGGATGAACATGTCTAGGGCAGAAAAGAAAGCACGTTTGCTATCACTCGGTGTACAGCAGAAGATATGCCGCCGACTGGCATTCCCAGAAGAGACCAATTAGTTGACGAGGAACAAGAGCAGCGAAGTGCACACAACTCACAGGCGAAGCTCAGGAGGCGCACGCACGCGCAGATTGATAGGATGGGAGCATTTCCTTCCATCTCTCGCTCGGGCTTTGGCATTGAAAGGTCACGTCAGTAAGACCGATATTTTCTTCAATAACGGGTAAGAGGCTCTACAAGGTCCGACTGTCGTCATTACCTGCACTGATGTTCTTCATATCCCATCGACACGCCCGAGGTTAAAAACAAACAAACAAACAAACAAACAAACAAACAAACAAACAAACAAACAAACAAACAAACAAACAAACAAACAAACAAACAAACAAACAAACAAACAAACAAGAAAGCAGACAGACAAACAAACAAACAAAGAAACAAACCCGCTAGAGTATAGACGAGGGTATAGAGGAAATATGAGTTATCGTAGGCTGCCTTTGTAAGACGGCTACCAAATGAGCAAAATAACGAGTAATCGTATATTTCTAACATACATAATCTGCAGGAGCAAGCTTACACAGCTCGCTCTGGTCCTTAAACAAAGATGACAGAATCCCGTGACAAAATAGCACCCACGTTTTATCTGCTATCACGTTTTATATCCTATCGCGAGATGCAACCGGCGCAGTTAGCGCGCTTCAATGGGACAAGATGTATCGAACCTTGGAAAAGAAAAGTTATTATGATCGATGAAATACAACAACAGCTCAACTACTTTATAGAGTAGCTTCTAGGATAAATATACAGCGAACTATTCTTAGCTGAGATATGTCGTATACTTAAAATACTGCGTCGCAACGCTGTCATCCTTACGCGAAATACAAAGTTTGCCGTAATAACAATAAAACTACACATGGTCCCAATAGGCGCTTTCGTAGTGACAAGACGTTACGCTGACGGCAAATATCGATATTTCTATACGATATAAGATCTAATAAGATCAAACTGATTATTGTTATTGCAGCGACGTCATATCAGAGTACGCTGCAAAATTATCCGTCGCAACGACAAATATTTCTGACGTCAGGCCCAGGTGTGCTTCAGGAATGTCCCAAATTTCTATCTCGACAAACATTTCTTGACTTAGTTAGTGACTGAACATGCCCATATGGCCCCACACACAACCTCAAGAGTATCACTTACTTGCACTTGCTCTATCTGCGCAATTGCAAAAATTTTGTCTCCGAAAAACGCAGTCGGTGACACCGAGAAGCAAATAACCGGGCGGGAGCCGGCGCGGTTATTCCCGCTTCTGCTTTTGTAGGGAAAAAATATTTTGAAAACGTTTTTAAACTTTCCACAAAGGGAGGCCATCCTAATTTTCTAATACCTCGACATAGATACTACCATCTTTAGAAGCTCCGTCGATGCAGCATAATTCATAATGCTGGTTAGACGATGTCTCCTTAGATTAAACTTGTTTTCATTTCATCGTGATCTTTCCACTTTTATTATATTTACATTAGTAAATGTTGCAAATGTGCCTTTGATTTTTGTTGGGCTATTAGTTCCCGTGTCAATAACCGGATGATTGGAGCCCGTGCCAACGGAGGAGCTAATAGTACACGCAACTAAAAGACGCAGACAGGAAAACTATCTCAACAAGCATGAAAAATGAGAACAGCTGTAAGCATAGACACAGCATGCATCAGATAGCAACGCAGGCGGAGGCACGCCATGTCTGAATGGGAAGACGAAAAAAACCATCAAGGCGGGATACGTAGTTGAAAGACGTAAGGAGGAGGGCCCAGATTAACAAACCCGGTCCGACGGCAACGGCTAGGCCCGGACAGAGCAAGAAAAAATAAAAAAATAAATTCAGCATTTGGAGGCAGTCCGAGATGTCGCCATCCCTCGCATGCCTTGCCGAGATGAAAGTTTCCAGGCATCACATTCAAGAGGCGCGTATAAAGGCTTCCCGAAACACCAAAACATCGATTAACCAACACGAAAACAGAAAGAAAACGAAAAAAAAAAATACTAATTTCAGGGAAGCAAATGAGTGCGTATACAGAGCATCGGAAAGAGAAGTACAACAAACCCTCCTCTGCCACAAAGCACGACCTAGCGAGATGAAGAGGGGGGGGGGGGGGGGAGAGGAGGGTTGAGGGTAAGGCGGGGAAGGAAATGGTTATAGTACCGGTCGGCACTAAACGGAGTCAGGTTGAGTGCCTCGTAAATCAGTCAGAAGCACCTGACGAAAGCTGAGCTCAGAAGGAAATTTTTATCACCGTTTCTTATCTATCCTTTCCTATCTCTCTCTCTGTCTCTCTATTTCCTCTCTCACCCAGCCATTTTGGGACGGAGCTCGACCAAGGATCACTGTGAGAATTTATCTCTTTCGCCCCTTAGCGCGTATGCGTCCTGGTATCGGATGAATATTAGGAATCTGATACGCGCGATGGATCAACCCGTCCATTTGTGTACTTGGCTGCGGCGTGTTCTCGGGCCGTTACCGCGGATGCGCCAGCACGGCCTTTTATATCCACGTTTGGCGATCACGATGAACCTCCGATGGAAGACTCGCGAGCTACGATGTGCGGTGCCGGAATTCGGGGTACCGAACTCCTTGCTTCTCAAGATGAGCGTTGATTATTGTACTTGGAGTAACAACGAAGCGGACGATTGCTTGCCAGCCTAAAACTAGAGTCAAATGTGAAAAAAAAGGTCATAAAATAGGTCTATGAAGGTACCCCTGCTGAAGACCACACCAGACCGGTCTGGTGCTTTCTAGTGTTTCCAAGTGTAAACGCCAGCATGGTCTGGTGTTTCCTAGGGTTCAGAACAGAGTGGTCTGGTGGTTCCTGGTGTATACATTAGAGTGGTCTGGTGATACCTGGTGTGCACAAAGCAGTGGCGTGGTGTTGCATGTTGTGCAGGCATACCCCTTGTTCGTAAATACTTCACAAGTCACTGTGGTCTGCTGCCTTCTGGTGTGCATATGACAGTCTGGTGCAGTGAAAACTTAGCTTTTACACGCCAGAGTGGTGCCATGTTTTGTGGAGGGCTTCTCTGGTTTATCCATTAAGGTAGTGATTGTGGTTTCCTCAAATATAAATAAATCCGCTGATCTCGTTGTGCATGTGGACCTGGTATATAATTGCAACAAAACCTCAAATCCTCTTAATTTTGAGCAGGTTGATATTTACACAATGTTATGAATTACATAAAACCAGTGTTGTACACGTTCCTCTAAAACAGGAACGAAACCTCGTTCCTCGTTCCTTTCCAATTTTCAAACGACTTCCCGTTACAAGTTCCCTTAATGCAGAAGGAACGCATTTCAGTTACACTTCGCACATTGGAACGTCTGTTACATTGACGTTACATTAGATTTTTTTAAATATAAATTATAGTGTCGGAAACTCCTGGGACGAAATAAAGCGAGCAATTTAAAACTCACATCGAACTACGTATATTATACGAATTTGAACATCAGCGGCAACAAATTAGCTGGAGATATAAATAATCCAAACAAACACTGCTAGACGAATTTTAGAGCGATAGATCTACTACTCCAAGTATAAATCCAGAAAACGCCTTGTTCCGTCTTCAAGCTTAGCCAAGGTCAAACTGGGACTTAGCCTGCCACTACCGGTGGTTACTGCGTACGTCGCGTGGGCGCCCATATCTTTAAAGCGATCTGCGATGTGGACAAAGTGCGCCGAGTGCTGATAGCTTCGTATGCGCTGTGCTTTCCACGCGTAGTTCGCGTTGAAGCGAGACGCAGCATGAAGGTCAATTCGCTCGCTGCTGCTGCCCCGCCGAGCAGCGTCTGTGTGTCTTGTGGTGCAATTGTAGATGCGGTAGTTGTTGACGGCGCCAAGTAGTGTCTGTGTCCTTTCCCAAAGCAAGCAAAGCCGTGCTATCACTCGACAAACTTGGTTTCACATGGCACTTTTTTTTTCAGGGAGCACCGGACATACTCCAGACATGTCTAACTGCAACTCCCAGTGCCTTGAAGTGAAAACCAGGATTGGTCGATAGGGTCATGACAATTGTGAGTCACGTGAGGACTGGAAATTTTCCATCAACTGCTAAGTGCCTCGAGTGGCGCCGCGATCCTGACGTCATCGTTCCTCTGCGGCAGGTCGGTATGCTGGCATGGAGGAAAGAAACCGCAGGCAGGAGCGTCACGTGACAATCTTGAAGCCTCGTTATGAAAAGTCGCCATGTCTCTTGAAAGGCTAAGCATCGATTGCGATAGCAAACTATCGGACAGCTATAAAAAGTAAAGATGGTAGTCTTATCGGCCGTATAAACCTGTAAACATAGGCATACTAACTATATTAACAAGCATGGTGTCACGCTCGCACAAGCAAACATGAACGCATCTCACTCGATGACCACGGAAACTCGCTGTCAAAACGCTGTGGTGAGTAAGCGCGGCAGCAGCAGAGAGGGAATTGACCTTCGTCCCGACGCTCGCATCATCGCGAACTAAGCCGCGAAAACACAGCACAGGGAGGAAGAACTCTGCCCCCGCCGCAGATGGCTGTCAAGATACGGCCGCCCGGGCGGGAACGCGTGGCGTAGTATGCGGCCTTGCCCGGCGGGCGAGCGCGGTCGCTCGGTTGGCGTGGAATAACCCCCCCCCCCCCCCGCCCTCACCCCTATCCTCCCTCCGGAGGGTTGCACGCGACTGGAAGACGGCGCGCTACCTTCCCGCTTCGTTCGCTTGCGTGCGGGAGACTGAGCCGCGATCGCCGGCTCACCCTCGCACGCTTTCACTCGCACATAGAGAATACGGCGCGCGGTGACGATTTTATCGCCGTGGACTTTATACGGAGCCTCACGGCGACGCCGACGACAGAAATGCGCCTGAAGTGTCCATGTAATTGCTATCGGAAATTAAAATATAACGGAGAACTCACGCAAAAAGTGCACCATAGTCACTTGACAGGCAAGTGGTAGTTCTTTGCGCCTGATGCGGTCGCCCATCCGCTAGGCATGATGTGTTGTGTACGCGCGTGCGTCTGTTCAATGCCATGGAGCGTTCATAGAAGGAACGCCGTTCCCTCGGTCATTGCTTCGTAAACCTAACGAGTTACCGTTACAGTTCCACCGACCCTTAACGGAACGGTGGCGTTCCTGCGTTCCTCCCAAAAGTAACTAGTTCCAGGAACGCCTTTCCGTACAACACTGTATAAAACTACGTATTACAGTTTGGAGTCATGAGCTATAGTGTTGTGACTGCATGTTATTGTGCGGTATTAGCGTCTGAACTGTAGCTGCATAATAGTAAGCCGGTTGCCAAGCAATATTTGCCGTAATTCATACAAACTGCTTTTTTAATCTATGGCTGCGTTGTTTCTATATTGGACAGTTATTCAAGCTGACAGCTGTAACAAGCCCCCCCCCCCCCCCCCGGCCTATATGCTGCCGATGCTGTATAAAAGGGGTGGAGTCCATATCAGACAAGTAATGCTATTTGTTCCCCTCCTCCAAGAATGTTATTTTTTATGTAATAATAAATTGATTTGCGCTGATTTTATCGCAAAGCGCCCTCAAGACAAGTTCGCACGAATTTCCATATTCACATCAGAGCCAGTATTTTGCAGCGATGCCTTATGACTTATTCTATACTAGTCTTATCATCCACCGCTCACGGCCGGCTGATCCCGTTGATAACGCGAGCGGACCATCGCTCTGACCACTAACAAAGCGTGATAAGCGCGAAAAGGCATTATTACCGGAAAGGCATCGCTACCGGCCCAGGTGATACCTACTAGAAGATAAGAAGTACGCAGAATGCCTCTAGGGACGTTAGATTAATAGTGAACTAAATAAGTCACTTAGATATGCAAATTGTTCAGTATACCATTCGTCAGGAGGAAACAGATTGCGAAGGTTGGATCTAAAGCTCTGGGAAGCCAGCCTAACCTGCTCCAAGCCACAGTAGGCGACCGCCTCTTTAAGAAACGAGGCTCTATGCCGAACTAAGAAAAAAAAAAAAAAATGGGGGCAGCTTCACAGTAGTGGTGCGAAGACTGTGCAAACAGCGAAGCTGTCGATCCCACAGAGCTTTATCTCGGGTCGTTTTGTCGGCGCTTCTGGCTGCACACACGCTTCCAACGCGAGCTCGTAACTCCGAATCTTCTGCAAATCGCCGACGTTTCGTCGCCGCTTCACCGGCGCGATACTCGGGGTTGGTCAGAAGTCGTCTCATCAGCTCTCGAGTATATGGCGGCACGAAGGTCCGTTCAAACTGTTTGCTGAATATTTTTCTTTCTTCCATGATCATTTAGGAAAGGTAATCTGTTTCCAGGTATAACGAATAGTAATTATATTCTGAAATAAGCATTATTTATAGTGTGCAGGATATTGTTTACTTAATGCCATTTTAATGTATAATATTTTACCTGCTAACTGTAGGCTCAGAGTTTGCAGTGTCAGTGGAAAAACTTCTAGAACGCTTACAAGTCAAACTGCCGCCATATTTTTCGTCTTGTTTATTTTTACAGAAATAGATGTCGAATTACAGGCAGAAATTCCTTGGCTACTAAACTCCTACCTTGGCTACCAAAAGGCGGCCGGCAGTATTGAATAAAATAAACAAAATTGGGGGGGGGGGGGGGGGGGGGCGTTGTCCTTTTAAAATATTTTACATTCACTATAAAAGTAAGGGTTAAGAAATAGGAGGGAGTGGCAAGAGAAAGAAAAGGGGGGAAGGTCACACGCCGAACAGCCTAACAGGTTTCCGGGTGACGACACTGCTAGCAAGACACTGCTAGCTCGGAAGAAGGCGAAGACTCGAATTTACCAACACTGTGCAAACAAGGGAGTCCTCAAAACGCAGAAGGCGTTTCCACAACGGCACTTGACCTTCTGATGTTTACAGTGCTACACGTCTTCTAATAATTAAAAATTAAATTATGAGGTTTTACGCGCGAAAACCACGATCTGGTTATGAGGCACGCCGTAGTGGGGGACTCCGAAAAAATGTTGAACACCTCGGGTTCTTTAACGTGCACCTAAATCTAAGTACACGGGTGTCTTTTCACTTCGCCCCCACCAAAGTGCGGCCGCTGCGGCCAGGATTTGATTCAGCGACCTCGTGCTTAGCAGTGTAACGTCATAGCCACTCAGCAACCACGGCGGGTTACAAGTCTTCTGGTTGGAAGATCGGCTCAAGGCCATAGCTGCGCTTGCCCGGCCACTTAGTTAAATCTAATCAATACCTCTCTATGTGTGCATTTCTTCTTTATCTTTCTGTCTTCCCCTACCCTTTCCCCAGTGCAGGGTAGCAAAGTGGACATCTATCTTCTGGTTGACCTCCCTGCATTTCGTATCTCATTTATTTCTCTCTCTCTCTCGCTGTTTTGACAGATTTGTATATAAAACAACGAAACAACGAACTCTTATGTTATCTCTCTATCCCCGTCTCTTATTTTTCTTCATAAAGCATCCATCATAACATACACCTAGGGTTACGTGAAAGTCCGTATCTTCGCTAATCTCTCCAGTTCTGACTAAATATTTTCTCTCCATCTTTATATTTCAACGGCCGAGGAAGTGAAAAACGCACTCACCGTTGATTGAACCAGTTTACATAGTTTAACACCGGACTCAGTTTGAAGATGGACTAACTAACGCTTTAAGCTAAACTGCATTTCGTTCATGACTCATTATAATGTTGCGCAGACACGCATCAGAAAGCTGAGCCATTTCTGCCTGCGCCCACTTCCAAGTAATTACGCGTGTCATTTCGGCGAGAGCAGAAGCTTCTTATGTAACCATAACAACGAAGGGGCGAAGGACGCGTGATGATGCCATAAACTAAGTTCCAACACTACTTTCTTGTGTCATCTGACATTGTGGTGGCCTTTGGCTCAGTGCAGTTATTTAAGAAATAAATACGATATTGCATTCGCAGATGAGCAAGCAACGAAAACAACTTGTCTAATTTCGTAAGCGATTCGTGCACAATAACAAGAAGAAAGAATACAAGAAAAAAAAAGAAAGAGAGAAGAAGAATTTGCGATATAAACGCCAAATTCACGACGTCACAATGACGTTATTGCGCTTCTACTTTAGAAGCGAACTTCACATTTCCAGGAAAAAAAATCAATTCTGGACTTTGTTAAACAGGTAATTTATTTTTCCTGTCATTTTCATGTCCCTCATCATGTTACATCACGACGACCAGCGGATTTGTTCGCCTCAAGCACGGTCCACTTTTCTAGCACGACTAGGTGCCACGCCAAGCACCGTTTAAGGGCATAGCTCTCCCATGCTCAATCTAAAATGTGAAGCTGTCAAACGCGTTACACATTGCTATAAGTACAAGCTAGTACATATGGAAAAATTACAACAGAAAGAGTGGTCAAACTGTAGTAGTTTGCCAATAACAGTGTCAGTACTCTAAGTACTCTATTCAGCACAAGTGCGAAAGTGTTGTCAAATTGGATGCGAAGAAACGATGCGACGAAGCACAGCGTCAGGAGTTATTGCTGAAAGTAACCCAGCAAACGCTCAGGCGTGTTGTTATTGCACTTACCTGATCGTAAAACCGCACACGTTTGGCTAATGTTTTCGGTTGTCTCGCTATCATTTTGAATGTCTTTACGTGTTTTGTGAACTGTCTTACTTTTGTACCTGCGGACCTATATGCAAGAGTCAGCTTTTCGTTACTTGATTATTTATTTATGTCTTTATGTTTATACTTTTTTTTTCTCTCCTGAGTAGCGTCAAGCCTAACGCTTGAATTCAGAATCGGTGCCAGTGCACCCATACATTTAGGCCCTTCCACCTGTAAACTATACACCGCACTCAGTGACGAATAAAAGAATGCCGAAGAGAATTATTAGACGGCGCCGCTATTTTAGGAATAGTCAGCAAAGAGACGCCGTGGGGCTTTACCGCTGACTGGGGCACATTCGGTACAATGGCCTGCGCTAGAACTTCGCATCCGGTCAGCGAAGAGAATGGAACGTGATTGACATGGCGCAGTGAGAGGCACGGGCCGGTACGAAGCGATTCGACGCGGTCACCGGCCAACAACGAGCAGCTAGAACGGAGGTCGTAAATTCCCAGAGATTACTATCTCTAACCGCGCCCGCAGGCAAAAGGAATTAATACGACACACCCCAAAAAAAGTAAAACACTCCCACGTGCTTGGAACTGCGCACTTGGGCGTTCCGCGAAATACGATCCCCTCTCTGGCAGACGCGACTTCAAGGGGCTGCACTTAAAGATCCAAGTTACGACGCGCACGAACTCTTCAGACGCCCAAGAAAAGGAGAGCGAAAGATGAAAAAGAAAGAAAAAGAATGAATTCAAGAAACGCACCCACGGGATTCGTTCTACTTTATGGCCCTTCAGTCAGAAGGAAGAATAACACAGAGAACATAGATATCGATTTCATACGACTTTCCATATTAATTTACTTGCGCCGAATCGCAAAGAGCACTGCACTCCGGAGGATATGCAATGCTCTGCGGACCTACAGCATGCGGCCGGCTTCCCAAGAGGCCGACGTTCGATCGTAGAATCCGCGCTGTACCTTATCATTACTGAGATGGACGTCAGAGTATGATGCATCACCTAAATGGAAGCTTCTTAGCAGAAGACTTCAAGGGCTTTCGGCGTCTGCTTCGAGTAAGTGTGTTCTTAAGCAATCGGATGGTCAGCGACCCTAAAGACGAACAAAAAACAAAACTAATCAGAACTTCCCGGGATGCGGCGAGAGTGAAGTCGGAGCGAACGACTATTGCCTAACGCTCGTCAAATTTTGAATTCTTAATCAAAAGAGAGAGAGAGACTAAATAGGGATTTGAAAGCGACGCGACCAAGCCTAAAATCTAAGTGCTTCAAAACGCTTCAGGTTTTCAGCCCGTCTCAACGGCTTGTGGCAAAACTAATAGTTCAAAATGGTTTTCGTACTCTGTGGTCTTGTTAAGTGCAAAGCGATGTAAAGAACCAACATTTCAGGAGTAAGTAGGTAGTACGGAATCACAATGCAGGCCATTTTGTGAGGACTTAAGGACATCTTGTTTTTAATATTATGTGAACAGCAAGCCTGATATATCAGAAAATGTTTTTGGGGAGATTTATGATATCAACAAAAAAAAACAATAGCCTAATTTTTTCTTTGATATATGATACTATGGCGTAATAAAGCTTCAAAGCTAACCATGGTGCAAGTATGGAAACGTACAGTCTATTGCAAAAGTGTAAGGGACAACGCGTTCGAGGCCCGAGCCCGCCAGTTCGAGGCTACAACAAGTGCTTTGTTGAAGGCAAGCTTAAAGCCCACGTTTGCTGCAGAGGCGAATGCCAGAAAGCGCGCAGTTAGAAGCTTCGCGGAAATGACGTGCCATAGATTGTACGTAAGCCACAGGTTAGTACTTGTACCTGTACGTACATCTACGCAAGTACAGGTACAGCTAGCTTAATGTATGTAAGCTACAAAGGGTCGCTTAACACCTATTGCGAAAGTTGTAGCCAGCTCACTAGGTGATTGCCACGGGCATTGGTGAGATGACCTGCGGGGGTGCAACAGGGGCAGGCGATGATCAGTCTAACAGTGACAAGCGCTAACTGTTAAGCAGCGCTGTGAATAAGAGTGATCGTGTGCAAATGCTCTGCATCTCTCACTAGTTCCTTCTTATCTTTCTACGCCTCACTCCCCCACCCCCAGTGAGGGATAGCTAACCGCATTTTTCGTCTGATTAACCTCCCTGCCATTCCTTTCTTTGAGTTCTCTTTTCTTATATAGACATAAGACTGGGAAGTATACTGGACGCAGCTGTATTATATGAGGTGCCTTATGCGCAACCACTGCCGAGGGGAGCAGGTACCTTGTAAAAATGATGCTGTGCATCTTTTCGTTTATAGCCACTGCGTTTTCTTGAAAAAGAAAAAAAAAAGCCAAGAAAGTGTGATGATTATGATGATGGTGACGATGATCAAGCTTCTAGAAATTAAAATTAAATTCGGTGGTCAATGTCCCAAAGCTAAGCAGTGGGTCATGAGGGACGCCGTATTGGATGCACCCAAATTAGTTTCGACCACCTGGAGACTTTAACATGCACCAAAAGCTCGGCACACGAACGTTTTTGCATTACACTCCCGTCAGAATGAGTACTCAACGGCCAGGAAACGAACCCGCGACCTAGTGCTCAGCAGCGCAACGCCAACGCCGCTGAGCCACATGGGTATACGCAGCACTAAGTACCTCCATGTTTTCAAAGCGGGTCAATGGCTACACCAGCTTCACCATCAAAACACCCGACGACCAAACGGCGTGAGAGGAAATCTTTTTCGGGAGTAAATTTTGGTCTCATATTGGACCCTATTTGCGGAGTTTTCGTACACCTTCCAGTGAAGTACGTTCTATACCATCGGGCATAAGTAGAGTAAACGTACTCCACGCCGGAGAATGGGAGCTAAACTCCCGCTTAAAGGAGTTGCCGTCTTTTCATTGTTTGCAAAGCGAAGTATACTTACGCCAATTTCTGTCACGGTCTCAGCGGGATACACTTCTTAACAGACGGCACGCTTCGTAGGACGTCCAAGACTCCAGACGTTGGATGATTTCCAACAGAAGGCCTGGCTGAGTGCCCTTACAGCTAGTTCTGTCATGAATGATGATCGATTGGTAGCGCTTAAAGCCTAGAAAAGTACAAATGAACTGGGAACACACGTTGTAGGTCGAGTTGGTGCGTACTGTACATACGACAGGAGAGCTTAAGCGTGACCTAGGTGAACACGTTAAAGAACATGTCAGAACGACGCGTACAGCGTTGCCTCGCTTACAGGTTCGCTTATGTCGTGTACAGAAAAATTCGTGTCATAAATGCTGGCTACGAAAGACTTCACAGAAGATACTGCCGGATTAACTTTGACCCACCGAAGCTCCGTAAGTTCCTTATTCTGTTCAGAAAGGTATTTGACATTAGAAACGATAAAATAGTGCGGAAAACATAGACAGAACGGGAGACATCGGCATAGACAGAACCTGTGAGTCAGTATGCCTTCTTTTCCGTACACGTTTCTGGCGTAACTAGTGCGCCGCGATCTCCGAACTCGCGTTTCTCGCTGTCATCCCTCGTCAGAAGGTGCGCGTGCAGTGGCCGGCACATAAACCAGCAACCTTTCAGCTCAGCTGCTAAAGGCTACGTGACCGCCGAACAAGCGCTGATGTTATGCGCTCTTCATGTTCCTTGGTTTCTATTTTCGCGTAAGGCGGAGGCACCTTTAAGCAGAGCAAACAGTCGCACACGCAAGAACGGGGGGAGATGCCGAAGCCGAGATGATTACAGCAATTATGGCACGTTTATTTCTCGCAATAGGGGCGTGACACGTAACCCTCCTTCCATACAAAGAAACCAGAACGCGAAGGAAAAGCGAGGTAGAACTAAAACAATTATACAAATACACGTCTGTGAGTGCGTCGGGGGGTGGGTGCGCCTGTTTCTTTTATTTGCTTCATCATTATTGCTATTTTTTTTCTTCTTCTCGTTTCTCGGCTGCGCAACGCATCCGCGTTGCCTCACAACGAGGAAGAGAGACAGAAGAGCGTAGGCGAAAGAGACCGGTCACGTCGGGCCACGCTTTCGCCAGGCCGATCTTCTCGGTCGCAAAAAACGAGGGCCTCGGCTGATCGCAGGCTGCGCGTGCAGGTAAATTGCCGTGAGTCGCCGCGGGGCGTCGGGACGAAGGCGGCATGGCCGTGCACACGACCACGCACTTGCCGCCCTCTGGTCGTTTCCCTGCTATACGCCACGCAACCACTACGAGCGGAGACCCCGAAAATCAGGCTGCAGGCGGAATGGTATTAAGAAGATATGCCGGGTTGCCTTTCGTTATAGAAATATACCTATTCAAGATTAGATATGTCGCAAAATACATTGATGCACGAGATAAGTCTCATCAGCAGAGAGAGAGACAGAAGCAAGGGGAAAGGAAGGGAATGTTAACCAGAGGGGAAGGTCCGGTTTGCTACCCTACGCTGGAGAGAGAGGGGAGGGGGAGGTAAAGTGAAAGGAAAGTAGAGAGAGAGAAAGAAAGGGCGCACAAATACATATTCGCAGTCGGCCACTGTCACCGCATACTATCACCGCAAAGCACAGCAGCACTTGTAGCACTATAAACATCAGTTCAGGCTACAGCCACTTGTCCAATTCTGTTGTCCTTAAGAACTGCAACAGTCGGCCCTAATTTTTTAATAATGCTGATACGTTTTAATCGGGACGTAAACGAAATTTCGCCACAAATTTTAAGGACGTATCTCAAAATTTGTGCTAAGCGCACAGTTTCTGCTTAATCATAATTACTTCAATATTTATCGGCTTCGATTGCACAGAAGAGACGTGTTCCTTAAAGTGGATAAGTACGAAGTTAATCAGTAAATTTAGATTTTTGTGGCTCCACAACCGAAAGGACTATAAAGCGCCACGATCAGTGCGCCAAGGACAAGTTAATGAAATTTTGTTGAGAAGCTCACATCGTTACACAAGTACTGCCCGATTCTTCACATAATCCAGCAGATGTGGGGGAATCGCGATATGTAGCACAGGGGCCGCGTATATTCCACAAAAATAGATAACCCAGTATACAAAAAACTAGAAAGTGGCCCTAGAGAGAAAGTGTCATAGAGAAAGCTAGGCGAAGAAAGGTTGCATGGTAGCAAACCAGACAGCGTCCGGTTTGCCACCATACACTGGGGGTAACGGTAATGGGTAATGGAGAAGTCAGTTTGGCAAGAATATATTTCTTGTTGCCTGCCCTGTACTAGAGAAGGGGAAAAGTGGTATGAAATACGAAAAAAAAAAGAAGATAATACATAGAGAAAGAATGCATAGAAAGGCAGGGAGGTTAACCAGATGTAGTTCCGGTTGGCTACCCTGCACGGGGGGAAGGGGTAGGGGGATAAAAAGAGAAAGAGAGTGGAACGGAAGAGAGAGAGAGAGAGAAGAGAGACGAGCACAAGGAAACTGCGTACACTATAGAGCGGTAGGGGGCGGCGTTCTTGAAGTCTATCGTGAAGGAAAAAGAAGAAAGATAACAATAAAAACAAGATAAATAAAAAGAAGATACAATACGTAGCAAACGTACGGGTGAATAATAGGGCGGCTTTCACACAATTTACGAAGATGCCGCATCGTCCCACACTGTATCAGAGTCACATACAGAGAGATACAACGTCACAGAGTGCACAGTGTTGCACACTCCCAATATGTCGCACAATCCGGTCTATTATGCATAAGAAAGCAGCGCATTTATAGTCGACGAGGAAAGCTATATGGGGTTGTTGGTAGGACATCTAATTTGTTGTAGCGCAGGTAGGACGCGGACATGAAATCAAGGTTAAGTCCATGTCGGTGTGCCCGCTCTACAACAAATTAGAAGATGACGTATATAGCCACTTGCGCTAATGTCCGCGTACGCCATTAACTAATAATTTTGGTTTCGGTGAGTGGGCGACAATCAAAATGGTGTATAATGAAAGAACAACGCTTAGGAGAAAAGCGTATGAGTCTGTTTCAAGACCAAGCGCTAGGGGGACCGAAAGCGAAGCAACAACTAAATTCCGCAAGTGACAATATTTCTGTTCTTCAGTGCTGTGACCTTGCTGCCAAAGCTCTCGCGATGTCATCAATCATACATGCCTGGGGAAGCCCAACTGATCCCCTTAAAAAGGTGATCATTTTGTCGCTTTTTTGCTTGCAGTAGCGGGCACCCAGCGCAGTGACCTAGCAATTACTTCTAAAACTGAAGACTTATGAAACACATCACGCAAGTAGCGCAATCGCCTTGGTTTCTTGAATGCGACGCATATGTGCGTAAGTTTGGTAGTAAATGGAAAAACACGTAGCTGAAAGTGAAAATGCGCCAGACTGAGAAGTGGACGACACTCGTGTTTGAGACAAGCGAGTGCTCCTGCAGCACGATCGCGTGTCTGCATTGCGACTGGAATAGTGAACTCAGTAGTTCATTTTATTTCACGATTGATGCAACCCTTTTGCATCAAACGATCAATCAAGTACCGCCACGGATCCAGCAAGAAGAAACACGAAAAATGGTAACAAGGCAATAGGAGATGCCATCTCGGGAATGATGATACTTGCCACATGTGACTCTATAAAAGAAGAAAAATGACAGCAGAAGGGCGAACGTAGAGATAAATGGAATGGCAATACGACACGGCTTCTGTTTGACTCACAGCCATAAGGCAAACAGAGGGATCCCTAATCATTTGTCTCGTGCACTTTTATACAACTCTTAAGCCTCCTAAAGAGATGTAGGTGATAGTTATGTCATTTAATTCTACGCATCCGGCACTCCACTGAATAGTCCTATGAACGCGGAATTCGATACTAAGATGAGGCGGCAAATTTTGAAAACTGTTCATTTGTGAAAACCAACTGGCGTGTAGTGCCATATATGGAACGAGACGCTGTTAACCATGCAGTCTCAAAGTTGGTACGACGGCACATGCCTTGAAATTTGGATGGATTCATTATTTACATAGCCGTGACCTTACGTAGAGTTACTCGACTTGACAACAGCGCTTGTGATTATTGCATGCATGATATACGATACCGATCAATGAATGCAGAAATGAGATGAAAAGTCACAGCAGTCTAAGCAGTTTATACGATTTGTAGGCTTCTTATTGCCTGTACTCATTTTTATACCGGGTTTTATTCTTATTGGTCGAGTCTTGTGTATTCATTCAATTTCGTCACTTTATCTGCACATAAAGAGAAACAAAAGCATCAATTTGCATTAATTTTGCTACTAAAGCAATAAAGTTATAACCGTAAGTTCTGCGCTGTCCATGTCAATACTGTTGGCTTCTCCAGGACATAAGGAGAGAACCATATGTTCACCTGCTGCAAGAAGCGAACCGATCGCTGAACTAACAGCGTCCTCGGATGTAGCGAATAAATCACCCGAAGAACGTGCCGACGAAAGAAGCGCTTTCGCCCGGAGTGACGGCTGCCGATAGCGGGTGCAAATAAATGCGGGTGGTATGAAACCCTATAGCGAGCACACATACAGGCAATCGCGCGCGCTGGAACCGTCCTTTCTCTGTATGCGTGAGCATAAGTACACGCACGTACGGCGATTGCCAAACGGCTCCGATTGATCATTCCGCGCGGGGTATGCGGCGCGGGAAGAGAGAGAGGACGAGTTCGCGGGGATTCCTACACGCTGCACCAGCCTAGGTGGCCGCGGACTACGTACGCGCGCGCGCTCGCAAGGCGAGGAGGATTTCTACGGCGCGCGCCGGACAAGGGGCGAGCGCGCACGCGTCTGCGGGAACGCCTCGCCGTATCCCATCGAGCGTGCGTTGATGTCACGTGCAACAAGCGTCGCGTGCAGTAGTAGCTGTATTCAGCAGCGAGCTATTTCACTTTCCGCTCTTCTCGCCGTTTCTCAACAAAGTTGTGACCCCAGAAAACTCAAGCACCATTCCGCATCAAGGATATTGGCACAATTTGATAACGTTCATTTCTGGCCATGGAAATTATATTCATTAAAAAAATTGTGGCTGGCCGGTTCATCCGTCTGTCGCCTGTACGCCGAAAACTATCATCATCAGGAATGGCTCTAGCGTCGTCGTCTTCTTCCAGAGCTGGCTCCGCTGCCGCTAATCATTCCAGCGTACAATTTCACTTCTGTCGTCAAAATGGGGAGGCCGAGTTTACGGGGGTATGCGCCATTGCTTAAGGGGTATGAGCCATTCATTGTCTTACCGTGACGGACAGATTTAATTTTGAAGCAATTTAATTTCGAACAATCGCAAGCGGCAATGCGACAGCGGCGGACTTTGGGCACAAACCGTCAGTGACGTCGTTCTCTCCGTCGCAGCCGAACGTGTGTGTAACCTCATTAAGAAACACAAAGACGTAACCAATAACTGAGAAAGACTAATGAACCATCGGGATTAACCCGGTGATAAACACCGGGGCCGCACGTTTCAGCTCCGCTGGTTAACCATCTATCTGTATGGAGTGCTTGGGCGGTGATTTTTCTTATTTTTTCAATGAGAATTCCTTGGTATAGTAATTATTTACTCAGTAATTGGTTTGCTGAGATATCCATAGCTTTGACATCCCTCCATTCTTCTTCTTTCTGGGGTTTTACGTGCCAAAACCAGTTCTGATTATGAGGCACGCCGTAGTGGAGGGTTCCGGATTAATTTTGACTACCTGGGGTTCTTTAACGTGCACTACAACGCAAGCACACGGGTGTTTTTGCATTTCAGCCTCCATCGAAATGCGGCCGCCGCGGCCGTGATTCGATCCCACTACCTCGTGGTCAGCAGCAACGCCTTAGCTGACTGAGCCACCGCGGCGGATGACATAGCCTGTGAAAAATGCCACTATGGGTTTTGCATTTCCAAGGGACGTTGACCATCAACCCTTCTTCCAACGTACACCGCTCGGAAGAAGGGTTCCTTCCCCCGAGCCGTCGATGAGGTATAGCGGTCAAAAGCGTAACGCAGAAGCGCAGCAGATTTGCTTTGCGCATGTGTAGATAGACAACCAGGATTCAACAGAAGGAGAAACAGAGACAGAGAATTGGTTGCAAAGAATGGAAACAAAAAAGACCATGGAGATTTACAAAAATGAGAAAGAAAGAAATTAGAAGGGAAAATCTGCACGATAACACAAAGGGAAGTGCCTTGCTATTTGAGGCTCGAGTTGGTTGCCTAAGGACTAAAGCATAAAGGAGAAAATATTCGGAACTAGATGAAGCATGTGTATGCTGCAGCAACAATCCAGAGACCACTCAGCACATCCTAATGGAATGCGAAGAGATTCACCCAGCGAGACCCGTTTGTAACATGCACCTTCCATAAGCGCTTGGATTTAAACCGCACGAAAACATCAACCGGTCAGCAGTCTAGATAATCAAGAGATGTTTAGAGTACTGGTGGGAAAAAGCAGGGAAGCGATTGATACGACCGGATCTGTTACAGGAATAGGCAGCGGTACGAGATAGATAGAGAAGTTTGAGGAAAAAGAAGATTAAGGAGACGTATACAAAAATGCTAGAATGAGAAACATGTATAGCATACCTGATTAAATGCTGACTGAGCCACCGCGGCGGGTGACATAGCCTGTGAAAAATGCCACTATGGGTTTTGCATTTCCAAGGGACGTTGACCATCAACCCTTCTTCCAACGTACACCGCTCGGAAGAAGGGTTCCTTCCCCCGAGCCGTCGATGAGGTATAGCGGTCAAAAGCGTAACGCAGAAGCGCAGCAGATTTGCTTTGCGCATGCAGGCGTAGTCAACGGCGCCGACATTTAATTGTGCGCCTGAAATGACGTGATGCACTGAATTAACTCTAAACTTTTTAAAAGTGAACAGTTCTAAATAAACATTATAAGGCGAGTATTCAATAAAATTAGGCAAACAGCAATAGCAAAAGTTGGAATGGGCTGTTTGTTTTATTCATGTACCCTAAAGGCCCATACGGGCATTGCACAGGGGTGTTAAAGTAAATCAATGATAGTTATAAGTACACGCATTCAAACAGATAATGCATGTTAAAATAAAAGCAAGAACACAAACGAAAAAAGAAAGCGTAAAAACAGTACAACGACACATCCTAAACCTTGAAGACCCATCTGACCGTTAAAATTGGTGTTAAAAAAATGAAGGTTACTTAGAACGCGTAATTCAAATGGAAAAGTTTGTTAAAATAGGTGCAAATTCCAGCAGATACTGCCTTTTACTATTAAAGAAGAACACAACCAGAAGAAAATTTAAACAGTACAAGGAACTCGGTACCAAGCTAAAACAAAGCCAAGTGCGCAAGGAACATCAAAATATGGTGAAAAAATATTTAAAAAAGCATCACAAGAACACACTGACGTATTGACTGTATGAGCAAGAGAATCCTACGTGTGTACGTTAACATAGTCTTTTAGTTTTGCTAGGAATGCATCATGACTTAGAGTGGATACGATTTCATTTGGTAACATATATTCTAGTGATATCACAAAGAGGGCCGAGTGACTAAACAAGTTAGTGCGTGCAAGACCGGGCAGCACTTTAAAAGGATGATCGAGGCTCAGGAAGATACATTGGGCGGGCCTGATGTGGCATGCGCTGAAAGACGACCTGCAGTGATGAAGCTTGTAAAAATGAGAAATAAGTCCTTTCAGTCTTCGCTTTTCCAGTGAGGGCAGATTTAGAGATATTTTAATGTTATTGATGCTAGACGTTCGAGAGTAATTTTTCCTAATGAAGCGGGCTGCTTTGTTGTGGACTGACTGGAGCTTATTGATGAGATACGACTGATGCGGGTTCCAAATAAAGGACGCGTGCTCCATTTTTGAACGAACCAGTGTCGCAGGGGCTAATAATTTAGTAGGCTTGTTTGCTGAGTATGAGTTACGCCTGATATAGCCAAGGGTTTTGCAAGCGCTACTAGTAATCGCATCGATGTGTTGATTCCATGAAACGTTGGAAGATAAATGAATTCACAAGTATTTCATTGTGTGCTTATGTGCAGTAATAATGCCGTTGATCGAGTAATGGATAAGCTTGGGGTGAGTAGCTGTAGTGAAAGTGATAGCCTTAGTGTTTGAAACATTTTTCACTTGACACTGTTTACACCAGTCGGTAATTTTCGCGAGGTCAGATTGCAAAGTGCCAGTGTCGGAATGGTTAATTATTCGCCTATAAATCACGCAATCATCTGCAAATAGTCTAACCATAGAGGTAATATTATTGCCGATCTCTTTGATGTCTAGCGGGAATAAAATCAGTCCCCATACAGAGCCCTGCGGCACCCCGGGTTTTACTAGTGATCGCGGAGATGAAAATTCAGTAGTAGTTACAAATTGGTACCGGTTAGTTAAAAAGTTAGTAATCCATTTCCTAGTCCTAACATTTATATTAAGATAGCGAAGGTCCATTATAAGCGGTTATGAGCTACCTTGTCGAAAGCCTTCGCAAAATAAATAAATATGGCGTCTATTCCCTAACGAAGCAAAGCCAAATTGCAGCAAACCCACGCATGCTTCTACGGTGAGTCAACGACCTGCAGCGACAGATTTCCCTCTAGTGACCTCAGCATGAAATTCTATAACACAATCAATGGCCTCCGAGATAGCACAGGCCCACCTTTAGCAAAGGTGCGTCGTTGCGATCTCTAAGGTCGCGACACAATACGTGCGTTCAGCCTTTACAAGACGGGTGTGTCTGTCGTCAACGTAGCCTCGGTATTCTGCGCGTCGTTTATCTCTGAATGCGTTACGGTTCGGATAAATGGGTGCACAAAGAGATAAGCCATTACGCAATCGCGCACTGCTCTCCCGTTCCGCACCTCCCGGATGCCTGGGCAACCGTGAAATCGTAGAGCATAGATAAGGACGGATAAATATGAATCAGGGCGCGCTTGTAACAGGATGCTTGACCGAGTCTTGCTCCATATGGAAGTTTCTTGCTGATGCTATTTGTTTGTAGAAAACTTTCCTAATTTGTTTAACGTTTTGCTCATTTGACGTCAAAAGCAACGCCTGCTATACAGTGCTAAAGTATACGAGAGAGAGAGAATAAACTTTTATTCAATGATAAAAATAGATTATTCTCATGGGGGAGCCCTAGTTGAGAGCCCCATTGGCCTTAGCCGCCCGTCCAACCTGGTCGATCAGCGATTGCCGGTCAGCCAGGTCAGAGCTGGACAGTCGCGCCTCCCACTGCTCCAACGTGTGTTGTGCTGCCCAATCTGTGTCTTTCAGGTGTAGGGGCTGTTTTGAGCAGTCCCAGGTAATGTGAAAAAGTGGAGGACTTCCTCTGCACCAGGGGCAGGAACACTCACCGCTCGTGCTCCGCAGCGATCCCAAGAATCGCTGCTGCCTTAATTAACGTCTTGAAATGACATGTGGCTTATGAGAAACATCATTAACAATAACAGCTTCTATTCACCACTTTTGACAAGTACAAATATCGCAAGGCTTTCTCAACAAGGTAACGTGCCCTTCCCCAAAGTAATCACTAATTATGGAAAATTTACTGCCCCATTTCACCGCCGTATCAATTTGGAACTCGTTTCCAGTTAGCATCAAGACCTGTAATTTCTAACTTCGTTTCATAATTTCCTGAACTCATCATTTCCTTAAATTTAAACCTGAGTTTAAACTACACGTAACTTTAAACTAGATTCATATTGTCTTACATTCTATTGTGCTCTTTCTTCCCGATAATTTTGACTGTCTTCCTTTTCTTTCCTTCTTTTTTTGTAACCGTAGTTTTGTATAGAATGTCTGAAACCATCGTTACTTATCTGCTTTGCATTAGCCAAGTCCACTGTATTATTGCTATTAATATTGTATAAAAGTTTCTTTGCATTGTATTGTATTCTATCGCAGCTAGTAGTGTATCCAGAGACAGCGCAAGTGCGGTCGTAATTAACTTTCGAAAACGTGCTTTGCAAACACCGCGCGAATGAACGTGAGAGAACAGCACGAGTCAGATTTGGCGAGAAGTGCCACTTTTTACGGCTCGTGCGCAGTTACGGTTAGCGTTACCCGCCTCAGCTGTCGAGTAAGGGTGGGCATAGACACTGCAAGCGTCTTCAATTTGTTTTCCGTTCTAGACAAAGGTGTCCGAACTGTGCAAAACAGACAAGAAAACGCGGGTCGCTGGCTCGTAACGCCACCCTAGCTCAATGGAACTCTCTTCGTCTCTCCAAATGACGTTTACGAATTCTTGACCCTTCCATGAAGCTCCAGCTACGACAAGGCCTCTCCCACTGCGACGCAACGCTATTGTGTCAATTGTGGCTGTGTGAGGTAGTCATAAAGAGGTCTCGTTCCTGGTTAGAATGAGTCAAGCACCTTCCTGCGACAGTTGCAGGTGGGAGTAGTCTATCGAACATTTCTTCTGCATCTGTCCTTGCTGTGACGACCAGCGCCTTCTACACCGCACAACGTTAGATCACCTGGATTCAACGTCATTCTCGGCGACAAGAGTACTTGAACCGTGGCCACGTGCCTCGCGAGCCCGGAAAGTGATACGTGCATTACTGCAGTGTCTGAAGTCGACAGACCTCAGCGAGCGACTGCCGTTTCGATTTGCAGCTCCGAGGAAAGCGACACCCTCAACATTTTCTTTCCTGTCTTTTTCTTTTCGTGCCATATGTTCCCTTTCCCCAGCGTAGAGTAGCAAACCGGACGTGCGTCTGATTGACGTTCTTGCCTTTGGTTCGCTTTTCCTGTCGCTTCCTGTCTCTTCGTAGTGTTGTGAGGAAGTCAAAAGAAATTGGAGGCGGGGGGCGAAGTGGACTCATGGTTGTGGTACCACAGGCTTGCGACGTCTTTTAGATAGAACGACACATTCTGTAGTTTCGACGGGTCGTCCCACTTATTGTGGCCGCTCATCTTTTCGAATGTCGCCAGCCAATCTTCCACATCGTGGTCATCTGTTCCACTAAAGAAGGGAGGGTCGCGCTGGCGCAGCGTGCCGGTTACGGAGACCTGCGGAGATTGGGCGGCGGCTTCTGCGGTGGTTTCGTCAGGCATTGTCGGGGCATGTGGTAGCGTCCGACTTCGGAGTTCCGGGTTTACAGAAACAGCACCTCCACCACTTTGCAAGGGGGTTTATTAACGTTGGACGGCAGGCGGAAGGATTGCACGACGGGCACAAAGACAGTCTCAGCCGGGGTAAGCAGCTCGCGATTTACGCTCGCACCTCCAGCCAAGACAGAGTCCCACTGCTGCGTCCGTTGCTTCATCACCACTACACAAGCATAAAATTTAGAGACCGATTGGGTCTTAAAGGGGATACGGACACAAAAGTTGGCGGATGGTTTTTTGCGTCGGAACAAAAGTTGAACTGTCGAAAATGACGAATACAACAAGCTGCTTAAAAAAAAAAGAACGCGAAACATCTTTTTTTTTTATTTTCTGTTGCGCCTTGCCTTCAAGTGGCCGCCGGCAGAAGCTGCTTTAACATCATAAAACCCACGCGCGGCCAAGGTCGGCCACAGCCGTCGCAGTCTTTCGGGGGTGTCGGTCCCTTGCAGCGTCTATCTCCGTCGGCGATCTTCGCACGTGGTCCATCTGAAACATTATCCCCGTCGGCGCTACACGCAGGTGGTGCGTCTTACATGTGCCCAGACATTGCTGCGCCCAAGGCTGGTATAACAGCATCGTCGGTCGTGACACGCGGTCGCACACGTTTCCTAGAGATGAGAATGTGCGTAAACTTTGGATACGTGCCTGTCAGCCATCACGCCCAGCCTGGAGACCTCTAAAAAATGACTTCATTTGCACGGACCACTTCATCGACGATGATTATGAGACCAGCCCGGTTGGGCTGAAACGCCCCGGCAACGCCTAAAGCCTAAAGCCCCAACCAGACATACGCGTTGGAAAGCGTCCGCACGCGCCGCGCTCACTCGACGTCACGTCGCGTCCGATAGAGGAAGAGGGCGCGCACCCAAACGATGCACGAGTTGCCGCGCGTCCCTGCGCGTTTCGTCGCGGCTGCCATGGTCACCTACCAAACGCGCGGAACGACGAACACAACGCACGCAGCTTGTCCGGGCTTGCCTGCACGCCGCGCGAAGAGTCGTTCCGGAAGTCACGATGGTTCACCGTGGTCACGTCATAGGCGTTCTGTGGTCACGTGAGGAGCGTCGCGCGGGCGACGCGGTGGCAGCTTCCGGCGCGGGCGTAAAAATTCTAGCAGTGGTAGGTGTCCACACCGCAACGCGTCCACACGCGACGCAGTCTCCGCGCCTGACGCCGTACGCGGCCAGGCGCGATGCGGCGCGTGCGGTCGCTTTCCAACGCATACGTCTGGTTGGGGCTTAACGCTGTGCCCTCGGTCTTCTCACGAAAATGCAAGGCAGAAAGGATCAGCGGCGCGTTTGAAAAGCGGAGGCGAAAAGAGGTCGATACTGTTTTCGCTACTTGCAGCCTTCTTGGGCAGTTGCTCATGCCGACGGCATAAACTACTATTCCGTCATCCACACAGTGTTGAAGTACCCCGCAGCTGCCTCGCCTGCGTGAGCTCTTGAAAAAGCAAGTGTAGAGTGGAAATGACAAATAATTCTTGCACAAGTGTCTGGTGCAGAGCGAAATCTTCGCGCTACGCTTCGCGAAAACCTGACCTGGCACGTTCACGGCCGCCTGCTCTTCTTTCTCGCTTGACGCGGAAGGCTCGTAACCGTAAGCGGTTACGTTTCTTGCCAAGTTGGAATGGTCCTCGTCTTCATACGTGTACTTATCGCTGGTAGAGGCACCAGAACTCGAGTCCATGCTCGCGATGGCGGCGTTGGCGCGCTTCGAATGACCGCGGCCGGCTGGCTGGCTATCCGACGAGGGTGTCGTGACGTCACGCCTTTCAAGTTCCGCGGGTCGGGCGGCGTGGCGCGCGCTCAGGAAAAAGCCAAAAATAAAGCCATAGGCTGAAAAATGAGCTAAGTGACTACTTCTTTTCGGTGTAATCGCACGCGGAAGATTCATTTTCAGCATTTTCGTTAAGTTTTCAGATTTTGTGTCCGTATCCCTTTAAGTACGTCTGCCTCTTCTCTTTCTATTTTATCCGTTATTTCGATGCGGTTTCAATGATACTCCGAAATAAAAGGTAGTACTGCTGTTATATCAACTACGTCAATCCCAAACCATCGTATTTTGATTTTCGTATTAGCGTTGTAACTTTCGCGTTTCATTTGTTGACGAACCACCGCGGAGGCTTATGGCGTTTTTCACTGGTTATCTGGAGCGGCCGCCGAAATCCTTGAGCGAGCACTCGCAATTCACCAACCCTAATCTGCCAGCGGAGAGCGAAAATGCTCCGCGCTGGATCGTACCGGAAGTCTGCGCACACACATCACAAAAATCAACTTCCGCTCTGCATGTTTCTATGGCCACCAAGATCGCCGTCCCCCACCGAGCGGAAGTGACGTATCTTTTTGTCCTATTTCCGCCCGAATCCGCGCCTCAGCAGCGGAGCAAGTGAGAGCGATCCGGCGCGGAGCGAGTTGATCCGAAACGACCAGTGAAAAGCGCGAACCCGCTCCAGATCGACCAGTGAAATTCGGATTCGCAGCCGTGGAGCAAAAAATCCTGCTCCAGATCGACCAGTGAAAAACGCCATTAGTACTGAGCATTGACTTTTATCCGTTACTGGAACATTACTAAAGCGCTATACAGATAAGCCATCCGCAATGGCTGGCGATAAGTTTTGGTGCTTCCGGATCTCTGTGTCAACTGAATGCGAGGTGTGGCTATACGTAATGATCGTTAGGACCAAGCCTACATGGCGGGTTGTTTTCGAGACTCGCCAGCGCACTGGAACATGTGGGCTGGTGCTTCCACTGGAGCAACGTTGTACTGCTGCGGATGTTGAGGTCGCGGGTTCGATTCACGGCAGCGGCGGGGACGTCGCAATACGAAAACGCTCGTGTAGATTGCTTTGACTCCACGGTGGACAACCACATGTACAGTCAAAATTAACCCCGAGCCCAGCGTCTCTCAAAGGCGTCTCATATCTCATTGTTTTTTTTTTTTTTTTTTTTTTTTTTGCTTTGTGGCGTTCAACCCCATAATTTATTTGAATTTGTTCGTGGCAGCTATCAGGGGCGGCTAGTAAAATCTCGTAACGGGCAACGTCGTTCTTTCACCACTGAATAAAACAGCTGGACCTGAGTTGAGAAATATGCGAGTTATTTAGCAACTGAAATTACTTTTATGTCATGCCGTTGGCTTTTTTAATTGCGCCATTTTCGGACATTGTACTCTCAGTAGATCAGACAAAAGAGAAGCAAAGTAAAACACAAGTGCTAACGAATTCAGGTTTCGCACATTTCCCAAGCGATTTATCATGGAAAATTATCCCCCTTTCAAATAAACGAGGTCGTTAGGGATTACGTAAGTGAGTTTGTCGCAAGTTATCCCGTTCGCAATTGCAAATGCTTTGGAATCGAGCCTTCAGGGTAGTGAGGGGCTGTCAGACTAGAGAACTGCGTGCTGAATAATTTCTAACGTAGCTTAACGTTAGCGATACCCTATATATCGCGACAGAAGAAACTGCCCAGATAAATCGCACGGAGGAAATCAGACTGCAAGAAAAAAAAATTTCCACACATCGTCCCTGTCCAACGCTATACATTAAAAGAAAGACAGAGAGGGAGAGAGAGAGTAAACGGAAAGAAGCAAGGAATCGAGCTGTGTAGCAGCCCTGCCTTGGCACTCTAAGCTACAGAGCATTAAGCTTTTATAAGAGTGCTCTGGGAGACGTGGTTCGCAACCAGCGACATAATGGAATGAAATATGAGTATCTTACAAAAAGTGAGCGTCATTTTTTGCTATTGCATCAACATTCATATCATCGCGTACGTCTGATTCCTTCAGAGAAAAGGAGTTCCGATAAATTATAAAGCAGCGACGAAAAGCCTTCGCAACGCAAGCGCCCGGAGGTAAACGTGCTAGCACTCAAGAGTGGGAGTGCCCTTGGACATTCCATTTAGAAATCTCTAATCAAATAAATGCGCCGAGCACAGATACATTTATCTCCATCCAGCCGCGGGCGACATTTGTTGCCATGGGCGTCCGAACGATCCGGCCGTCGATGTAATCTAACTACCGTGTTCCTGAGGTTTGGAAGATTTGTCACAGTCAGAGCCCTTAATTTACTCTGCACGATTGCCATGTCGGTTTTGAAGTAGAAGAGAAACAAATAGATGCATTATCTTAAATACAATCTGTTATAACGGTTCAAAGTTGAAACGAGTGAGAATCGTAGCTGTACCAGAGTTTTACCCGTCTGCTGAAAATCGATCGATTGCAGACGACGCGCAGTAAGCAGTGTGGTGGCGCCCTCTGTCGACCTGTCTCGGAAACAAACGGGTAGCTTATTCCATCTCTCACGCGCGGTCGCGACTTGCACTTGGCGAGTGCTATTGGCGTCAGCCTCGCGAAGAAAACGAGTAAGTAGGTCAAACAAAAATTATTGAATTAGAAGGGCGCGAACTTTGAGCGCTTCAGGAAAATTAAAGTTCCTAATGACGCTAGTTCTGCAGTGGTGTGGTTCCGTTACATAATCGGAAATTGCGAGCAGGATAAGCTGCCAGCTATTACGCTGCTTCTGCATGAAATCCACTCACTTCAACCGACTAACGAGATGGAAAAACCTGCAGAAATCCCTTGCTAAACGAGAAGCTAACCGTGACAAATATAAAGCGCACATGTAGAAGCTGCAATGCTTATTCACGCCGCATGCGACGAAGATAGGAACTCAAGACATCTGAAATGGTTTAATTAACGGTGAACATGAAAAACGTTTTCTGAATATACGTAAACGAGAAACACTTCGGCTTTCCGAAAAAAAAAAAAAAAAAAAAAAAAAAAACGGAGACACGTGCTACAAGTCGTACGCTCTTCAGTTCCACTGAATAACCTCACTGAAAGGCCACAAGGAGTGGTCTCAAGTGGATCCAAACTTACTAATTTATGGATGCGCGCACGCACGCACGCACGCACGCACGCACGCACGCACGCACGCACGCACACACACACACACAGATAAAGAGGGAGCTAATACAGGAAAATTAAAGGGAGGTTCATCAGGGAATATCTCAGGTTGGCTACCCTGTACCGGGGAAGGGGGACAGGGATGCGAAAGATGATGAAAAAAGACGATGAAAAAGCATACAGAAGCTATTTCTGTGAGCGCTGTCACACAGTCTGTGACGTTATTATACAGTCATACACAATGTCCCCATTACACTAATACATTCTACGTCACACAGTGCACAGTCACAACTTGTCATACAGTCCAGTATCTCTTAAATAACGCAGTAGCGACTTTATAGCGGCTCGCGCTGAAGTTCGTGTAGGCCAGTTTCCACGAATTTTAATTTCCGTGAGAGGGCGCTTGTCCAGTCGTCTAGCGCGGCTGAGAGCAGCAGCTGTTTGCGGGTTACAGCGAAAGAACGCTACGTAAAAAGGAGGGCAAACAGAAAGCTAAAGCTTTGCAATGAGCTGCCTAAATTCGTCATTCATATTTTGCCCAACAAACTACAACAGCGCTTTGCGCGTGTGTGCCGACATTTAAAGAGGCATGCATTCTATATACTTTTTCTGTCAGGCTCTTTAGTGTAATATGGATACAAAAATAAAGATGGAGAAATTCAACTCATACTTTTATTACCAACGGACGCGCAACGGATATTAAAAGTACTAAAGAATGAATTGCGTATGTCAACCTGGCTTAATGCAAGTACTAAGCAATCGATTCTTCACGAAGTAGACCTCCATCTCAAGTACCAGCTGGATGTAGAACTTTCGAAAAGTACCGAGACACTAATTCATCGACTGCGCCTTGGGACATAATACACAACACACTATCTACATCGCATAAAGCGTGCTTCATCCCCGGCTCGCTCCTGTGGCAACGACGATGAGGATGTTGGCCATCTACCTCCTCGAATTCCCCATACACGCGACGCAATGACAGCAGCTAGAACAAGACCTACACTCCACTGATCCTCAGCAGATGTCCTTCGCAAAGTTCAGAGTAACACGCTCCTCACCCCCACTCATGCTCTGCAACTTCGGATGGCGTAGCACAGCTCACTGCCCAATTTGTCCGGAGATAAGCGCAGGTAAAGAACACATATTGTACTCATGTAACACTGCCATTACCTCTCCTTATTTCCCTTACCCTCCCCCTCGTTCCTGGAGTGCTCGGCTTCACTCGGACTCGCCGTACCATCAGTGGGCCTTAGCGGAGCAAGCGCTCTTCTTTACTAGGCCTTAGTGCTGGCCTTAAATAAGGTTTCTTCCTCCCCCTCACTCGCTATACTGCTGAGCCTATGGGCTATCGAAAATAACACAGCGAAAATCATTTAATGGACTCGAACATGTTTTCGAAGACACAGGCATTCTTAACACGTACTAGATACCGCGCTGAATAGTCATACTATGTAACTACAAATTGCTTACATTATTTGTAAATACATTGCACTCGCTCTGCTAGATCCAGAGCGCTCGGTAATCTATAGCGATTCTAGGGCAGCTTCTTGCGCCTTTGCTAGGGGAGTAGTGGATGCGAAGGTTTCTAAGTTACTAGAAGGTAGATGCATTAGTCTCCACTCCATAGTCTGGTTCCCAGCCCATATAGGCGATTTCGTGGGAGGACAGCGGAACCTTAACGAATCCGCTCATAGGGCCGCGCGAGGACTTGCCAGCGGCGCTCCCCTGCAGACCCCCTCGTCTCCTCCTAAGGCCTTTAAAGACCAACTTCAGACATATAATGAGCTCATCAAGCACTTTTATTTTGGACGTAGAGAATTCTCCCTTCCAAACAAGGAGCTTAACAGGGCGCAGTCAGTGACTCTCCGCTTGCTACAGACGAACTCGCACCCCAATCCTTGGCGTATAAGCCGCATCGACCCAGACTACGACGGAACTTTCAATTGTGCACATTGTGGTGGACATGTGAACTTAATTGGGACACATGTTGCGGGGATGCGCGACGCAGGCCTCCTATCTGGAGGACAAGAACAAGTGCGACGTCGCTCTTAGGAGCAGCGAGCTCCAAGACCAACTCTGCTGGGCTGTCCAGAAGGCCCACGAAGCGGCGGAGAGCCTAGGGCTCCCCGTCCCGACGTGGGAGGTGCCCTCTACACCTTGACGAATAGTCTGGTGTCCTTCAGGACCCTTTTCGGAAATAAAGTTTCACCACCACCACCACCACCACCACCACCACCACCACCAGCGCTTGTATATTACGTGTTATACTCTTTTGTATTCCTCATCTGTTACATAAAAAGACGGAATGATGATGATGTTGATGATGTTGATGATGATGATGATAATAATGATGATAATAATAATAATAATAATAATAATAATAATAATAATAATAATAATAATAATAATAATAATAATAATAATAATAATAATGTACAAAAGCAGGCCTACCGAAGGCAAGAAAGACCTCTAGAGGTAGTAACCGGCGGCTGGAGACAATAAAACAAAGTGAATCCAAAACTGACAAAAGCACAGGCTAAAGAAAGAAGAATTGTTGTGTCTAGGCTTTCTGTGTCTGTCTGCTTTCGCAAGAATACCATGACAAGAACAACAATTAAGGTGAAGGCCTGGGGATCGTCATCGTGACTTCGAAGCGGCCGCTAGCGTGCGCCGTCCTGTCGACTCCGACACCACACCCAGATTGCTGGTCGCTTGGACACACTGAACGCGACATCGCGTTCCCTAAGGAGCAATGTGAACGCAGTCTTTTCCCTCGCGGTAATCCTGACCTTTTGTTTTGCGAGCAAGCGTACTTGTCGGTCACTCGATCGCGTACATGTGCAGCCTAACGTTGCCGTGCCGGAAGCGATTCGCCTAGGAGTCAATATTTTGTGTGTCAGGGCCAGATTTGCCGTCAATGCGATTTCAGTTACATGATGCGGGCGCAGCCTCAGATCTCGGAGTTCATGCCCCGGCCGCGCCCGCGGCGATTCGCAACGTTCCGGGTATTACGCAGCCAATAGCGATATCAGCCTAACCGGGACAAGGGACTGTGTTAATGCTTTTTACGACTAGACCGTTTAGGTAATGCATTTATTGCCACCCCCGTAACCACTAAGCGAGCACGAGCCGCAGTCGGCGTTTCGCGCAGCGACACGAAGCCGCAGAAGCAGCAGTGAATGCTTTTGGCATCTGCGCGTCTGCGGCGTATTTTTAAACCCCGCCTCGGGCCACGACAGCGCGTTCACCTGCCTCTCTTCCCGGGTGCCGAGATGGAGGATCGCCACTTCGCGGAAACAAATATGAGGGCTCAGCGCCAGCGGTGCTCGGGGCCGGGTCACGACGCTCCGTCGAACAAGTCACAGACATTAGGCGTGCCGGATTCTTGATAGGCAACGTCGCCCGTCGATGTATGATGGCGGGTCAGCGAGCACTGAGCAGAAACTATGCGATCCTGCGTACCACAGAAAGCGGTTCAAGCGAAGCTTCTCTTGGCGTACGCTGTCCTTGTTCAGAGACGATTTGCGAGTAAGCCACAGAGTAAGCCACACGATGAAGCCGGTAACGAAGTTGGACAGGGACAAAGAAAACTTCTTTTTAATATTAGCCAAGTTTAATGCAGTACAAGTAAGAAGGAGACAAGGAGGCGACACTTGCATCTCTGATCTCAGCATCACGAATTTTCGTTTTCTCACTAATGACAGCCCCATAAGAATCTACCAGTCTATTCCTGTACACGATCATCCTCTGCAAGGAGAGACAGGATATAAGTGTTGACCACTCATAGCAGTTTTAACTTAGCGTCATCGCCATCCGCCTACTTATATCTGTTGCAGAAAGAATGCTTCTACCAGCAATCTCCAATTACCTATCCATATATATGACTACTAACTTAGAACGCTGCTCATAAACTAGATGTAACGTTACCCGTCCACATTTGTTAACCGGTAGTTAATTTGAGGTACTTTTTTACATTCACTATAAGGTAAGACAACACTAAGCACTAGAAAACTAAATGTTGCTAAGCCATGTTAGACAGCCCTAAATACCCAACGGAGAAATGCTGCTTCCGTACACAGCTTAAATTTGAAAGGTGGGTTATATAGTTTCATACCCCCCCCCCTTTTTTTTTCTCACTATAGCGATTGGTTGATTGGTAATAACTTTATTGAATTGTCCTAAAGTTTTGGCGATCCGGGCTCAGGTCTCCCACGACGGGACGTCAAGATCTTGTCTCAGCGCCTGCTCGCGGGCCTGCTGGACAGCCCAGAGTTGGTCGCCGAGGTCGGAGCTGCGCAGAGCGGCGGCCCACCTCAGCGATAGGGTCTCGGAGCTTAATTCGATTTCGTGTTGCGCTTTACATTCCCATAGCATGTGTTTGAGTGTAGCTGTTTCCTGTTTGCATATCTTGCGTGTGTCTTCTTTGTGTACTGCGGGGAACATCCGTTTGTGGTGAAACGGGTTCGGGAAGAATTTTGTTTGCAGTTGACGTAGGGCCACTGCTTGTGCCCTGTTTAGGTCTTTGTGATCATCGAAAAACTTATTTACGAGAGCTTTCTTTTTCTGCCCCTTCTAAGCATACTTCTCCTTGTGCAAGTGCGCATTGCGGAGAAAACCACCGTCGCAAAACAACCATTAAAAATATTTCAGCACGCCCAGCGAATAAATACACAAGAATAGACCAAACACAAGCTTGAATAAAACCAACAACTTGCTTTTAAGGCAATAATTCACTGTCGTGGAGGGAAATGTAGGAAGGAGCAATGGGACAAAGAGGAATGAAGACCACACGACGAGCGCCTACCTGACCTTCGCGCTTTGCTAACCATGGATCCGCATCAACTCCAACAGTTCGCCATTTTGAGAGTAGGTTCGCGAAGCTTCTCTATGAAAAGTTCAACCATGTTTTGAGAAAACAGAACGCACGACAGCAATGCGATCCTGGCAGGGCTTAGGCAACTGAAGCTGTTCCTGCATGCCCATTGGCTGCGAGAACGGAAGCGGCGATCCCTTACATATGAAATGACAACACAGGCACATTCACGAAGCACAACACATGACAAAATAATAAAAAGGAAAACCATAACAGCCTGCGGGCTAAAAAACACACACAAAAAAGGAACAAGAAAAGACGTATAACAGACGTAATAAAGAACCAGCTGCAGCGGCGAGTTCTGAGACATTGACAGAGTGACAGAGAGAGATAAAGAGAAGAGTGATAGGCACACGAAATTTTAGAAGCGTCAAAGAGCTCAAACTCTGCGTGTTCTCGTGGTGGGAAGAAAACGGCTATTTGCGATACAACACGCGTGGAAGCCCAGGGCTAGTAGAAAGAGCTAGGAAACATCGCGCGCCCGTAGACGAATGGATCAAAGTCCTCTCTCGCGATCTCCCGGTCGCGGTAGCCTCTGAGCAGATACCGGAAGCTTCTTCCGGGTCCAGTGTAGAAAAGAAATGAACCAAAAGTACCATTGAGAAATTTTTTTAATAAAAAAAGGAGGGGGAGGCGTTGGGCCATGAAGGAATGAGCCGAAAGACGAGTAAGGTGAAAAATACGCGTCGAGCGTGGCCTCAAGGACTTCACAGCCCGAAGTTTACAGCGGTAGAAGAAAAAGAAGAAAGAACGTATGCAGCACACAACGTAGAAGAAGAGAAAGACTGAAGAGGGACGAACAAGTAGAGGAAATGAAAAAAAATATAGTGAGGTGAGGGGAGGACGGGGACGAAGTTTGGTGTCAGAGACACGGCTTTTTCTTCGCGCTGCGCTGTCAGATGGAAACCAGAATTAATGACGCCTCCCGGTGAAGGAAAGAAAAGAGAAAGAAAGAGAGACGTAAGTGCACAGATAGGTTACCGGTGGGTCCCTCTGCGGAAGCTGTTCCAGCTCGGTCGCCAACACGAGGCGAGAGGCTGCAGGATGGGTGTCTCGTTAAAAACAAAGCATGGAGAGCTCGCAGAAAGAGGAGTCACGTGCGAATGAAATTCGCATAATAATTTTAAGAAGTACGTGAGAAAGTGTGACAAGGAATTATGAACGCCTGTCAGGTAGCGGTATTTGCTCGATGTTTCTGTCCCTGAATCGTGAGCGTCTCCGGGAATCCGAGCAACATTGCGCTTTGGAGAACGCCTAGCAGAAGTTGTCACCCACGTCTTTCGCGCGGTGGGGACTAATGGACATTTTCATAAAGTCACGCGTGCCCCTAGCGGCAGCCCGGCGAGGAACGTGGATGAAAGTGCGTCGGCTTCACTATCGTCTGTTACCTACATTATTTGCATGGACGTTGTGACGGGCGAACGCAACATCAAGCGTTTTCCTGCTCTTTAAGGTCAGCAAGTGCTCCGCAAGCTTCTTTAATTTTTTAACAGTGGAGCTGTTTATTCCGAGGGTAATCTGCCTGTCTTAGACAGAAAAAAAATTGGCCGCATATCTGCTTGCCGTCGAAAGACGATAGTCTTCTGCCGCCCTTGATACGTAGCACCCTCTCTTCTCCCCCTCCCATCCCCTCACGCTCTTCACCTCCCCTCTCACTCCTCCCATGATCGATGCAATCGAGGTTTTGCTGAATTCAATTCAAATTTCCCGCGTTCGCCCTGCACTCGCGCCATCTGTTGGGACCTTTTATTACTGTTGGCTTAAAGCCGGCTACAGAGCCGCGGCATCAGTCGGATTGTTTTTAACGCGTAGCGTCTCTTCGACGCCATTTTTAACGCGTTAATTTTTTCATTTGCAGCGTTTCTTCCGAAGCCTGATAACAGCCGTATTCCTTAACGCGGTTGTCGATTTCGTATTTCGCAGACTATCCAAGAATTAAGACTTAGTTAAAACTTGCGGCCCTAGCGGACACGAGTGCGTGAACGCTCGCCTTCGGACCGTGAGTACCCGGGCTCAAATTCCGCCTCCCCCTCTCTTTCTTGTTGTCTCTCTCTTTCTGTATATCCGTGTTTCTCTTTCTTTTTCTCACTCTTTCTTTAAACGTCTCTCTCTTACTCTCGCTCTCATTTTCTCTTTCTCTCGTCCGTAGCAAGTTCTGTTACTATTGTTTGTACAACACAACCATATGGTTCCCATAAATGCATGTTCTACAAGCGTGGGTGTATAAAAATTAAAAAAAAAAGGTGTGTAGCCTAGTGGTTATGACGCTCGCCTTCGGACCGTGGGCACCCGGGTTCGAATCTCGCCTCGCCAAGAAAGTTTATTTAATTAATTTATTTATTACTCTCGCTCTCTGTTTGTCTCTCTTTCTTTCTCTCTCTGCACCTCCTCCCCTCATGCTTGGTTTTGGCCGGGCGGTTGAATCAAGAGACAAAGTTTTTCGCGTTTAGGTAGACCGAGAAAGACTATCGGCTTTAAAAACTCCGCGGAACGATGCCGCCCCCTCGCGTTGCCTAGTAACCACCGGCGCAGGTGCGCGCTCGCTTCACCCGACACAGACACGGCTCTGCCAGCTGCGCGGTACTGCGCATGCGCCGCGAGTCAGACGTGACATCACGGCCAACTGTGAATGCGCTCCTTCGTTCCGTATGAAAGCCGGTGCGCGGCGGCGGCGCGCCAGACGTAGACATGGAGGGACCTTAAGACATGGGGGACCAAGGAAAGTTCGCACTGCCGAGGAAGAAGCCGCTTACCAAGAATCGCAGCGTGCAGCTAGGCGAAACTGCCAGCGTCGACGCCGATTGGACCCAGCACGGTTAGCCGAAGAAGCCGTTGCAAAACGACTTAGCATATCAACTTAGCATCACTTGGCATTACTTCGTATAACTTAGCATCACTTCGTATAGCCAGGACGAACTAGGAATCGATCAGCTCCGCTGTGTCTTAAGCCTTGCGCCACTAGTGCAAGCTACCCCGATGTTTTTCTCTTATGTACAAATATTCGCTCATCAGGCTTCAAACCTCGAAAAATCATGTAAGTAAGCACTTTTTTTACGTTTTTTGTTAATGGGAGCACCGTCGGCAAGGGTCTTACAGGAACATGCGTTTTTC